>NC_085841.1:72527027-72837254 GCF_035594765.1 Anolis carolinensis
GAGTGACACAAGAGACTGAATCTATTTGGGGGAATGGGGTTCACACCACAAAAGGCCCTTTAAAGTTCAGACTGAAACACAGAGTGGGTTTACCCCATGCATATTTAAGTCATCAGCCACCATGTAACCTGGTAGTTTCAAGCTGTCTGCTGCCTTTGCCCTATTGATGAGAGATAATCCCTTCACCTTAAACCAAGTAGTGACTCTGCTCCTTGGTCCCAAGGGCAATTCCCCTCTGCTATCTATTTAGGAGTAGGAATACTGTAAACACCAGCAGTCTGATCAATTGATGTGATGAATTACAATAGATCACTGCGTATTTACTTATTCCCCCATCCACAATATGGATGGGGGAACTATTCTGAATAGCCTTTGAAGGAAAGTCAATGGATGAATGTATAAGGTAATGAAGATGTAAGCTCTTTTACACTACACCCATGCACACTTTTACACTACACAAATCCCAGGATTACATAGGATATAATGATGATGCCCCGGTGGTGCAGCGGGTTAAACTGCTGAGCTGCTGAATTTGCTTACTGAAAGGTTGGTGGTTTGAATCTAAGGAGTGGGATGGGCTCCCGCTGTTAGCCTCAGCTTCTGCCAATCTAGCAGTTCTGCCAATCTTCGTCTTAGAAATGGAGATGAGCACCAACCTCCAGAGTTGGACTTGACTAGACTTAATTACAAGGGGAAACCTTTACCTAATGATGACATTTAATGAAGTACAATCCTAGTACTGTTTTGTAATTCTGTAAAGTGCCTTGAATCTACAATGTTGGACCTTTAGCAGGTCCATGTACATTCATTGTCTGCAATAGGTAAAAACTGGAGATAGCTCCTTTACCATTAATGTTTATATAGGACTAGCTGTGCCCGGCCATGTCTTGCTGCGGCTTATGGGAATCATTTGTTGGCCAGGTGGAATAGCAGTGAATAGCCTTGCAGCCTCAAAGCCTGGCTGTTTTCTTCTTTTGGGAATCCTTGTTTGGTGAGCTGGAATACAACGGAATAGGCTTTCTGCTTTGAAGACTGGGTACTAGCTTTCTAGGGGAATGGTTTTTTGGGCTGCTAGAAATGCAATGAATAGCCTCACTACTTCAAAGCCTGGCTGCTTGCTACCTAGGGGAATCTTTGGTTGGTCAGATTCAATAGTACAGAGTAGTATCGCTGCTTCAAAGTCTGGCCGTCTTCTACCAAGGTTAATTCTTTGTTGGTCTGGTTGAATTGTACTGAATAGCCTTACAGCTTCAATGCCTGGCTGTGTTATAGCTAGGGGAATTCTTGTTTGGTGAACTGGAGTAGCACCCTCAATCAAAGAGCAGCTTTGAAGCCTGGCTACTTGCTTTGTAGGGGAATTATTGTTTGGCCAGCTTGAATTGCACTTAATAGTCTTGCAGCTTGCAAGCCTGGCCACTTTCTACCTTGTGGAATCCTTGGTTGCCCAGGGTGAATGGCAATTAACAGTCTCAGTGTGGAAAGTATGAATGCTGCAATTAGTCACCTTGATTAGCATTTAATGGTCTTACAGCTTCAAAGCCTGGCTGCTTCCTGCCTGGGGGAATCCTTTGTTGGAAGGTGTTAGCTGCCCCTGATTTTTTCCTGTCTGGAATTCCCCTGTCTTCTGAGTGTTGTTTTTTATTTACTGTCCTGATTTTAGAGTTTTTTAAATGTTTTGTTTTATTATGCCACAGTAATTTTATATATTTTATTTATAATCTTATATAATAATAATAATAATAATAATAATAATAATAATAATAATAAGTTTATTTGTATCCCGCCTCCATCTCCCCCGAAGGGGACTCGGGGCGGCTTACAGCAAAATCAAAATACAAACAATGATAAAATATAAAACATCAGGACAAAAACAAAACCAATAAAAAATATACACAATAAGTTAAAAAACACAACGCAGAATTAAAACATCAGGTTAAAAACAATGAGGTTGCAATAGTGGATAAGCAAAGTGTACGGTGCACATTATGAGTAACAAATTCATAAATAGATAAAGTGCATTAGAATCATTTAAGGTCACATTAGGTACGGTAGGGAGGAGTCCTGAGTAATATCAATCAATCAGGAATCAGGAAGAGCGACCAGTGCAAAAGGTCGAGGAGCACAATAATTGTGATGGAAAAAAGATGATCTTAACCAAAGGCCTGAGTGAAAAGCCAAGTTTTCAGACTCTTCCGAAATGCCATCAAGGTGGGGGCTTGCCTGATCTCCCTAGGCAGCGAATTCCATAACCGGGGGGCCACTACAGAGAAGGCCCTGTCCCTCGTCCCCCCCAACCGCGCTTGCGATGCTGGCGGGAGCGAGAGGAGGGCCTCCCCCGATGACCGAAGAGACCGTACAGGTTCATAGGGGGAGAGACGATCCCGAAGGTAGATGGGTCCCAAACCGTTTTGAGCTTTATAGGTGATCACCAGCACTTTGAATTGGGTCCGGAAAATAAGCGGCAGCCAGTGGAGCTCCTTAAACAGGAGGGTTGACTGCTCTCTGTATTGGGCTCCCGTTAGAACCAAGGCTGCTGAGCGTTGAACTAATTGAAGTTTCCGGGCCATCTTCAAAGGCAGCCCCACATAGAGCGCATTGCAATAATTCAATCTAGAGGTAACTAAGGCGTGAACCACCATGGCCAAGTCAGACTTCACGAGGTATGGTCGCAGCTGGCGCACAAGTTTTAGTTGTGCAAAGGCCCTCCCGGCCACCGCCGACACCTGAGCATCAAGTGTCAGCGATGAGTCCAGGAGGACCCCCAAGCTACGGACCTGCGCCTTCAGGGGGAGTGCGACCCCGTCAAGCACAGGTTGCCACCCAATACCCCGATCAGGCATGCGACTGACCTGGAGGACCTCTGTCTTGTCGGGATTAAGCTTCAGCTTATTCGCCCTCATCCAGCCCATCACAGCTGCCAAGCACTGGTTCAGTATCTGGGGGGCTTCCTTGGAGTTTGGTGGAAAAGAGTAGTAGAGTTGGGTGTCATCTGCGTAGAGATGGCACCGCACTCCAAAACTCCGGATGACCTCACCCAGCGGTTTCATGTAGATGTTAAAAAGCATGGGGGACAGAATAGAACCTTGCGGGACCCCACAGGTCAATGGCCAGGGGTCCGAGCAGGTGTCCCCCAGCTTCACCAACTGGGAACGGCCCTCCAGGAAGGAATGGAGCCACTGCAGAGCAGAACCCCCAAGGCCCATCCTGGAAAGCCGTCCCTGAAGGATACCATGGTCGATGGTATCGAAAGCCGCTGAGATGTCCAAGAGAACCAGCAGGGTCACACTCCCCCTGTCCAACTCCCTGCGGAGGTCATCCACCAAGGCGACCAAAGCCGTCTCAGTACTGTGACCAGGTCTAAAGCCAGACTGCGATGGGTCCAGAAAATCAGTGTCATCCAGGAAACCCTGAAGCTGCGAGGCAACCGCCCGCTCCAGGACCTTGCCCAAGAAAGGGAGGTTTGAGATAGGTCTGTAATTGTTTAAAATGGTCGAATCAAGGGAGGCCTTCTTCAGGATTGGCTTCACTATGGCCTGTTTAAGGGAAGATGGAAATTTACCTTGATCCAAAGAGGAATTAATTATCCTCACAAACCAGTCTCGCAACCCACCTCTGGCTGATTTAATTAGCCAAGAAGGGCAAGGATCCATGGCACAGGTAGTTGGTCTCACCACCTCAAGGATCCTGTCCACGTCATCTAGGTGAACAAGCTGAAACGAATCCCACAAGATAGGACAGACAGGTGCCTTGGTTAACTCACATGGCATTGCAGCAACGCTAGCGTCCAAGTCATGACGGATCTGAGCGACTTTGTCTGCAAAATGGTGCACGAACTCGCCGCACCGAGTCGCCGTGTCCTCGGGTGCCTCCCCACCCCCAGGAGGGTGGAGGAGCTCCCCGACGACACGGAACAACTCCGATGGTCTATTAGTTGGAGACGCTATGCGGGCAGTCGTGAAGGTCTTCCTGGCTGCCCGCAAAGCCGCGGAGTAGGCACTAATAGCAGCACTAGCCTGTGCTCGGTCAGAGGCGTCCTGAGTCTTCCGCCAGCGGCACTCTAGTCCTCTTCTCTTGCGCTTCATCACTGCCAACTCCTCTGAGAACCAGGGAGCCGGCGTGACTCTGCGCAAAGAGAGGGGACGTTCGGGAGCAATCATGTCAATTGCCCTGGACATCTCGCTATTGTAGCGGTCTACCAGGGCATCGACAGGATCGCCAGCCTCCATGACAGGAAACTCCCCAAGAGACCTTAGGAATCCATCAGGATCCATAAGTCTCCTGGGGCGGACCATCTTAATTGGTCCACCACCCCTGCAGAGGTTTGAGGTCACGGTAAGTCTTAAACTGATCAGGTGATGGTCAGACCATGACAACGGAAGAATATTTTGCTCTTCCACTCTGACACCACCATCCAAAGCAACAAAAACCAGGTCGAGTGTGTGACCAGCTTGATGGGTGGGACCAGATATCACTTGGGACAGCCCCATGGTCGTCATGGCAACCATGAAGTCCTGAGCTGCTCCTGTTAAGGCTACCTCAGCGTGGATGTTAAAGTCCCCCAGCACTACCAGATGCTGGGAGACCAACGCCACATCAGAGATCACCTCTGCTAGCTCAGGTAGGGAGACTGCTGTGTCGCGGGGTGGACGGTACACCAGCAGAATCCCCAAGCTGTCCCGGGAACCCACCTTAAGATGGACACACTCAAAACCTGTAGATTGCGGGACGGTGCACCTGACCAGGGAGATGGACTGCCGAAAGACCACCGCAATCCAACCTCCCCGCCCCCCGGATCTAGCCTGCTGTTGCACCCCGAAACCTGGAGGACACCGCTGGGTGAGATTTACCCCACCGAGCTTGTCCAACCAGGTTTCAGTGATGCAGGCCAAGTCCGCCGCCTCGTCCAGGATCAAATCCTGGATGATAGCAGATTTACCATTAATGGACCTGGCATTAAACAGCAAAAGCTTTAATCCGAGGGGGCTGTCATGGAGGCTACCACATCTAACCTTCTCCAGGGTCGCCAGAACTCTAGTGCGCTTCTCCCTGGGTCGATGGTGATTATTTCTCCCCCTCCCCCACACGGTCTCAATGGTCCCCCCCCCCGGTCATGGCCCACCCCCTCCCCTGGGGCCCAGGCAGGTGAAAGCTGAAATTGGGGCATCCTAGTCAGCTCTCCTCAATCGGAGAGCTACATAAGTTTGCTTAGAATTGGATTATATGAGGCCCCTTCTACACAACTATATAAAATCCACACTGAACTGGATTATATAGCAGTGTGGACTCAAGATAATCCAGTTATGTGAGACCAGAGCCGGCCCTAGGTACTTTTCAAGTGTAGGCGAACAGAATTTTGGTCCCCCCCCAAAAAAAAACAATCACTGAAAAATAAAAGCGTTGGGTAAGCGAAAATGTTGGATAATAAGGAGGGATTAAGGAAAAGCCTATTAATCCTAATTACATTAGGATTTTACAAATTAAGCACCAAAACATCATGTTTTACAACAATAAAAGCAGTCTCAACTGTGCCCCTGTATGTTTTGTGCCCAAAGCGACCGCTTAATTTGCCTCATTGTTGGACTGGCTCTGCGTGAGATGATAGGGGCTTGCGCCATCTTGTTGTGCCCTCCTGGTCTTTTGGACTTCAAATCCCACAATTCCTAACAGCAGGTAGCCAGTTTGGGATTGTGGGAGTTTAAATCCAAAACTGGAATGGAGCATCAGGGAGGGTTTTATAAATATAATGCAATGCAATGTTGGTTGGCCAGGTTGAACAGCACTGAATTGCTTGCTAGTTGCAAGCCTGGCTGCTTTCTACCTTGGGGAATCATTGGTTGCCCAGGTTGAATAGCAAGTATGAATGTTGTAATTAGACACCTTGAGATTAGCATGTAATGGCCTTGCAGCTTCAAAGCCTGGCTGCTTCCTGCCTAGGGGAAATATTTTGTTGGGAGGTGTTAGCTGGCCCTGGTTGTTTCCTGCCTGGAATTCCCCTCTTTTCAGAGTGTTGTTCTTTATTCACTGCCCAGGTTTTAGAGTCTTTTAATGGTTGGAGGCAAGTTTTGTTCATTTGCAATGGATTTCTGTAGGTAGGAACCAGCCAGGCAAGAGTGGTTTATATACCTGTGGTATAATGTCCAGGGTGGGAGAAAGCACTATTTTCTGTTGGAAGTAAGAATGAATGCTGCAAGTAGACCCTGTTTTCAGAGTGTTGTTCTGTATTCAGTGTTCTGGTTTTAGAGTCTTTTAATGGTGGGAGCCAGGTTTTCTGTATATATTTGTATATATTTTATCTGTAATTACCAGGCATGGGCTAACTTGGGCCCTCTTTGTGTTTTGAACTTCAACTCCCACAATTCTGGCTCTTTGGAATTGTGGGAGTTGAAGTGCAAAACACAAAGAGGACCTAGGTTTGCCCATGCGTGGTATATATTATAATGTTATGTGACATGGTAGGGGCTTCTGACATGTTGCTGGGTGCACTAGGTGTTTTGGACTTCAACTCCCACAATTCCTAGCAGCCGGTAGTCTGTTAGGGATTGTGGGAGTTGAAGTCCCAAACTCCTAAAGGTCCCAAGTTTGTGTGAGGGATTTGGGTGGCCATTTCTGAAGGCAGGCCCTCTCTTTTCCTGCCGCCTTCATTTTGGAGTCTCTCCAACCCGGCTTTTGCCTGCTGGCTTCTGTGGGCGGAGACATGAAGGGAAGGGAAGCAAGGGCTTTCAGAGTGGCATGCTGGTGAGAGAGGGAGAGGATTGGAAAGGTGGAAGTAGAAAGGATTTCCTTCTCTCTCTTTCTCTCTCTTTCCTCCTCTTCGGATGAGAAGGAAGGATGACACAGCTTGCCCACCTGCCGTTTACGTGGTTCTCTCTTGGTGGACACTTTCTCCTGAGGGGTAAGGTGCCTGGGATGTCGTGTCCAATACAAATCCACTCTAGAGCTGTGCCTAGCAACGGTTTTAACCATTTATTTGGGCTTGATGCGGTGTTGCGTAAGCCTCAGAGTGATGTAGTTTTTTTCTTTTTAAAAAATATATATATTTAGTGAAATTTCATATACCATAAGAGAAAATGAAAAGAATTTAGTATACAACGAAAGTGGGAGAACAATATTTTGTTATAGTAAAGTACGAAAAATGAAAAAAAAAAGTAAAAAAGACAAAATGGTAAAATGGATAGACAAAATTGAGGAGTTCGGTCAATTAGCAGGACTGAAATTAAATAAGAAGAAATCAAGGGTTTTAACTAAAAATATTTCACAACGGAAAAAAAGATACCCTAACAAATCAAACGGGCCTCCAGGTGGTAGATAAAATAGAATATCTGGGATTTATGCTAACAACTAAAAACTCTCAATTGATGAAAAATAACTATGACCAAAAATGGAAAGAGATACGGAAGGATCTGGAAAATTGGAAAAATTTGAAATGGGGTGTGTGTGTGTGTGCTCTGCACATGTGCAGTAAGGAATTGTGTGTTTTTCGTTTTTTTCTGTTATTTCCAGATTATATTTTTTGGTTTTTTTAATATAAAAACATAGATCGGTCTTTTGTTGCCAAATTTGGTGTGATTTGCTCCAGTAGTTTAGCTGTTTAAGTTAAGGGAATTATGATCAGAACATTTATATATATATAGATTGATTGATTCCAGTGTACAATCAAACACAAGCAAAGATTGCTGAGATTCGCTCTTCTACGCAACCCTTAAAGGTCCAGGGATCCTTTTCAGTTTCACTTTGGCCACTCTGTAAATATGCTGTGGTTCAAAGAGGTGCTGAAGTCTGTTGCATTTTGAAGTAGAGTGTGGTAGCTTCAAGGTTTGCAATTTTCCCATTGGGGAAAGGCCCATTTAATTTAGCAGGCCTTACGGCTGAGTATATAATCCCAAAACAAAACACACACAACATGATAGTAAGCTACCCTGTTTCCCCTAAAATAAGACATCCCCAGAAAATAAGACCTAGTAGAAGTTTTGCGGAATTGACCTAGCAAAGATTTTGTTTGGAAGCATGCCCGCCGAACAGAACACCAGACCATGCAGGATTGGTAAATGTATGTACCATAGAGTGTTGTACATGGAAATAATGGTAGTAACAAGAAATTATTGATAGGATTTACAGTTTGTCTGGTTATGCTGGTTTGTGATGACAATATAATGTTCTCTTTTTTTTTTTGCTCAAGAATAAATGTGAATTCTTCTTCATGGAAAAATAAGACATCTACTGAAAATAAGACCTAGAGCATCTTTGGGAACAAAAATTAATATAAGACACTGTCTTATTTTCGGGGAAACACGGTAGTAAGAAATTCAATCCCAGATTTTAAAAGGTCACAGGCATTGAATTTTACAGGCTTAAAGACAATCCTAAGAAAAATTGAGTACTTTTTGCTTGAAGTACTGGGGGTAGGGACTAGGGAAGGCTTGGGCAAACTTTGGTCCTCTGGGTGTTTTGGACTCCAACTCCCACCATTCCTAACCAGCCTCAGACCCTTTCATTTTCCCCCCTCAGCCGCTTAAGCAGCTGAGGGGGAAATGAAGGGGCCTGAGGCTGTTAGGAATGGTGGGAGTTGGAGTCCAAAACACCTGGAGGGGAAGGGCCCAAGTTTGCCCATGCCTGGACTTGGGGTCACAATTTCAAGAATTCTGGCAGTTGTAATCCATAGGACTAATTTCCCTAGCCTCTGAATTAGGGCTATTGGGAGCCTTGTTAGCTCTAAAATAATGACATCTGGGCCAAAGCAGTGCCACCTGGGAGGTTTTTAAAGGCTCCCAGTGGCTGTAAGCGAATGAAAAACTGCCTCAGAAACTGGCTTCATCTGCAAATAAGCTGGTGCCAAAAATGTTCCTATTCAACAATTAGGATTGCCTTTAGATGAGACTAAATCCTGGCAAATGAAATGCGATTTAGACCTGAGAAAATGTGCACAAGCGTTATGTGTGGGGTGGCACTGCGACTCAACGTCTCTCAATTACACACCCTGATTTATTTTATTCATAAGGATTATTATTATTATTATTATTATTATTATTATTATTATTATCATTATTATTATTATTATTATTATTATTATTAACTTAGGCCTGAAAAGGAGACTTAAATTGGCAACAAGGTAATAAGAGTTCTTGTCTTCTCAACTCAAGCAATGGAAGGGCAATAACTGAGGCCTGAGGCCTTTCCCCAAAACACATAGAACCACATCTCCGTTGCCATGGCAACTTCTTGGAAAACTATAGTTCAGTGAGGCACTGGAGTTCTTTGGCCGATTATTTTAAGTAGCTTTCCCTAAACTGGAAATCTCGCGATTGCATGGGATAGAATCTCGGCCCTTAAAGTGGAATCAAAGTGGTATAACTGTGTCATGTGAAAGGGCTACAGGATCGCAACTGGATATTTCAATGCCAGTTAATCATACTTCTATAACTTTTGTTGTGTGAAAACACACTTTTCTCTTGTTTTTTTTACTTCTTGCTTTTTAAAAAATGTCTTTCTAGTTTGCAACATGTTTTTCATCTGCTGAAAGCAAGCCCTTAATAATAGTCTCAAAGGAACTTAGGCCCCTTCCACACAGCTGAATATAATCCCACATTTTCTGCTTTGAACTGGGATATATGGCAGTGTGGACTCAGATAACCCAGTTCAAAACAGATATTGTGGGATTCCCTGCCTTGATATTCTGGGATATAGGGCTGTGTTGAAGGACCCTACGTGAAACAAAGTTTTTTTGTGGTCATTTGAATTTTTATGGTCACATGAATCGCTGTATAAAAATCCTAACATTTTAGTTCATTTGAAGTTTTTTTTAAAGGTTATTGGGCTCACTTTCTCATTTTTTCCCCACCTGAAATTTCCCCCCATCATTTTCTTAGATTTATATCAGGTGTGTATTGAAGCTGCCATTGCAAGGTTTTCCTCAGAGGAAGTCACCATGTTGGTTGAAGAGAGGTGAATCTTTCTGGGCCCTTCCACACAACCCTATATCCAAGAATACCAAGGCAGAAAGTCCCATAATATCTGCTTTGAACTGGGTTATCTGAGTCCACACTGCCATATATTCCAGTTATCCAGCAGATTTTATTCAGCAATGTGGTAGGGGCCTCAGTGTTTGAGAAAGTGAAAGTGAAAGAGAAAGATGGTAGAAAAGGGTTCAAGCTCATGCAGGTTGACTGCCTATAGGGCTTATTCGACTGCAACTGTGTGTTTTGGCCTTAGGAAAGGCTGGACGAAATGACCATCTTTTTGAGGGGAAAGGTAAGCAAGACGGTGCCATATCTTAGGGCCCTTTCACACAGTCCTATAACCCAGCATATCAAGGCAGAAAAACCTACAATATCTGCTTTGAACTGGAATATATGTCAGTGTGGACTCAGATTATCTGGGTTATCGGCATCCACACTGCCATATATTCCAGTTCAAAGCAGACAATGTGGGATTTTATTCAGCTGTGTGGGAAGGTTGATAGGGAAGGGATGGGGAAAGAAATTGTCCAGAGGAGGGTGAATATATATCTTATAGGGTGGAAGAACTTGGGTGCATCAACATATACTGTAATCATTGTAAGAGGTGATGTGAGGAGGGCAGGGAGAATTTGGCAGACAGGGAAATACAGGTAAACTTGGGCATCCCACAGAGCTGAGGCTATGAAGAGAAGGCACGTAAGAACCAACGCCAAGGCAAGCCTAAAAGTCAAGAAGATACGATTCTCAGGACCATCTGGAGGCCAAGGTATGGACTGTTTGGCTCAAAAATGGATTCTGTTGCCATTAATTTCATGATTTATCTTGTGTTTGATAGGTAGAATTTCCTTTTTGATATGTAGAAAGCGAAGCAGGGAGAAAGTTTATAATAAAAATCTAGCATACTGTTCATCTGAAGTAACTTACTCCCTACATAATGCATTAGTTTTCTGAAACAAGGACAATTTGCTGTGGTTTTTTTTTGGGCTATATGGCCATGTTCCAATAGCATTCCCTCCTGACGTTTTGCCTGCAAATGCGGCCGGCATCTTCACAAGATGGAACATGGCCATACAGCCTGAAAAACTCACAGCAACCCAGTGATTTTGGCCATGAAAGCCTTCAACAAGAACATTTTGTTTGTGAGGAAAGTGAAAGTACAGTAGAGTCTCACTTATCCAACACTCTCTTATCCAATGTTCTGGATTATCCAACGCATTTTTGTAGTCAATGTTTTCAATACATCGTGATATTTTGGTGCTAAATTCGTAAATACAGTAATTACTACATAGCATTACTATGTACTGAACTATTTTTTCTGTCAAATTTGTTGTATAACATGATGTTTTGGTGCGTAATATGTAAAATCATAACCTAATTTGATGTTTAATAGGCTTTTCCTTAGTCTCTCCTTATTATCCAACATATTCGCTTATCCAAAGTTCTGCCAGCCCGTTTATGTTGGATAAGTGAGACTCTACTGTAAAATGAAGTTTTATATGGGTAAACATGAGGCAAGGTTTCGTCTTTGCCATATAATCATGTCACTGGAAGCTAGAGTGTAATGGTTTTTTATGGTGTAATGGTTTGAGCAGTGAGTGGAAATATAAAAAATTAAGGTATGAGTCCATGAAAGCCATTGGGTGTCTTTGGGCAAGTCATTCTCTCTCAGCCTTAGAGCAAGGTCCCGGCAACCACTTGAGACTATACCGCGCTAAGAAAATGGCTTTGCTAAAATGGCTGAAAGTTGGAGTTATCTTGAAGGTGGGGATGCTGCGCATGCGTCAGATAAGATAGACGTGCCTAAGAGAGCTCCCTAACTGCAAAAGAAATAAAGCTTATTTTTAAAGCCCAGGAAGATCATAAATCTCTCTCTCCAACCTGGACCCGGTCGTGAAAAAAGAGGAAGCAAAGCAGATCGCAGTTTGAGCGTCTGAAACTTGAAACCTCAGAAAATAAATCAGAAGACCGGGTGAAGGAAAGAACTGAACGTGAGTGCCATAATGGCGGAGGGAGTGGAATGGGGGCGGAAGCTGGACCAAATATTACAAACATTGAATGAACTAAAGATAAGCTCTGATAGCTTAAAGAAGGGGAATGATGAATTAAAAGAACAAGTTGAAATGATTAACACCCGGCTGGGATCAATGGAGTCAAAGGTGCAACAGTATGAAGGTAAATTTATGGAGATGCAAGAGGAGACTAGAAAACAGAAAGAGGAAATAGCCAACTTAAAAAAACATTTAGAAAGTGCAAACCAAAAACTCCTAAACAAGATTGCTGACCAGGAAGATCGGTCACGAAGAGCAAATATACGCCTGAGAACAGCAGGGCAGGATTTTCAGATGAGTGACAATTTAAAACAAAATATTGTCAGTTGGCTACAGACTTTGATGGAAATCTCACCGGACGATATAGAACGATCGCATTGGGCTTATAGAGGTAGAAAAAAACCCAGAGACATTTTGATCCGTTTTTCAAGGGAGGCAACGAAGGAAAAGGTGTATAATCAGCTTCGGAAAATAAAAGACCTTACCTTGGCAGGTAAAAAGGTCTGGCCTCTCCTGGATCTTTCATCAGAGACACTGGATAAAAGAGCACAGATGAAAGAAATTACTAAAGTCCTGGAGGGGAAGAACCAGCGATATACTTGGGCTTTTCCTGCCACCCTGATCGTCTATAGAGATGGTAAATTATATAAAGCTACTGATTTGGCTAGTGGAAAGACCATGCTTAGACTTCTGAGATTTTGTACAGAAGGGGGAGTATCGGATGAGACGGAGGAGTCAGATAATGAAGAGGTCCATAGAAGCTTCAAAAGAAAGAAGGGGAGTAAGAAGGCCAAGGACACTCTTCAGGCAGCTGGACAGATAAGATCAACAGAGCTGGAAGCTGCAGACAGAGGCGGGCAAATAGAATCATGCTCGACTCAGAGTATATCTGTTATTGGAGACTTGATTAATAGGGAAGGAGAGCATGGTCAAGATTTACAAGAGACTATAGACTTAAGAAATTTGAAGCAAATGGACTTAGACCAAATACGAACTTTGGAAAAACAATTGAGAGAACTAAAAAAGCAAAAGCTGAAAGAGGAAACAAGGAGAATGGAAACAAGATCCAAGATGTAAGAGGGAAAAAACCACTTTGATAAACTGGGTTAAAATAATTTGCAGGTGTGGGAACTGGCGAAGGGCAACGCAGCCGCCAAGTGGAGTCTGGGAAGGGAAGAGAATAGAACTCTTTCGAGTCCTTCTCTGATGGGAGAAGGGAAAGGACTGGACTCTGAGGGGAAAGGGGCACAATGGGGATCCAGGGAGGGGGGCAAAAAGGGGGAGAGGAGAAGAAAAGAAACTGAAGAGACAAGGGGGAGAGATAAAAATGGAATTATACAAAACAAATGGGTGATTTAACTATATTGGCACTGAATATAAATGGAATGGCAGATCTTAAGATTTATAGGATGTTGAAAATGGCAAAGGAATGTAGGATAAATGTGATAATGTTATCGGAAACTCATAAAAAGAGGGGGAGGGATAAATTGATTAAAGATAAAACATGGAATAGAATTTATGAATCTCGAGGGACAGGGAACTCACGAGGGGTAGCAATTCTAATCAATGAAAATGTTCCATTTCAGGAGCTTGATGTTCAAAGAGATAGGGAAGGAAGAACAGTTTTTGTGAAAGGCAAGATAAATCAGGTTAAAATAACATTAGCTGTGATATATGCACCGAACAGAAACACAAAACAGTATATATTGAATACTAAAAAGAAGCTGGATAATTATGCGGAAGGTACATTGATTTGGGCAGGCGATTTCAATTTGGACTTAACTAAAAATAATAATAAAGCAATAAATGTAAATAAGCTTAATATGGTGGATGCACACGCAAATCAAAGTATTAGGGATACTTTTTATTCAGCAAGACACAATAAATTTAGCCGTATAGATTATATCTTACTAAATAAAGCAAGCAAAGCCCAAATAAAGAAGGTAGAAAGGAAACCAATATTTTTGTCAGACCACAGTCCTCTGATTGCAACCTTGGGATTGAGTAATGAGATTAGTCAAAGAATTTGGAGATATAATTCGGTGGTAACAGAAAAAGATGAATATAAATTGAAGCTTCAGGAGGAGATAAAAGAATATTATAGAATAAATGATAATGGAGAGTTATCTAAAACTGTGGTGCGGGACTCATTTAAAAGTGTATTAAGAGGTCAATGTTTTAGTATTGAGTCCTACATAAGGAAAAGTTGGAGAGAAAAAAGAGAAAAATGTATAAAAGAAATTGAATCAATACAAGAACAATTGAGAATAACGAGGAGAAGAAATATAAATAGTATATTAAGGCAGAAAAAGAAAGAATTGGAATTAATGGATGAGGTGCAATGGAACAAAATGAGACAGAGTGTGAGGCAACGAATTAATGGATGGGGTACAAAATCAATGAAACAAATGGTGAGATATTTAAAGAGGAGAAAGGAAAAGTCATGTATAACAAAACTTAAAGATAAAAATGGATTGGTGAAAGATGGAAGAAAGGAACTCGAAGAAATAATGAGAGATTTTTACAGGGAGTTGTACCAAAAAGAACAGGTGAATAATGAAGAAATAAAAATTGGGAATAAAGTAAATGAGGAGGATAAAATTATGCTAAATGATGAAATAACACAGGAAGAAGTAATTCAGGTAATTAAAGGACTGAAACAATATAAGGCACCTGGTATAGATGGATATACAGCAGAATTTTATAAGACCTTTATGCATGAGTTGGTACCATATATGGCTGAAATGTTTAATGAGGTATATATGAGAGGTATTGTCCCGGAAACATGGAAACTTTCTGAAATTATTCCAGTTCTGAAGCCAGATAGACAACCGGAGCTCCCAGAATCATATCGTCCGATCAGTTTAGTAAACCAAGATTATAAGATATTCATGAAAATCATAGCAAATAGATTGGAAATTATTCTACCAAAGATTATAGGAGAAGACCAATATGGATTTGTTAAAGGGCGGAGTATCAGTGAACCAATAAGAAATGTTGTTAATGTGATTTGTCATGCGACAAAAACAAAAAGAAAATTGTCAATTCTAAAGTTAGATGTGTATAAAGCTTTCGACAAAGTAAACCATGAATATCTGTATAGATTATGTAAAGAACTAAATTTGGGGAATAATTTCTGTGAAATGATTAAAAATGTATATAGGGAGAATACGGCTTGTATTAGAGTGAATGGACAAAGAACGGAAAACATTCAAATTGAGAATGGGACCAAACAAGGTTGTCCATTATCCCCAATGTTATTTGCTCTGGTAATAGAACCCCTAGCATATAAAATAAGGATGGATGAAACATGGGAAGGGTATAAGATTGGGAGGAAGGAGGAGTTGAGATTGAACCTGTATGCGGACGATGCAATAATTTTAACACAGAGACCAAGGGAAATGATTAAATCAATGAAAATAATATTGAGGGAGTTTAAAAAAGTATCAGGGCTATCAGTAAATATGGAGAAATCAGAGATATTATTTATTAATACGCCACCGAAGGAACAATTAGAGATAAGGAAGGAATCAGGTTTAAAATTAAAAAGATGAAGTATTTGGGAATTTGGATATTTAAGACACTTGATAAAATAATAGATGGAAATTATAGAATGGCATGGAAGAGAATGTTAAAACAAATGAGTAGGTGGAAGAATAAAAATTTGAGACAGATGTCTAGGATAAGGGCATTGAAAATATTGATAATTCCAAAAATGATGTATTTATTTCAGGCTCTCCCAGGAATTCCTCCCATGGTAAAATTAAAGGAATGGGATAGGAAACTAAATTATTGGGTTGAAGGAGGGAAAAGACCAAGAGTAAGGAAAAAATTGATAATTGCAAAAGAAATGAAAGGGGGATGGGGCTGTCCATGCCTAGAGCTATATAGTGATGCCTTCCAAATTGAAAGAGCAATAGAATTACAAGTGACAAATAAAAAATGGGTGAGATTTGAAAAGGAAATGAATGGAGTTAATTGTGAAGAAATAATCTTTAGAAAATGGGATAAGAGAAATATAGATAAATTAATAGGACCAATGAAAGGAACAATGCAAGTGTGGAAGAAATGGCAAGGGAGAATAAGTAGCTTAAAATCTAAAATGTCAACAGTATGGATAATCAATAAGGATAAGGAATCAAATATGAATAGAAATATTCAAACATTGAAGGAAAAAGGAATAGAGAGACTAGAACAACTATATGACAGAGAGGGAATGGTAAGAGAAAATAAAATTAAACAATGGCTTGGAGAAGAAAATTGGTTACAGATAAGAGCAATCTGTGCATATTGCAAAATAAAAGAAAATATTAATATGGTTAAGAGAGAAGATAACGCCTTTGAAAAGATAATAAGAGAAAAGGGGGAAGGAAAGAAGGCACAGGCCAGCAAAATATATACAATGCTCATAGAGGCTGATGGATGTATAATACGGGATCTGAAAAGTATGTGGGAAACGGAGCTGCAAATCACAGAACAAGAGATGAGAAATGTGGTAGAGACAATAGGGATGAAAAGGAATACCAGAGTACGAGAAATGAGGAGGAAAATATTGCACAAATGGTATCGTACACCCTGCCAATTAGCATACTACTATAAAAAGGGGTAGTCACTGCTGGCATGGATGTCATCAGAAAGGGCGGTTTATGCACATGATGTGGGAATGTGAACATGTACAATATTTTTGGCAGACTATACAAAATGAGTCAAATCAAATACTAGGAAATGAGTGGGTCATAACAAAGGAAATAGCGGTATTAGGGAAAAGAGAGGAAATGGGAAATAAAAGGGAAATAAAAGAAGCAATAATTGAATGTGCACAAGCAGTAATAGTATTAGGGTGGAAAGATAAATCAAAATGGACAGTAAATAAATGGTACCAATATATGGTGGAGCAAATGGAATTTGAAATTATGAATGTGAAACTAAATGTTGTAAAAACTAATGAAAATAGAACAAGAGAAATGGAAGAAAGATGGACAATGGTAAAAAACTATATCCTGAATCAATCTGGAGATCAAGCCATAAGAAATAAGATACAAATGTTATATAGTATATAGGTTGGAAATGGATTAAGATAAAGATATAAAAATTGTCTCATAAAGAAACGAATATGTAAAAAGAAAACAATCCTCGTGTTGGTGGTGGGAATTGTAAATGTTTTGTATGTCTACGGTATGTATTTTTTGTGTTTTAAAAAATAAAAATTTATTTTTTAAAAAAAGGAGTTATCTTGAAGGTATATAACATTAACAAAACTGAAACCTCCTTGAGGAAATGGGACATTGGTGATATCTGTCTTCCTCTCAATATGAAGGGGGCATTGTCTTACTGAACTGGTAGGTGTGGACTGGACACACAAAAGTGCTAGATAGATGAGGTATTAAAACTACAGTTTGGCTTGTTGCAGTTTGTTCAGGCAACACATAAGAGTTTGTGGGACTGGATTATTCTCCATAGATACACCTGCATGAGAGACCGAGGTATAAAACGACAACTTTTCTAGTAAGTACTAGAGCTGCACATACACTGTAGAATTAATGCAGTTTGGCACTGGTTAACTCATTGCTATGGAACTATGAGAGTTAGTTTGGTGAGGCACTAGCACTCTTTGGTGAAGAAGTCTTTACAAAACTACAGGTCTCATGATCTATGGCAGTTTAAGTTGTGTCAAACTGCAGTAATTAGATGGAGCCTAGACCCTTCTTTCTGGAGCTGTATCTTTGTTTTCAGTATGCAAAGGGGAAGTCATAGGCAGGAGGGAGCAAGCTTGTTTTCTGCTGCCCTGGAGATTAGGACGCAGAACAATGGTTTCAAACTACAGGAATGGAGATTTCCTGAGCATAGGAAGAACTTCCTAACTGTGAGAGCTGCTCAGCAGTGGAACTCTCTGCCCCGGAGTTTGGTGGAGGCTCTTTCTTTGGAGGCTTTTAAGCAGAGGCTGGATGGTCATCTGTCGGGGGTGCTTTGAATGCAATTTCCTGCTTCTTGGTAGGGGGTTGGACTGGATGGTCCATGAGGTCTCTTCCAACTTTATGATTCTATGCAGACCAACATAGCTGTTTTTCATCTTCGGAACTGTCTTGGGAAATGTGACATGTTACTAAATATCCTATCAACATCATTAATTTTGATAATATTGAACATTGCTTTAGGGAAAGGCTCTGAATCTGTGCTTTTTCTATCTTAGGACTCACGCGCTCTCTCTCTAGGTTTGATTTCAACTTCAGGTTTACCACTGACGTTTTGAACCATCAGAGTTTGAAAAAGTTGGTGACCATGCTGCCCGTACATTCTAGAACTAGTAGTGCCCTATTTACTTTTTCAAGCTCTGCTGGTAATGATGACCCAGTTGTTACAAAACAAATGAAAGTTTAGCAATATTCAAGGTTTTTCAGTGGTTATGTATGTATTCTTCTGGGTTTCGTGTAAAGAAAGCAATGAATGACAAACATGTATGTGGTGAGATATTGCAAATAAAGCAGAAGTTTGTGAATGTAAATTGGAATGGTTAATTTTAGCTGTAGGATTAAAAATAGCTGATAAAAGGTACAAAAAAAGAGAGTAAATACTTTGTATCACAAAAATTGACCTCAGTATGAATCTGAAATATGCCACAATGTGTATTTTGATGTTAAAAGAACTTGCACAGTCTGAATGGATGGACACTGCAGTTGGGTATCCCAAGTTTAAAATGCCTGATTCTTTTTCAGATTTGCAAACATATATAAATGATTGTAATGTTGAGTATTTTCTTCAAGGCAAAATACCAGTTTTTGTCTCAAATTGTTCCTTTAATACTATTTTTGGTGGTCTTGTTCCTATCAAGTTTGGAGAAAAAAAGAAGCTGGCATCCTTTTAGTGAGTTATATCAGTATATGCCTCCTTTCTTTTTTTGGTCATCGAGGAGAGAGGAATTCATCGGCCAGAGGTATCAATTGCCATCTTTTGAGGCCTGTAAGGTACAGAATGCAACCTAGTGTGACCTGTAGAGCATAGCATATAAGATATGATAGAAGAAGCCATATTTATTAATGTATACATATATCAGTGAGAACTTGGTTTCAGTTGAAGTCTAAGAAAGTGCTGATTCAAATGTCGATAAGACATGCTGAAGAATAAGTCACACTGTGGATGTGTGCAAATGTGGCTCTAATAATCTTTAGTGGATGTAATGTGTTTCACTGTAATTGAAAAAGAAGGATGTCCAGTAGATTTGACCAAGAATAACCTCAAAGTAGGTGCTGTGATAATTGATGTGATTAAGATGGCAGGCAGCCATACCTGAATGTCATCCATGCCTGAAGTACACTCATATCCAAAGATCTTTTTTTATTGGAAAAGTATAAAGGAGGAACAGTGAATATAATTATTTTGATATATTTTGATGAGCTAAGAAGAGAATAACAGAAGCTAAGTTAGAATTATAGGTTAGATCAGGCATGTGCAAACTTTGGCCCTCCATCTGTTTTGGACTTCAGCTCCCACAATTCCTAACAGCCTACTGGGCTGTTCCTGATAAAGTGATAAGACTGAAAAGGTACCCAAAGATGCTGTAAGATGGTACTGGTAAGATGGTACTGGTGGTATTGGTAAGATATTGGCATAGCCTAGATATATCTATCTAGGCTATGCCAATATAGATATACAGTAGAGTCTCACTTATCCAAGCTAAACGGGCCGGCAGAAGCTTGGATAAGCGAATATGTTGGATAATAAGGAGGGATTAAGGAAAAGCCTATTAAACATCCAATTAGGTTATGATTTTACAAATTAAGCACCAAAACATCATGTTATACAACAAATTTGACAGAAAAAGTAGTTCAATACGCAGTAATGTTATGTTGTAATTACTGTATTTACGAATTTAGCACCAAAATATCATGATATATTGAAAACATTTGACTATAAAAATGGCTTGGATTATCCAGAGGCTTGGATAAGTGAGGCTTGGATAAGTGAGACTCTACTGTATGTTCAGTTATGAACCTGTTATAAATGCTTATGGTTATAATTGATGCTGTTAAGATGTAAAATGTTCAAGGAGATTGACTGCTGAAAGGGAAATGTTTTGTTCCTCAACATATGGGATTGTATTCCTTGATGGATAGGTGGTCACGAATATGACATGTAGGACAGAATTCAGTACATATGAACGTCTTTGTGAAATGTCTGCACAATGCAGACTAACACAATGACAAGTATGAAATAACCAGGTGGTGGTAGTGAATATATGGCTGAATCCTGTTTAGGATAATATTTGTATGCATATGAATATGACAAAGTTTGTAAAGAGTTACAGTGAGATAATATTTCAGTCCCTCTGAAACATCTTATGAAAGTGGAATATCTTGCTAACTTTATGACATAACATAAGGAATGCATGATGTCTTCAGTGCAATGCAATGCAATGAAGCTTAGTGCCAGACATTAACATATCAGTGTTTCTCCTTAAAGGGAATTCCAGTACATGTGTTTATGTCTATGAATGAGCGTGAGTGCATATAAAAAACAGTACCAAAGAGTCTGCTCATTTCTGACATAAATATCCTGAGATTTCAATAGTTAGGACAACATCAGTGGAGTCAGCTTATCTGGTTTAACTAATTTCAGGAATTGGGCACCGGGTGATCAGAAGATGATGATGGAAGCCCTGAGAGAATCCAGATTAGCTGACTAGTTGCAAGGAACCTCAACTAGGACTAAGGAAGTACCAAGTGCAACAATCTATCAATCTCTTAAAAATGCATCTGTCACTTATGCCCTAAAAGATGGACACTCAACCTCAGTTTAAAACCTCCAACAAATTAGATTCTACCACCTTCTAAATAAATCTGTTCCACTGTTGAGCAGAACGTGCTATCAGAAGGTTATTCTTAACGGTTACCCAGAATTTCTTTTCTCATAATTTGTATCCAGTGTTTTGCATCCTATACTTTAGAGCCATGGAAACCAGACCTTTAAAGCAGGGTATAAATAAATACATAAATAAATAATATCACTTATGTAATTGCCTCTCCTACAGACTAAACAGACCTAACTGCCTCAACTCAGCATATAATTTGGCTTCCAGACTTTTTGTAATTTTGATCATCTCCTCTGGACAAATCCAGCTTGTCAATATCCTTAACTGTGATGCCAACACTAAACACTGTTTGCCAGCTGATATCTGTCCAAAACAGAAGTGGTAGGATGGAGATGTATTCTAGACA
The DNA here is from genome assembly GCF_035594765.1 of Anolis carolinensis. Classification (NCBI taxonomy): domain Eukaryota; kingdom Metazoa; phylum Chordata; class Lepidosauria; order Squamata; family Anolidae; genus Anolis; species Anolis carolinensis. The sequence goes on from NC_085841.1 coordinate 72,548,241, forward strand.
GAAAGGGGGATACTGGGGGAAATAGCTTTAATGATATGAAATAATTGATCGAATAGTACAAGTATCCAATAGTGGGCAAAAAACCCCAGTAATGAATCAGTAGAGGAGAATGACTCCTAGTCTTAGATATCCCCACACAGTAATGTGGAGAAAGAGAATGAAACAAGATCAACTTGAACTTTCGATACAGGAAGACAAATATTATTTAATAGTCATCTCTAAAACCTAGAGGGATGAGTGTCATGATTGGAATGTAGCAATGAAAGGGTATAACATAGTCCAAAGAAAAAGGCCCAACCAGGAAAGATAGAGATGTAACAATGAATGCCAAGGATTTTTCATCTCTGAATATATCATTGCTTAGAGTGTGGTAAACAGGTTGAAAGTCCTTGTGTAAAACCTAAAATTAAGTGAATTCATTGTGGTTATTTACTATAATATCCCCATAAAGATGACGATTTGGATAATATTTTCCCAAAACAAATGTCAAATTCAAAAGGTGTTAGTAGTAGTAGTAGTAGTAATAGTAGTAACAAGAACAGTATAATGGTAGTGGGAGAGTTCAGTGATTCTGATATCTGTTGGAAGTCACATTCTGCCAAGGATGTGAGGTCTGACAAGTTCCTCATTAGCCTTCCAGACAATTAAATTGTACAAAAGGTGAAGGAAGCACTAAGGAGGTTGCTATTGTGGATTTGATCTTAACCAAAACAGTTGCACTAGCCAACATAATGGGAAAAGTGGGATCATTTTGTGAGAGTGGCTATGTTGTCTTGGGATTTTTATGCAGGGGAAGGGGGAAGCCAGATAAAGCAAGACACTGGATTTCTAGAAAGCTGATTTCAGTACACTTAGGAAACTACTGGGTGAGATCTCATGGTTAGATAATATAGGCCCCATCACTACTGCTATATACGGTAATACATAGAATCATAGAATAGTAGAGTTGGAAGAGACCTCATGGGCCATCCAGTCCAACCCCCTGCTAAGAAGCAGGAAATCGCATTCAAAGCACCCCCGACAGATGGCCATCCAGCCTTTGCTTCAAAACCTCCAAAGAAGGAGCCTCCACCACGGCCCGGGGGAGAGAGTTCCACTGTCGAACAGCTCTCACAGTGAGGAAGTTCTTCCTGATGTTCAGGTGGAATCTCCTTTCCTGTTTGCAACTGCATTATATGGCCAGTGTAGACTCATATAATATAGTTCAGTGCCATTAAAATACATTATATGAGTCTATACTGACCATAAAATGCACATTCAGTCTGCATTATATGGCAGTATAGACGGGGGCCATAGTCGGAGGAAAGGAAGTTCATAGTGCAAGGGAGTTCCTCAAAGTTGAGATATTTAAAACACTGTTACTAACGAATCCCGTGAGGAGGAAAACTGGGATGTATCTAAAGAAGCTAGGTTAGATGTACAAATAACTTTTAGAGAAGCTGAGATTTAAAACAACATGTATTTTTTAAAAAAAAAAACACCTAAAGACGAATACAAATGAATAGCTCATAATACTAGGATGGAACTTTAAAAACTTAAATCTCAAAATGAGCTCATGCTTACTGTTGTTGTTTATACGTTCAGTTGCTTCTAACTCTTTGTGACCTCATGGACCAGCCCACGCCAGAGCTCCCTGTCAGCCGTCGCCAAGGTCAAGCTAGTCACTTCAAGGATACTATCCATCCATCTTGCCCATGGTTGGCCCCTCTTCCTTTTTCCTTCCATGTTCCCCAGCATCATTCTCTTCTCCAAGCTTTCCTGTCTTCATTTTATGTGGCCATAGTACTTCATCTTTGCTGCTAATATCCTTCCCTCCAGTGAGCAGCTGAGTATTATTTCCTGGAGTTTGGACTGGTTGGATTTTCTTGCGGTCCAAGGCACTCTCAGAATTTTCCTCCAACACTACAGTTCAAAAGCTTCTATCTTCCTTTGCTCAGCCTTTCTTATGGTCCAGCTCTTGCATCCATAGATTACTACAGGGAATACCATTGCTTTAACTATGTGGACCTTCGTTGCCAGTGTGAGGATTGCTAGGGAGGTTAAAATATTAAAAGTGTTTCTTCCCAGTTATGTGTGGAGGACAGGAAGGACAAATAAATGTTAGGGCTGCTGCATTAGGGTGACGGTGAAATGCTAACAAGAGACAGAGAGAGGACTGGATTGATTAATATCTACTTTGACTCAGTTAATCCCAAATGAAAAACAGTGCTATAACTAGTGAAAATTGAATCAATCATGCAGTAAGGAGACCACATCCAGGAATAAGTAAGGAGGTAGTAAATGAATACTCAGTTTACTCTAAATGAATGCAACTCTCCAAGGCTGGATGAGTTACATCCAAGAGCACTAAAGGAATTTGCAGATGTAGTCTCAGAGTCAATAATCTTTGATAATACTTGGACAAAAGAAGTCAAAAAGAGTGGACATAAGCAACTTCTAACCAGTCAGCTTGATGCCAATACCTGGAAAGGTTCTAGAACGATCCTTAAACAGTCAGCCTGTACACACTTGGAAGTGAATGCTGTGATTGCTAAGAGCCAGCATGCGCTCCTCAAAAACAAGTCATACCAAATCAATCTTAGATAGAATATGAATTTGGTAGATCAGGGAAGTGCTATGGATGCAGTTTGTCTTGACTTCTGCAAGGCTTTTAACAAGGTGCTCCATGATATTCACACAGTCAGGTGGCTTAACTGTGGGCTAGATATTAGGTTGGTCTGAAATTAGGTTGGTCTATAATTATTTGACAGACCAGACCCAGAGAGTACTCAACATTTATTGCTTTCCACCCCAGAGAGAAGTGACTAGTGGGTCCTGTCCTGCGCTTGGTGTTGTTTACATCTTTGACTCAGATGATGAATTAGAAGGTATGCTTGTCAGATTTGCAGGTGGCATCAAATTAGCAAAATGAATGTCAACAGAGCTAAATTAATAGTACTACACCTGAACAGGAAAAATGAAATGCATAGGTAAGATGGGTGACATATTGCTTTAAAACAGCACATGAATAGGATCTAGGGATTTTTGTAGACCACAAATTAAACATTTAACAATGCAGTGTCATTGTTGTGATGTCAACGAAAGCCACTGTAATGCTGAGCTGCATCAACAGAAGTATCTAGATCAAGAGAGACTATTTGTACTCTATTCTGCTTTGATCAAAATGTATCCAGAGCACTGTTTCCAGTTCTGTGCACTACTGTTCAAGGATATCAACAAGCTGAAATGTGTCTAGAGAACAGCGACCAAGATGTTCAAAGTTCTAGAAACCAAACCTTATGAGGAGTGATTTCAAGAGCTGAGTGTGTTTAACCTAGAGAAGAAGACTGAGGGGTGACATGATAATTATCTTTGAATATCTGAAGGTATGCCATGCAGAGGATGGAGCCAACTTATTTTTTGTTGCCCTAGAGGACATGAACCAATGGATTTACATTACAAGAAAAGAGATTCCACCTCAACTTTTAAAAAAATAATCTTTATTAGTTTTAACAGAATAATAAAAAGCAAAATCCCAAATTGGGTGAAAAAGAAGAGGAGAGAAAAGATTAAGAGAAGAAAGGAAGGAAATGTAAAAATAAATAAATTAAAAAGTGAATATAAAATGACTTCTTGGCAGTTTCTTCAAGGTAATTTGCCTTTTCTTTCTTCCTTAATTTCTCCTTAGGTTCTAACTCCTTTTCTTCTTATTTCCTTCTCCTTTTTGTTGAGGCTATCTTTCTTTCTCTTTATATTTTATCTTTCCTTTTCCTTTATCATCTATTTTTGCTTCTTTCATCTATCTGTTTTAGGTTTTCCATCATTCTGTCCCAATTTGTTTCTTTGATTGGTTCTCCTTTATTTTTGGCTAGTAAGAAAGTCAGCCTGTCCATGTTACGTATGTCAAGCACCTTTATCAGCCAATCGTCTTTTTCAACTTTTTCATGTGGAATCTCTTTTATTCCAAGAGCAGTTCAGTAATTCACTTTCCATCTTGGAAGTTATTAATGCTGGGTGGATATCTTTTAGGAGTGTTGCAATTCTGTATTCCTGAGCAACAGGAGAATGGCCCTTATGGTCTCTTCTAACTCTTAACAATCTTTGATTCTGTTATGAGTCTGGACATTCTACTTCTACTGATTCTAGGATTCTGCTTGCCTTTCTCCTGCTGCATCAAATTGTTGAAATACATTACGCTATGGTTTACCAAGACAACATATTTTTGCAGATGTTTTCTTATTTAGTTATCTTTATTTATACCCTGCCTTTCCCCCCGTGGGGACTTAAGGCGGCTAACACTCCACACTAATCAAGTTTAAAAGGTGCAGTAAAAAAGTTAATAAACAATTAAATAGTAACAGTGTGGTCAAAACAAAATTAAAATACAGTGAATACACTAAAATGGCCTTTTTACCCAAATTCATCCCTGTTGAAATTCAGTTTGTTAGCTGTGGCCCAGTTCTCCAATCTGTTCAGGTCACCTTGGACTCTGATTACATTTTCTAAGTGTTGGCTCTTCTGTCTCATTTGGGGTCATCTGCTACTTTCATGAATGCATGCCCTTTATTCCATTCTCCAAATAATTTATAAAGACATCAAAGCAATCTGCTTTAGGACAAAATCTATTGGTAATCTATTTGTAAATTGTCTCTAGGATGAGCCACGAATGGGTTTTTTTGGGTGATTCACAAGCCATAATAATTAAAATGGAAAAATGCTTCTGCTGGAAATAGTGGGAGGTTTTCTCAGTCCTAATGTTACTGTAGGTTATTTCTGTGGTTGATACAACACAAGGGGAAGGTTAATCCTCTCCTTTTAAAAATTCTATTTTAATTTTTGCATATTTATATTTTTTAAATTGTATATTAATGCTTTTATGTCAAGCAGCTTTCAGTCCCCTTTGGGGAGATAAATAAATAAATGTAGTATAAATAAATATAATAATAATAATAATAATTCTACCTTCAGACTTCTAGAAGATAAGCCTCCTTTTTTGCACCTGGCTTGGGGGGGGGGGGTGTCACTTATTACTTTCAGTGGGGAGACAATTGTCCATTTGTGGAGATGGGATGAAGTGAAGTGGGAGGTATAGGTGGGACCTGAATGCTTTCTGGTCTACAGCAACCAACCTATGCTATGCTGCAGGATCAAGACACCATTTGATATTCTGTATCAAAATCTATGCCATTGTACTTTTACTTGGCTTTTGCGTATTCCAACTGGACACACACTTGCATCTAATCCATAGCTGGTGGAAGCAGGAAGTCCCAGACATCATCCAGCTGCATTTTGGAAGGCAGAAAGTGAACAGCCATTGCCCTCACTTCCAGTTGCAATACTACAGCCAGGTAAAGCCTGGGATCTTCTTTCCTCCTCTTATCACTGATTGGTCTTGGGAGTGCACCCCAGCACTGTCAAACTTGTATCGCATATGGAAAAGGTGTCATTGTGCAAGGATGTACTTGAGACCTCTTTCTGCAATGGTCACAAAAGAATATGTGCTGGTACACCGGGAGTTATTCCAGCATTTTCACCAGCAGTGATTCTTTCTTATTTGGTGTCACCCACAAATTCAATAAGCATGCTATTTCATCATCCTAATAATTGTTAAAGATCTTGAGTAGCCCAGTTCTGTGTCTAAATCCTATGGACTCTCACCATAGTTAAATCCTATGGAAACCTGATAATTTGATGAGGCAAATTAATTCGAAACACACCCTCCTAAACTGAAAATCCCAGGATTCCACAGGATGCTGCCATGACAGTTGAAGTGGACTATAGTACTGTAAATGTCATGTGAAAGGACCCTGGGAATGTAGATTATATGGCATATAATGCTTTCTCCCAACAGCTTGTCTGTTCCTCTTGGCATTTGTTATTTGATATGTAGGACTCATTTTGCCCAGTGGCAGGACTGGCATTGCTTATGGTACCTCGATGCATATGATAGATGCAGACCTGGCTGCAGAATAAGAGTTAAGCCTGTCTTTTTGTCTGCCCATTCCATTCTATGCTGTTGCTTTCTCCCTAGCTCTATAAAGTTTCAGGCAAAGTGTATATCCAGTTGCATCCAGTAATGTCCATCTAACATCCTCCTCTGCTTTCCCCTCCAGATCTGTCTGGAGGGGTTAAGGGATATTTTGATGCACATTTTGGGAGATGTGGTGTTACAAAGACAGAGATAGTGGATCCCACTGTGACAACAGAAATATGCATACATAATAATGCATGTTTACATTGTAGTTGCATTTTCTTTTATTTTGTGTTTATGGCACATTTCACCAGAATTATTAATGAAATGGGCATAACTATCAATCCCCTGATATGTCTTCTTTGTGAGTCTGATCCTGCTGTCAATGGAAGTATAGCTGCAGTAAGACATAAGGTACTTAGTTTATAGAAGTCACGGTTTCTAGCCAAAAGGCAACAAGCACATGTTAAATTACAGAGATGCCTTAGTAATTATCTGCAAGATAACAGATAAACATTTTTGAATACTATGTCAGGATAGCACTCAACTCTGTCAGGATAGTTTATTTTACTGCAAGATGATTCCTGTGAAATCAAACCTTCCTTTAATACAGTGGTTCTCAACCTGTAGGTCCCCAGGTGTTTTGGACTACAACTCCCAGAAATCACAGCCAGTTTAGCAACTGTTAGGATTTCTGGAAATTGAAGGCCAAAACATCCGGAGACCCACAGGTTGAGAAGCACTGCTTTAATAGGTGTTAGTAAAAAAAGAGAAGGGAGGCTTCCTTTTTATTTTTATATTATGTATACAGTAGAGTCTCATTTATCCAACACTCGCTTATCCAATGTTCTGGATTATCCAACGCATTTTTGTAGTCAATGTTTTCAATATATCGTGATATTTTGGTGCTAAATTCATAAATACAGTAATTACTACATAGCATTACTGCGTATTGAACTACTTCTTCTGCCAAATTTGTTGTCTAACATGATGTTTTGGTGCTTCAATTGTAAAATCATAACCTAATTTGATGTTTAATAGGCTTTTCCTTAATGCCTCCTTATTATCCAACATTCTGCCGGCCCGTTTATGTTGGATAAGTGAGACTCTACTGTACTAATATTCAGGACAAACACTAGAATCCTATACAACTTTCCAGTCAACATAACTTTATGTACACATTATCATGTAGTAGAAGGGCAAAGAACCTCTGTTAGTGAATTGCAAACCTGTGTAACAGAACTCTAGCAAAAGTGCTCAATGAGAATTGGTATCAATGTGATGTGGATTGGTCTTGTGGTGCACCAGACCCTATGCCAGCTTTCTATATAGATAAGCTTTGGATAGCATAGGGAAGGGTTAACACTTCTGTGGTGTTTGTTTTGCTGTCTGTTCCCGTCCAGAAGATTTTACCTCACTTTCTGTCTGTGTGTGTTTTAAAAGAAAATGGTTTGTTTTGGAAACAAAGATTATTGATAAAGCTTCAGTGGAGACCCCTTTTTCTCATTATCACTCTTTCAGGAGTGGATTTCTCTTTCGAGGGGTAGATTTTTCACTTCCTGTTGACTCACCCCCGTGCTTCAGTATCAATCATTTGTAAGTCAGATGTTTGTAAGTTGGGGACTGCCTGCAATTGATTTTTAATGTGCGTATGGAATAGAATTGATTTCACAGTATCATGTAGGGTACAAAATGTATAGAAGAAAAATAAGACCCCTCCCAAAGAATCTTGTTGAAGTTTGGATTTGTTTCAAAAGATCATTCACCCTCATTCTTCTGATGTGCCAGTTTATTTGCATTAACAGATATGTACCTTATATACTCATGTATAAGTCTAGAAATTTTAGTCAGAAAACCTGAGTTGACTTATCCATAGGTCAATGTGAGTACTCTATTTTAACTCTTTATCAGTAAAGGAACCATACAATTTCTGAATAGAGTGGCAGAAGGTAAAAATACAGTGTGTCCTGGGAGAATCTAAAAGAAGCACAGACTCCCACCACCATGGCGATGCTTCTGGTATTTCTGAAGGCCTGGACAGGGAAACGGTGGGGGCTGGGATGGCTGGAACCCTCAGGCAATGTGGGTGCTTTCCCACATTCTGCAGAATGAGCCTTGACTTAACCATGGGTCATTTCAAAATACGTAATTTTGGCTCCAAAACCTTCCTTTGACATATACATGACACTGATTTATATGAGCGTAGAATAGTTTGACTTTGCTGTTTAGGGGATTTCTAGCTGGGGCAGGATGTATGGCTATTGAATCCAAAGATATAACGATCATGCTATAACTAAAACACCACAACACTATTTTAGAACACATAGTACAGAAATGTCTTTTAAAATTTTAAGAGATTTGTGCTGCTGAAAAAAATCAAATGATTAACTCAGATTAACACTACGAGAACTGTAAGTTGTGTCTGCGAGACTCGGATCTTGATTTGCCAATCATGGCAAAGACCTGGCTATTTATTTCTTGTTTTGAGCGACCAAGTAGAACAGGGGCTCTCAGTCTTCTAAAGCAGCGGAGCCCTTATTTGAAGGAAAGGTTTCTCGTGGAACCCTAAGGAACTTGCATTTTAAAATTTGACAGAGGGGCTGGGCCAGTGGCAGATTGATGGAGAATGTTTGTGTGAATTAATTGAAAAAAATGAACCAATTACTATGCTCACTGCACATATCATGTTTGTAGTGTAAAAAGAAAAAAAAGAACAATACAATATTTAAAATGAAGAATTTTAACAAAAATAACTTAGTAGAGAAGCCTGTGATCCTGTGGAGAGTATACACAAAATCTGATTTTAGACACTAGTTTTGGTAAGGGATTTAATGGATCATTCTAAAATAATCTGTAGTTTCAAATATAAAATATATGTATCAATTTACTTATATGTGACACAATTCCTAAAATGCATAAATATTGCAAATCCTTTTTATTGCAAATGTTAAAACAACATTGTGCGCTTGTTAAATGTGACAATGGGCATTGGAACCAAAAAAGCTGTCAGCTAGGACTAAGGGAGATTTTGCAGAAGATGTAACAATCTACTTTTAAAGCATTTAACCACACATTCCATATTTATTTAATTCGGTATTAACCTTTTTTGTAAGTGAATTCAAGAAGCGAAATCATGACTTTCTTAGGAACCCGACAAATGCCTCCAATCAACGATCTAAAAAGTAAGATTACGCAAGTAAGAGATGCCATGAAAACAACTTTGGGAGCTGTACTGACAGAGGCAACCAGGGAGCAAAGTATGAACGGGATTTGCATAGGAAGAGAGACAATTGGAGTTTAGCTGTGATAGGCCAAAGGTGGTTATTATGCTTTGATAGACCATTACCTAATTATGCCAAAAACTATTGTAAGGATTACAAAGTATTTGAGGAAACATTATAGTGAGGGGAAAAAAATAACAGCGAGGGAAAGAAGCTGATCCACTGTATTTATTACAGTGTAACAGCATTACTAGCCTCACCAAAATATGCTGTAGTTCACCCAAATGTTCTTTAACCAACAAGTAAAAGTAACTCTTAAGGAAATTAAAGATGCAGAACCACTTAATGTAATAATTTAAAAAGCTTGAATACATTCTCCTAAGAAGAACTGCATACACGAAAGCAACAGGGAAAGTACATTCACAGTAGAGAATGACCCCCCTTATCCACAGGCTCAATATCCATGGTTACATTTACACTCCAAATAATATTCCCTTCTGGAATTCTTTGTGAGCCTAAGTCCTCCAGTACAATTCAGAATAGTGAAAAACAGAGCTCATTATTTATCAGTTTCAGGTATTCACAGGTGGTCTTGGAATGTATCCCATCTGATACAGGGTAATCATAATATACTAACATTCAGCAATTTTCATTCATGGAACCCTTGTTTGCGTAGCTCACTACAGTGGTCAATTTGATTCTTTCTCAGACAGACCATAAGTACAAAGAGTTTTAAAGTAGAATGGGAGGCTGGTAACAGTTATGATTTTTTTCTGTTACACTTACCACATGGAGGTTCAAATGCAGGCAAGTCATCTGTTATGTTTTGTTACCAACTGTTATCAAGTTGACTTCAACTTTGGCAACTCTAATTCAACAAGGAAAACTGTGGTCAATCTGTCTCCCATTTCCTTCCTCGCTTTTTTTCCTTTGCTGTAGCTTGAGTATTGTCACACAATCTTCCATTTTTTAAATTATAGAAGAGAGGTCACAATAAAGAAAGAGAGACATGCTTGTGAGACCATGCTCTATCAATGCGACAAAAATGGTCCTGGGAACACACCTGAATAAAACTCAAAATGTTGTCTATTGGTGTTACATTATTTGTGTCTTCTTCACCTTTCTCTCCTTGAACTTAAAGGGCACATATATAGATGTGCTTAACACATAAAAGCAAAATACCCCCAAAAGAGTACAGAGAAGGTACACTAGCAGTAAGAATTCCTTTCACCTTCATGCTTCCTGCTGCCATCACATGGTGTGCAACAAAGAGGAAAAAAGAAAAAAAGCCTTTTCTGTTTAAAGATAAGAAACCAGATCAAACTCAAAAGTAATAGCACTAATTAATATACAGTTGAAAAATATGTGTTGTTCCTGTTCTTTTGCAGGTTTCACATTTTCTCATTTTTCATGAAATGTAAAGGATGTCTCTTGTTTTAAAAGAATTAATTTCCAAACTCCCTGAAAGAGAAATGTTACGTATTTAGATTTTACTATTGATCTGGCATACCCTATACATTACTTGGTCCTTTATAATAAATTCCTCATCTTCTCTGAAACAGCAAGTAATATTTTCATGACATTTTTGTTAAAATAGTGAACCACCAGTATAATTGACCGAAGTATTTTGAAATATATGCTCCGTATATATATAATTTTTTCTTACCTATTGATGCCATTAAAATGTTTTGCTCTTTCATAACTAAACTGAAGCATTTAGAAGTGACATTTGTGAACAGCACCTAGTCTGTTCCTTTTTTTCCAGATCCAGTAAAAGATGACTATCACTTATCCAGAAATCTGAAGTGCTCCAAAATTGTTTACATTTGGTATTGAGATAATACCTTTGCTTTCTGGCTGCCTTTTAGTACACATTGTTAAAAATGTGTACAAAACAGACTAGGCATATATGAAATATCAATGCATTTTATGTTTAGATTTGGATCCCACTGCCATAATATCTTGTTTTGTTATACGTTTTGTATATTATTTTTGATTTAGATGTGGATTTGTTTTTGGGATTTGGGGGGTTGGTAGTTTTTGTCTTTGTTCAGCTTCTCACAACATTGAGTGTTTGCCATATCTGTTGTAAACCACCCTGAGTCCCCTTGGGGAGATAGGGTGGGATATAAATAAAGTATTATTATTATTACTTTATTATTACTTTACGGAAATATTCCAAAATCCGAACATTTCCGAAAAAGGGAAATGTTTGGATTGTCCTGACTATTCAGACTTTTATTCATTTTAATCAAGTATCTTAAAAGCAGATCTGTACATTTTAATGGCTGGATGTGGTTGCAGTTATAATGCTCCAGAACTGCGTTTTGGGCAACCAGAGCATGGGGTGGGGAACATGTCAGCCTCCAGATTGTCTTTCCTTTCCTTCTTGTTTTTTAAAAGGTCAGCTAATTATATCAGTACACTAAAAATGTACGAGGAAGCAATAAAGATCAATATAGGGGAACAGGTTAAAAATTGAAAAGACATTGATATCCCTTCATCTTTAAAAGTTTTTGTAACTTCTTAAATCTGCTTCTTTTCATGACATGCAGTTACAAGTGGGCTATAATTTAACATATATTTTTGAAAGCATTATTATGCAAGAGACAAAGAGTAAGAAGAGACTGTTACCATGGGTGATATAATAGTGAATAGATTACAATAGAAGGAAGAATTACTTTTTGTGACACAGGGGAGTCACGTGTCAGACTTGGATAATAGTATGTACTTTGTCTGTCCAAGAAATTATCTTCTGTGTTAATGTGTTAGAGCAAGCTATATGAACAAGATTATCGAAATGCCTCCTGAGATAACATATTTTCGAGGAGCCCCTCAGTTACTACCAAAAAGAAAAGTAGAAATTTGCAGCAGTTCCTACCCGTCTCTGTCTTTGGCAAAATAGCAAGAAATTATGCTTCAACAGCACTGAAAAATAGTTTCATAATATGAAAAGTGATACTAGTTTGACCTTTTAAAAAACAGAAGCTCTTGAGATGTGACCCTGTAGGCCTTGTTCTGTTCAGGAAATGTCCAAGGCCTAATTCACGTCTCACAATACTGAGAGGCACACAACTTCCCCTGTAGCTTCTTTGTACTCTCCTCTGGCAAGGGACGAAAAAAGGACCTAACTACAAGTAATTCCCAAAGGAATATTCCTCCTAAGGAAGCACTAGCATTACGTCTTTGGTTGTTCATTCAGTATTAGAATCATGCATTGAAATGTAGCTCCTCAAGTTCTATGACAGTATACAGATTGTCCCTAAATCTCATTAAGGTCAACAAGGGCACCAGTATAGTAGCAAATTGTGTAGAAATAAGAACCTTGTGCCTTGGAAGTAGTTTGATGTGCATACAAAGCCATTCTGTGTATAGGAAGTCCCATTCATTTTTCAAAGAAATGATGCCCCATTTATTTTGCAAAGAAATACACATTTGAAACGGTGGTAGCTGTTGTGGACATATGAGCTCTGTCTCAGCATCAGGACTTATGTGAGCAACTCTCTGGCTCACTGTAATGAGTGTGAATTCAATGTGAGCTGTACGGATAAAATTACAAGCTAACTCCTGCCAGCTCTTTTAAAAGGAGAAAAACAAAGGTTATTTGATTAAAAAATCTTTTTGGTTGAATGCATTAACTTTTGTTGATATATAGTGGAAATGATACATTGCCAGTCCTTGTCATCTTCTTTGGACTATTTTAAAAGTAAAGACTAGTAGCTATTATTTTTCTTACTTTGTTGCATTGTTTGAACTTCAGATGAAAATAATTCATGATCAATGGTCAGCAAAAAGAAAAAGCAGCACCTTCAGTAACTGAACTGATTTGATGTCATGGCGAAGTGAGAACATTATCCAAGAACTCCCATCACAGTGCTTAACAAGATTTAATGTACATTTATTCTTAACATGTGGAACATATAAAGATTTTATACTGAATAAATGATATTCATTAAGCCAGAGGAAAAGGAGGAATTTACATCAAGTTTTTTTGTCTTTTTTAAACTACATTATTTTGAAATACAAATGCAGATTCTTCTCACTGAAAAATCTTTGAAGTTGTGTTTCTTCCTTTTTTCCTGTATATGTATTTTTTCCTGTAGACTGGTAACCATTTTCTTAAATCAATCCATACGTAACCATTTTCCACATCTTGATTTATAAAGCAAGTTGTGAGCAATTGCTCTTCCGAAATAGAGCATGACTTTATACATACAGAAACTTGTACATTACCCTCGTGGTGGTGGGTTTTTTTTTTGTTAGGTTTTGGAGACATGGCCCAAAATAATAATAATAATAATAATAATAATAATAATAATAATAATAATAATAATAATAATAAAATTAAGTCTACAATCACTTTGTATTTACCACATCATGAAAAAAGGAAATCCTTGTATTTATTTTTTTTAAAAAGATGAGGGTATGTTCAATGTACAACTTCTATATACATCACTGCCTTCAGGCAATAAAAAATATTAAAAAATGATTAAAAGGAATTGTGAAGAACTGTCATTGTGGAAGGTCAAACAATAGATACTGATGTGACAGTTCTGGTGAGGAAGCAATTCACATTGATCATCTTCAGGTTTTTGTTTTAACTTCCCTAAAGAATTTGTTTTGCTTCTAGCCTAATGTAACCATTCTCCTGTGGAGAAACCAAGGTAATTTCATATGCAGACTATGGACCGAACCCTTCCTTTGATCCGCTACACCTACATCACTAATATTCTTCTATTGCACAGAGCGCTTTGGGCAACGGCATAAAGGGTGGCTGGGTTTTCTTTCATTCTTGAAAAATAAAACACACAGTACTTAGTATTTTTTTCACTTTTGCGTTTCAGAGCTCTGAGTCTCCCCCCACAATCAAAGAATATTTTGCAGTAACCCCAAATATCTGGTTTGTTTCCCCTCTCAAAGTATGTGATACAAATATGAGGAGAAGACACTGAAAAAGGATATTTATGAAAAAAGAAATGTGACTTTTGAATGTACTAGACAGAGACTTTCGTTAAAAAAAATAAAAAGATGTACTTATACACATAGACAGGAAATATTAATTCCATAAATGTTCAAATTAATATTTTTGTATAAATTCCCAATTGATAAATAGTGAATGGGGCAGAGGAGCAAAGATACTTTTTCCTTCTTCCTACACTGGATAAACAAGTACAGAAAACAGCCAGTTATATGTGACCCTCAATCTCCACTCACACATGCTTGGCTTCTCACTTATGTCATAACTGCCCAATCTGAAAAAGTACATCACAGATTACAGATGCGACCAGAGAGTTCAGGACAGCAGATATTGAGATATCCAGCAAACGGCCCTCGTGCAAAAGGAACTCTGAACGGTTCTCATCCACCCGAGCCATGGCCAGCAAAGCCTTCGCTGCCCTGCACATCATGTCTACACTAGGTGGCTCTAGAGGTGGAGGCTGCATGTGCATGAGGTTATGCTGGCTCTGCTGATACTGGGCCATAGTGACCCCATCTTCAAGGAAGCTTATCAAGTTTCCAATGCTTCCCTTCTGCACAGCTATTGCCCTTGCCGCTAAAGTGTCCCCTTGTGCAAGGTTCGATAAGAGTGCCATGGACATTTCTCGGTAGACTGGATTTTTGCGGTCCCCAACGTACCTAATTAAAGTAGCATAGAGTTTCTCCTGACGACTGAATGGGGGAGTAGCCAAGATAAGGTCCACATTATTGTCTTGGATACTGAGTTTGCACAGGGTTTCCAGTACAAGTCTCTGAGGTGAGAGGACTGAATTGGGCCCCACTGTTGGAAAAGGATCTTGTGCCTCTGCTGAAGGGCACACCATCCAGTGCAGTAAGCCATCCAAAATTGGCAAACAGATGCTTTCTGTGTAAGCAGATAAGTCTAGCTGCCCAGAAATGTTGGCTAATGTGACCAATGTATTATCCCTCAAGACTTCAAGGCAGTCCCACCACCACTCATCCTTGTTGCAGGCCACCCCTTTGTCCGCCTCTTCTTCTTTTTCATATGTCTGTGGTGCACGTTTTCTTTCTGGGTGCTCATGATGGAGAAGGATCAACTTTCCCAAGATCAGCACCAAGCCTGGATGTTTTGACATTTCAGCATCATTGCCAGGCACAAAAGATAAGCTGCGAACAATATTTGACACACAGATGCAACGCTTGGCCAGAGAGTCCTGCCAGTGGGTTATGGTGCATAGAGGAGCCTCATCTCGACTCAGTGGCTCATCTTCTAGCAGCTTGATGTTTCGATGACTTTTGGCTTGATGGATTCCAAATGGAAATTTACTGCTATCTGTATGAGAATTAGAATCTGACCCTTCAGATAACGCTCCTGGACGAGCTGACAAGACATCATCTATGGTGGCTGATATCCCTTTGTCTTGCTGTTCTTCTGATTCTCCTTTACCCTCTATATTCCTTTTTTTACTTGAAGAGTTCAATGGAAGAGGTGGCTTCTTGCGAGGAGGAATCTCCATCTTACTCTCAAAGTGAGTCTGGATGTGCTCAGTTGTATCACCCCCACCTAGCTGCCAATGGAGAAGTCCACTGTTGAATTCCTGAACACGTCCTAGCTTGTCGGATCGGTCTACAACAAATAGATTATTTTTCTTCACAATTTTTATTGGCAGCTTGTCAAATTTACTGGCTTGTTTTGGCCTCTCACTTGGATCAGCAGTGGCACCAGGCGGAGCAAGAACAGTGCTCTTCTCTTCTGCTTCGGTGTTTTCATTTTCATCTTCCTCCTCATCCTCAAATTCAGCAAAATAATCAATACATTCATCATTGTTTTCATCCTCTTTTCTGGCACCTTGTGTATTAGATTGGCTATCCTGTGTCTGAGCTGAATTTTGTAGTTTTGGTCCTGGATGACCCACTTCGTATTCCATTAGGATCCCAAAAATGTCTATGAGGCATTTTCTAAAATACTCCACTAAAAGCTCAAGAAAACCAGATAACTGAGGAAACAAAAAGAGGGAAAAACAAGAAAATATGTCAGAATATATAGCATTATTTTGCTTGTAATAGGCATTCTTTTAAGGTTTCAATTTTTCTTCCCATCTACCTTTCATTCTAGACATAAAACAACTGTATAGCTGCATCTTTGTAATATGAACATTCAAATTGCCTCTTTGGTGGTACACACAAGATTCCCCATTGAGATAACACCGTCTCCCTGGAGGTCCTTAAAACTGCATTAACAGGCAATTTTGAAGTGTGATTCATGGCTGATCTTGACAATCAAAGAGGCCATTCTGTAGGTAGGGTGACATTGAATTCATTTGGTCTCAGGTCCCCTCACTTCTCCATCTCAGCCTTAGATGCAACCTATAGTTATTTTCTCGTTTAGAAAGTGTGTGTGTGTGTGGGGGGATTTAAAGACCCCCCCCACACATATATTTACTTCTTGCCAAGGATCTAGTACAGTGGTTTTCAACCTGTGGGTCCCCAATTGTTTTGGCCTTCAACTCCCAGAAATCCTAATATCTGGCAAACTGGCTGGGATTTCTGGGAATTGTGGGCCAAAACATTGGGGACCCACAGGTTGAGAACCACTGGTTGAGTGAGTCAGCAGAGTTATAGAAGTGATGCCTCCTCCATCATACAACATTATTTATTAGCTGGACCATCTCCATCCAAACTCAAGCATTAATGTTTCATATCCCATGCTGTGAAAAATATATGGCTTAGTGGATGAAACTAAATGTGTGAATGAAGATATAGGTTAAAAGGTAAAGGTTTTCCCCTGACGTTAAGTCCAGTCAGCAGCTCAGTGCTTTAACACACTGCGCCACCACCAGTGAATGAAGATATAAAGAAGGGTTAAAAAACACTTGGATTCAGAAGTAATGACCATATCACTAAAAAAAATAGAAATGAAGTAACACTGGTAGATCACAAAGGGGTGTTCAAACTGCCTCTTGTGCCCTGTGGCGTATGTGTCTTCTGTATCGAAGTGCAAGTCTTCTGCACTGACACATTCTCAAATTTTCTGTAAAACTAAATTCACGGAACATGAATCTTATTCCTGGAAGAGTCTTTTCGTATGGTGACCACAAACAGCGAGCTGTCAGATTATACACAAATAGTTAATGTTCTTTCTTTCACCATGTCTGTTCCAATTCTTTGACTCACTTTAGTCTTCTGGCAAAATAAGAGGAAAGAAGACATTAGTGGCCAAGATGGTCTTCATGACAATGAAAAACTCTTTAAGGTTTTTATTATTGTCTGATGTGTTTAATGATGAAAGTAATTCTATTCAAGGCATTATCGAGCTTCTCTTTTGTGATAATGAAAGCTATATGCAACATTCTATATTTCACCACATAATAGTCAATACCACATAATCGTCACATTCCTTTTTCCGGTCCAAAAATGGTTTCTTGCCTTTCCTTGCTTAATTGTTGCATTAAAAAACACATCCAGAACTGGAGCTGGCTGGGACCCCTCCTCTTTCCCTGTCTCTTGGAGATATGACAGTTTTAAAAAAAAAACCCACAGAAGCCAGCAAAATATTTTTTTTCTTTGCTTAAGGGTTGTACCTGCCTTTTTTAAAGCATAAAATTGTGACTATTACACAATGAAAAACAGTAAATGTTGAACCACAAAAATACTGGCTGGGATTGAAAACAGCTGCTGAAGAAATGGAAGGTACATCTACTTGAGCAAATTGGTGTAATTTGTTTCATCATACAATTACAATTTCCTACATTGCATTTCTGAAATGGTTTTTGTTGGTTGCAGTGGAGGCAATAGGGGTGTAGAAATGTTGTGTGGAAGGAGTTCTCACTTCTTAAGAACAAGTGACTCTGAAAGAAGGAACAGTGACAAATAAAGGTAAAAGTTTCCCTTGACGTTAAGTCCAGTCATGCCTGACTCTGGGGGTTGGTGCTCATCTCCATTTCTAAGCCGAAGAGCCGGGGTTGTCCGTAGACACCTCCATGGTCATGTGGCCGGCATGACTGCATGGAGCGCCGTTACCTTCCTGCCGGAGCGGTACCTATTGATTTACTCACATTGGCATGTTTTCAAACTGCTAGGTTGGCAGAAGCTGGAGATAACAGCGGCTGCTCACCCTGCTCCCGGGGTTTGAACCTGGGACCTTTCGGTTTGCAAGTTCAGCAGCTCAGTGCTTTAACGCACTTCGCCACTGGGGCTCCTTACAAATACTGATATACAGTAGAGTCTCACTTATCCAACATTCTGGATTATCTAATGCATTTTTGTAGCCAATGTTTTCAATATATCATGATATTTTGGTGCTAAATTCGTAAATACAGTAATTACTACATAGCATTAATGTGTAATGAACTACTTTTTCTGTCAAATTTGTTGTATATTTATCCCTGGAAGAAATATGTCAAATCTAGTGGGAAGAGTACTAAATATAATTCATAAAATTAAGGGGGAAAAATCAAAGGCAGGGATATTGGCCCTAGATATATTCAAAGCATTTGATTGCGTTTCATGGGTGGCATTAAAAAAATATTAGAAAAATTTGGATTAGGAGAGAGATTTAGAGGATTGATTGATAAATTATACTCAACTAATTATGCCGCAATTCAAGTAAACGATGGCCTAACAGAGAAAATAAGATTAACCTGTGGGACAAGACAGGGATGCCCCCTTTCACCTACCTTATTCGCAATAGTTATAGAAATATTAGCAAATATGATACGAGAAGATACAAATATAAAGGGGAGAGGGAGGGAAGGAAGATACAAAATATGTTTATTTGCAGACGATACGCTATTATCTCTTGAAAATCCAATAGAACAGTTAAAAAGAATAGAAACACACTTAACAGAGTTTGGGGAAGTCACAGGCCTTCAAGTTAATTGGAATAAATCAGAAATTTTATTATTTAATTACACTAAAGAAGAGGAAGAGAGAATAAGAGAAGGGGGTTTGTGTAGAATAAAAATAAAGAAGTCAATAAAATACTTAGGAATTAATATATCTAAAGAAATTGGCAATTTAGAAAGAGATAATCAGATTAAGAAAAAATGTCAAAGATACTCTGGCTAAATTTACCAAGCTTAAACTGTCTTGGTTTGGTAGAATTGCATTAATAAAAATGAAAATATTACCCAAAATAATTTTTTTGTTTAGAATGCTACCTATTAAAATTTCAACTGGCGAAATTACAAATTGGCAGAATATGATAAATACCTTTTGTAATGGGAATAAAAGGGCTAGAATAAATAAAGAAAAATGGTATA
Organism: Anolis carolinensis; assembly: GCF_035594765.1. Taxonomy (NCBI): domain Eukaryota; kingdom Metazoa; phylum Chordata; class Lepidosauria; order Squamata; family Anolidae; genus Anolis; species Anolis carolinensis. Next base: position 72,567,632 of record NC_085841.1, read on the forward strand.
AAATACAAAGGAATGGAGGTCTGGGAATAGCAATCTTAAAACTATACTATATGGCAAATCAATTAAGGTATATTATTGAAGGGATTATAGGACAAGAGGATTTAGAGTGGTTAGAAGAAGAGAGTAAAGATATAAATATGAAATTAGAGAATGTTTTCTTCATAGGGAAAACCAGGAATTCGGAGAAGAAATGGTATAATAAAATAGGGAACCCCTTTTAAAAAAATATATTAGAAATCTGGATCAAGTATGAAGAAAAACTAATACCACCGATCTCCCCATTAACACCGGTGTTAATTACAAAAAAATTCCCAATAAATCTCAAAAGGGAGTTAGAAAGAAAATTTAAAGAAAAAGGAATGATGAAATTAAAGGATCGGGAACCAAAAATGAAACATCCAGGGGAGATAAGGAATCAACTATCAGGGAGTATTGGGTGGTATAAAGTTCTACAATTGGAAAGATGGGCAAGGGAAATAAGAAAGAAATATAAGGGAGATGGAGAACTTACAAAATTTGAGAAGATGATTAATCAAAGGGGGGAAGGGAAGGAAAAGAAAGAACTAAAGGTATAACAAGTGATATTTACAAATCGCTAATAGATAAAGAGCAGGAGCAGGATCACCTTAAAGAAATGTGGGAGTTAGATTGCAATAAGGAAATACACCCTCAAATCTGGAAAGAAATGTGGAATAAGCGTATATTAAAAAACATGTCTATAAGAATAAAAGAGAATTATTATAAAGTGGTTTGGAGATGGTACCTCACACCAATTAGATTAAATCAAACTGATAAGATTGATAATACTCTAAGCAGTGCTTGGAGGGGCTGTCAGGAAATCGGTACATATATACATATGTGGTGCTCCTGTAAATATGTTCAAAAATTTGGGGAGAACGTTTTAAAAGAAATAAAGGGAATCACCAAAACAGAAATAATAGGAACGCCTGAAATAGCACTGTTGTCATTTATGGATAATATTCAAATTTCAAAAGAGTTAAAGGAACTAATCGCCAACTTGGTAACAGCAGCAAGATTGTTAATAGCCAAAAAATGGAAAGGAAGGGAGGAGTGCCAATTGGAAGAATGGTATAAGGAGATTTGGGATATTGCGATAAATGATAAATTGACATGTAATATTAAAATTAAAAGAAGGTTATTAAAAAGGATGATTTTGGGAAGATATGGGGAAAATTTATAGAGTTTGTATACGTAGAAGGAAAGGGGGAAAACTTGTAAAAGAAACAATGGAATTTTGGAAATAAATATTGTAAATGGCTGGTCTGGGGTGGAGGGATAGCACTAGGTGAAGGGTAACAAAAGGTAAATAATATGAGTATGTAATATAGTTAGAGAGTGAAAATACCATAGGAGCTATGATATACATAACTGTATTGCAAATATGTTTAAGAATGTATAAGTTTTAATAAAAAATGAATTGAAAAAAATAAATTTGTTGTATAACATAATGTTTTGGTGCTTAATTTGTAAAATCATAACTTATTTTGATGTTTAATAGGCTTTTTCCTAATCTCTCCTTATTATCCAACATATTCACTTATCCAACATTCTGCCGGCCCGTTTATGTTGGATAAGAGAGACTCTACTGTAATATTAAGAGCATGGTTTTCAGGTAGCTTTTGACTAGGACATGAGGCATTAGAAGACTTCAGAAAAATATCCAACTTACCTGAGAGAGATTGAAAGTAGCAACAGTACTGTCATCATACAGAAGGATATTAATAGTGTCTAATGCCCAGGTACTTTCAGCAAGAAGGCCTGATTTAAGAGACATCATCACTCTCCAGGCCTCAGGAGTTACTGGAAAATAAGAACATTGAAAAACGAGTATGAATACTGCACGGAGATTTGAAGGGCCTATTTCCAATGGTGCTTCTATTTCAGGCCATGATGTGAACTGCATAGTATACACAGCAGTCCAGTTTAGATGATCAAATGTTGCATTAATTAACCAAAATGTATACAAGTTTTGTGCATTCGCATACAGCTTTCCTTTTGCTTTAATTACTATGTCATGTTATATTTCTGTATTTTTACAATATGAAACTATATGGTTCTTACAACTGTAAGAGAATTGGGGTGGGGGAAAAGGATATACCTATTCAATAACTGTACTGACTTGTCAGTGAAGAGATGGATGAGTGGTACAAATATTTTCTGGTATGATGTTAAATAAAGAATTTGTCACTTATTTCAAAATACCATATTTCATTGCATAATATTTGCCACCGCATAAAAGTTGCACCTTCCTTTGGGGAAGGCAAAATAGGATTTTTGCCTTTCCCTGCATAATAGTTGGACACTTACTTCCCTCGCCTGGATGAATGAACTAAGGGTATGATTGCACTTATGGCAAAGGGGCAGCCGTGCAGATGAACCATTACCCACCCATGTGGCAGTCCCCTTTGAGGGCGCACCCACGCGGTCAGGTGAACAATCACTTGCCCACATGGCTTACCCTCAGATTGACTATTTAATGGTGAAAGAAGCCCCACAAAAGGGGCTTTTTCCACTGCATAATAGTCATTGTATGAACCTTGCATCCCTTTTCTCCTTAAAAAAATGGGGAGGAGGGAAAAAGTGTGACTCTTATGTGATTTTTGCGTGTGTCAGGAGTGCAAGTCACTTCTGATGTGAGAGAATTGGCAGTCTGCAAGGACATTGCCCAGGGGACGCCCAGATCTTTTACTGTGGGAGGCTTCTCTCATGTCCCCACATGGGAAGCTGGAGCTGACAGATATGAGCTCACCCCGCTCCCAGGATTTGAACCACTGACCTTTCAGTCAGCAGGTTTGCCAGCACAAAGATTTAACCCACTGCACCATTGGGGGCTCCTTCTTATGTAATGAAATACTGTAACTGTTCTGTTTGTTGTCACCTTGCTGAAATACAAGCAAACCCCCAGAAGGACAACGATGCACTGATATTACTAACACCTCAACAGCTTCTGTTGTTAGCAGCCACAAATTAGTTAGTCCTTTTATATAAGAAGAAATTCATCAAATAAAATTCCAAAGGATTTTTTCTGTGTAATCCTCAAGAGGTACAAAATGTCAGTAGCATGCATAACACCTCACACAAGACATCCTGCTCTGTTAACAAAGACATTTCAGGTACTAGCAGTCTGCATATGCAGTGTGTAGTTTTGTATTACATTATTGGAGATGGAAAAATATGGTCAGTCCTTTTACAAAACTTTGGACAGATCTATAGTTTAACTAAACTGATTTACAAAATCAAGCACCTTCAAATAGAGCCTCTATTTTGTGTAGTTCTTACCAATATCTTTTGAGGTAATCTTTCGTCTTGGTTTCAAGACTGGTTGTGATGCTTCCACGGAGCCTGGTGGAAATGTGATTTCCCGCCTAATGGATGGTGGGTGGGTTGGAGGGCCTGTGGCCTGTGATACTGGAGCAGTGGGCATAACCTTCGGCATCTTCATAGAGGGCAGGAAAGGGGATTTACTTGGAGACATACGATTTTCATGGGATCGTGGGAAAGATGCAGGGCTTGGAGCTCGAGAGATGTGATTTGGCATTGATGGTGGTGTCTGGTAAGATGATTGAGGAGGTCGGGTGATAGGCTGCATGGAAGCGGAGGATGACATGTAAGAAGGCTGACGTTGGTTGACATGAGAAGACCACTGGCTTTCGTGGTTTATCCTCTGGTCGGGTACCATCATATCTTCATTACGGTTCATCCCTAGATAGGGCGGGGCCTGGGCAGGGCCTCCAGGGCCCTGCCTGTTCTGATATGGGTAAGACATATCATTTCTTGTTGGCCACATGTTCTGCTGGGGTCCTTCACTGGAGGCTGATGACTGCATAGGGCCACCAATCATTTGAGGAGGTATTCCATGTTGTTGCATTTGTCCGGGGCCCTGCATCCTCTCTCTGTTATAAGGATATGGATATTGTCCCTGTATGGGTCGCCTGTCTGGTCCAGAATAAGCATTGCTATACTGGTTAAACATATCTTGCTGTTGGTTGCCATATGGCATGTTAAACATATCTCCTTCAGGGCGTTTTGCTGGAGGTCCATACATGCCATCCATATGCCGTTTGTAGTTCTAAAAATAAATAGCAATATGAATGAGGTTAAAATGCATGAACATTATTGGAAATTTCAACATTTCTGAATTCGAGTAAGCAATGTTCTTTTTTAGTTGGGTCATGTTTTAGTTTTTTGATTAATGCAAAAATCTGAAGAAGCATCCTTATAACTTTAAACCTAATTTAAATTCCGCTGATAAGATTTTTAAAACACCACCACTCTTTTACTAAGTTTTTTCTTGATTGTAATGATTTGTGGCATACACACTTGACTTGTCACATAAGGCTGTTAATGGTTATAGAGCTTTGCCATGTATTAGCTTAGCATTAGATGAATGATTCATTGAAGTATCACCTCAGAATAAATTTAATACTCAAGTAAGGAACTGCCAAAATAAGCTACTAATGTGTAATTTTAAATCAGGACACACACACACATATATCCTTTTATTACTTCCCAATGAAGTAGATCCACTGAATTAGTACAATTTACCTATGCCTTGATTGATTTGTTAACAACTGACTCAACATGTCTACTTATGCCATGGTCCAAGAAATCTTGCTAAGTCTAATAAGTTGCATTAATCAGGGTGTGGGGACTACAGTGGTAAATTGCTAGCAATGGTTTTCCTGACAGGCCACTCTGATTGCAAGTAACTACTAACAGTTTATTTCCATTTTTCAATAATAGAGGGCTAGCATAAGTTGAAATACATCATGGTTTCAATTCAGCAAAGAGGAGTTTTGGCTTTTCTGTGATTATAGGGTATATAGTCTTATTAAACAGTGATTTGTGTTTTGGCTTGTGTTAAGTTGGGAATGTTGAGGCAGTTATGAAATCGACAGGAGGACAGTTTTATACCATAAGTCAACCGTCTATAGCAGGGGTCCTCAAACTTTTAAAGCAGAGGGCTGGTCTACAATCCTTCAGACTGTGGAGGGGCCAAATTATATTTTGAAAAAAAAGAAAAAAAGAACAAATTCCTATGCACACTGCACATGTCTTATTTGTAGTGCAAAACAACAACAACAATGAAAGAACAATACAATATTTAAAAATGAAACCAATTGTAACCAACATAAACCTATCAGGATTTCAATGGGAAGTGTGGGCCTGCTTCTGGCCAATGAGATAGTCAAGTTAAGTAGGATTGTTTTTGTTGTTGTTGTGTGCCTTCAAGTCATGTCAGACTTTGGGTGAGCCTAAGTCTAAAATTATTTATTTATTCATTTACTACAATTATTTATTACATTTATATCCCGCCCTTCTCACCCCGAAGGGGACTCAGAGCAGCTGTATGTACATACAATATATTATATTATTAGCATAGCACAATATTAGCATTATATATTACTTTATTGAACTATACCACTATACTGTAATATTATATGTGATATATAACATATAATTAATATTATTATATGGTATTATTATTAGTATTATATTGTATAACATTATAATATTATTATCAATATTATATGTATATACAATATATTACATTATTAAAAATGATATAAAATATTTTATTATAAAACTGAGGGCGGGGGCCAGGTAAATGACCTTGGAGGGCCGCATCCGGCCCCCGGGCCTTAGTTTGGGGACCCCTGGTCTATAGCATCCAGAAGTTTTTTTTTAGTTCTGAGAAGTGCAGAAAGCAAAGAATACTTTATAATAAAATGAACCCTTAATGGCACTTTCTTGAAAGCAATGAAGACACTTTGAATGGTAAGAACATAGCCCTGGTTACCTCAAAAGCTCCTCTGGATTTAGCTGCTGATTTAGCATCTAATGAATCCTAAATAGACACAGTCCATTCTCTGAAAACCAACTGCATTTAATGAGATTATAGTCTTTAAGCTATGGTAAATAAGATAGACAGTTTTCTATCCTTTGTAATACACTGAATCAACTTTTTGCAGCTAGGAAGCCTTCCATATGTGCCAGTAAAAACACATGGACACAACTACATTTAAATATCCTTGTTGTTGGCCAATGGAGTTTTATCATGGATTTCTAGCATGGATTTTGCAAAGGAAATGCCATAACCTGAGATGATTACCTGCTGTTGTGGAAACATTCCAGGTTGGTGTCCTCCATAAGATGGCTGTCCTGAAGGTGGTCCTTGCCCGGGATATTGCTGGCCATATGGTTCATGCCTATAGTAAAAGAAAAAAAAAGAAAAAAAAAGGGGGGGGAGAGCTACTGATGATGTCCAAGTCAACAGAAATTGACAGCTGTTTTTTTTAGAAACACTGAACTTGTCCTCCATGTATGTCTCTTCTGCTCTACCGTATCAAATAGTTCCTTGTTCTAAATAAAGTGATGTTGATTGTATGGCTTATACTTTAGTGGAAATTCAGTTATGCATAATTACATCACAAGAAAGCAGTGTTCATTAGAATAGATTACATTCCATTTTGATCCATTCTGTGGAAAGGAAAAATCAAGTACAATAGTTAGGTAACAGTTCCTGGGTCTCCCTACTATTCCATGTAATGTGGCCTGGACATATGAGTGGTTCATATCCTTGCTTTCTATCTACCCTTCACAGGAGTGGAGTAGGTATTTAGTGAATTGCACACAGACTGGAATGCTGGCATTTCAGGATCATGTTCTCAGGGGTGGAAGCAAGAAACTAAAATATTTACTACCCCTGTTAATGGCTAAATGAGCAAAGAGCCACAATGTTGACATTTAGGAGGAAGAGTATTACAGTGGTTAGAGTGCTAGACTAAGATTGAGAGGAGCTAGATTCAGCTCTGCAGTTGGTAATAAAGTTTGCTGTGCAATGTAGGACCAGTAATTATCTCTCAGTTTGGCCTATGTGACTATTGATGGTACAAATGGGGAGGAAGACAATATATGTCAGCTTGATTTTCTTTGGACTCCAAAGAATATGTAACAAATAATAATACAATTTATGATGACCTGTTGTTAAGTCAAGTCAAAGTCAACTAAAGGCAATACTGTGCTTTCTTCACACAATTTTGTTAAAATACATGATTAATATTCTTTGTGTAAAAAGGAGAAATGTTTTGTCTAAAAAACATGTGTATGCAACCATTTAAAAATGTAATAGTATTTATCACTAAAATAGAACACTAAACAATGTTGTTTGGGCAAGAAATATAAATATCAAAATGCACATTGTGAGGACCACATAAATTAGCAATTTGAATATGCTCAGTATATATTATGTTTCAAATTCAACAGCTTTTGATGCAACTTAAAACTTGATCTGTATACCTTAATAACTGCACAAAGCACCATAGCTAATTTTTACAGTAAAGTCGCATTATATGCAATTTTGAATGCAAGTTATTCAACAAATAAACATTTGAGATTAGCGTCAAACAGGGCAATAAACTGTACAATCTATGGTGGTCAGTTAGCATAGTTATGATAGAAACAGCAGCGCTACTACCATCACAAAGTTTGTCACAAGAATTGTAATAGATTATAATGGAGCTTTACAAATAGTTACAGATTGTTTTAAAACAGCACCCTTACCTGTTTTACCAATTTATGGTTAATATTTTAAACAATGTTTTTTGTTTTGCTTTCTGTCACATGGGTCCTTGCAGGTCAAGAGATGATAATAAGTTTAAAAATGAATGAATGAATGAATATTATTGCCTCCAGATTAAACAACTTTCAGTGTGGTATATGGAAACTACATCCAATTCAAAATACAGCCACCGGATTTGGAACTGGCTCAGTCAATCACATCTCATCAGTTCTTACATAACTATACTGGTTGTCAACCCAATCTGAAATCTTGGTGCATGCCTTTAAAATCAATAAATAGTTCCAAATCGTTACATCTGAAATGTACAAGAAGCCTGCCAGAGTGCCAATATTATCTATGCTCTCCTCTAAGGGTGCATCTACACTGTAGAATAGCTGCAGTTTGACACCATTTCCATAATTCTGGGATTTGAAGTTTGCTGAGGCATCAGCACTATATGGCAGAGAAAGCTAAAGATCTTGCAAAGCCGTAACTCCATGACAGTTAACTGCATTCATTTGATAGAACATATCCTTAGATCAGGGGTCCTCAAACATTTTAAGTGGAGGGACGATTCATGGTCCCTCAGATTGTAGAGGGGCCAAATTATCATTTAAAAAAAAAAAAAGAACTAATTCATATGCTCACTGCACATGTCTTATTTGCAGTGCAAAAAACAAAACAAAACAAAACAAAAAAAACCCCTCAGCAACAATTATTTATTTATTTATTTATTTATTTACTACATTTATACCCCACCCTCTCTCACCCCGAATGGGTCTCAGGGCGGCTTACAAGTTGTGTGTACATACAATATATTATATTATTAGCATAGCACAATATTAGCATTATATATTACTATGTTGTACTATACCATTATACCGTAATATTATTAGTAATATTACACAATATTATTACATTGTATTATTATTATTAGCCGCCCTGAGTCCCCTACTGGGTGAGAAGGGCAGGGTAGAAATACTGTAATAAATAAATAAATAAATAAATAAATATTATATTACATTATAATATTACTATCAATATTATATGTATACACAATATATTATATTATTACCATATCATTCATTTACAATATTTCATTTACATTATTAGTAAATGAAAGAACAATACAATATTTAAAAATAAAAATAATTTTAACCAATATACTGTAAACTTATCAGGATTTCAGTGGGAAGTGTGGGCCTGCTTCTGGCCAATGAGATAATCAAGTAGGATTATTGTTGTTGTTTTGCCTTCAAGTCATTTCAGACTTTGGGCGAGCCTATGTCTAAAACTGAGGGCAGGGGCCAGGTAAATGGCCTTGGAGGGCCACATCCGGCCCCTGGGCCTTAGTTTGGGGACCGCTGCCTTAGATATTTAAAATGTTATTTAATTTTTATCTACATGACCTCTTAAAGGTAAAGGTAAAGGTTTCCCCTGACATTAAGTCTAGTTGTGTCTGACTCTGGGGGTTGGTGCTTATCTCCATTTCTAAGCTGAAGAGTCGGCGTTGTCCATAGATTCCTTCAAGGTCATGTGGCGGGCATGACTGCATGGAGCACCGTTACCTTCCTGCCAGAGTAGTACCTATTGATCTACTCACATTTGCATGTTTTTGAACTGCTAGGTTGGCAGAAATTGGGCCTAACAGTGGGAGCTCACCCCGCTCCTCTGGATTTGAACCGCCAACCTTTTGGTCAGAAGGTTCAGCAGCTCAGTGGTTTAACAAGCTGTGCTAACAGGCGGCCCTTATATGGGCTTACTGATATTAAATTACAAATTCTTCTAAAAATGAGAATGAATTTACAAATCCACCGGTTTGCTTCTGATATAAGGGAACAGACATGATTTAAATAGATTTCTGTGGGCATGAGAAATCTGTGCATAAACAAGGTGACATTATGATTACAAAGCGATCTATAGAATATTATTTCCTGGAGAATTCTAGGACAAATATTTAACAGTACTTCAAGTAAACCTTGTCAATTGTTCAATTGTATATAAAACGTCACAATCTAAAAAAACAACAACAACTTGTGAGTCGGAATGCTTCATATCCAAATTCAAAAAATGAAAGTTAAGATCAATGCTTTACATGGATATACTGTATTATATTATTCTGTTGAAATGTAACACAGAAGGGCTCTGTGTGGTCTTGGTATTAAATTCTCTCCTAGCCCAAAATGAAACCATTTTTAAGTAAAACTAAAACATCAATCTTCTGAATTTCAAAAACATTCCATCCACTGTTCACTCACTCTTTTATCAAAATGGTTCTCAAAGGACCTTATCACAGGGACTTGCAAAAGTCCCAATGAAATGAAAAATAGGTTGCAGAGCAACACCACTTCTGTCCAGTAGTATTTAAGATTCAAAAAGTATCTGGTTGACACAGATTATTTCAAACACATTAAATTGTTGTTCACCTTTGCTGCCCAGAGTAATGGTTGGGAGGGTACATGCTTGGGTCACTGTTTGAAGGCACCATGTTGCTTTGACCAGGTGCTCCCATACTGCCTTCAGTACCCATCCCATGATCCGACCTAAAAATGACAAAGGAAACCTCATATGTGACCACTAACACTATAGTATAAGAATTTCACGCTAATTGCATTGTAGTTATGCTTGCTGGGCCAGAATGAAGATGTGAATATGCATCCTACTGAAAATAATGCTGTGTGGATGGATGATACCCACATCTGGATGGACACTGGATTATTTGGCTGGAACACACAGTCAAATGAGCAGGCCTGCACAATCTTTATCCTTCCAGGTGTTTGGGATTCCAACTTTCAGAAGCCCTAGCTAGCATTCCAAGTGGTCAGGAATTCTGGAAGCTGAAGTCCAAAACAACTGGAGGGCCACAGGTTGTGCAGGCCTGGATTAGAGAAAAGGTGTTTATGTCTGGCAGCCCTGGCGATAAGGGTATGTTTACTCCTGAACACTTCCACATTGCTTTATAAAGAAATGTGAAAAAAAATATGAAATGTATAGGCATGCAATTTTATCAGGGGCTAAAATATTCATCAACACACCAACTTCCACAAAGTAATACTGCTAAAAATGGAAAAGAGGAAAGATCAAACACAAAAGATGCTTCTTTGGTCATGTCCCTCACTTGCTAATTTTTATGGGGGAAAAAGACTAAAACTTTTAGTAAATCACAGATTTTATATAGAAAATGAAATAAATACATGACTACAGTGATGGGGTTATTAGTGTACTCCCCTTCCTAGTATGTTTATTCAACACATTTTTCATAATGGCTGAATCAGCTATGGTTTCTGCCTTTTGAAGAAAGTGGAGTAACGCACCTTCGGTCATAACCACTGCCATATGGAAACTGCTGGCGTTGGCTGATGCCCATATTTGACATTGCTCCTGAGGGTGCTTGGTTGTATATGTCTTGCATTCCACTGTTGGGCATCTGTCCAGGGGTCATGAAGGGTTCACTGTTTCCAGGCACTACAAAAAAAAAGATAAACAAATGCACAAATTTAATATTAGACTTTAAAGTTGCATTTTCAAGAAATCTTATAGGGTGTTTTTATTTATGTCCAGAGACCTAACACTGTAAAGAACTATCAGTTACCAAACAAGTGATACGAGAACTGAGGAGATGCATTTATCAAAAGAAACACTAAAAACAAATGTTCAGAATATCAGCTAAATGATTAAGTGTGAAATACAATTTGTAGGTTATAATAATGGGTCTCATATCGTCTTCTAATCATAGTTCTTTTCGTTTTAAAATGGAATAAATTATGAGTTTGTGCACTGGTCCTGGGCCTGATGGACAAACTCATCTAACTAAGCTGCATGTGCACAATTCTCCACAGGATCTCTCCCCCCTCCACCTCCACACACACACACAGGATGTTTTTCTAGGGTTAATATAAAAGTATGGTGGTCTCAATTTTTAAAGCTTAGACTTGGAATGAAGTGCAAAAAGATTATTTATTTATTTAAGATAATTTTACTCTGCCTTTTTCTGCAAGCAGACTCAAGGCGGCTTACAACATATAAAACATACAATACAGAAGTCAAAACATTGACTCCAGCAATATATGGAGCGAGAGTTGCCAGATGTCCAAGCTGGGTTTAGAAAAGGCAGAGGAACCAGAGACCAAATTGCCAATTTCTGCTGGATCATGGAGGAAGCCAGGGAGTTTCAGAAAAACATCTACTTCTGCTTTATTGACTATTCTAAAGCCTTCGACTGTGTGGACCGTAATAAACTATGGCATGTTCTTGGTGGTATGGGGATACCAAGTCACCTTGTCTGTCTCTGAGAAATCTGTATAAAGACCAAGTAGCCACAGTAAGAACAGATCACGGAACAACAGACTGGTTCAAGATTGGGAAAGGAGTGCGGCAGGGCTGCATACTTTCACCCTCCCTATTCAACTTGTATGCAGAACACATCTTGCGACATGTGGGGCTTGAGGAATCGAAGGCCGAAGTTAAAATTGCTGGAAGAAACATTAACAACCTTAGGTATGCAGATGATACCACTCTGATGGCCGAAAGTGAGGAAGAGCTGAGGAGCCTTATCACCAAGGTGAAAGAAGAAAGTGCAAAAGCTGGGTTGCAGTTAAATGTCAAGAAAACCAAGATCATGGCAACTACACCTACTGATAACTGGCAAATAGAAGGAGAAAACGTGGAGGCAATGACAGACTTTATATTTCTAGGCGCGAAGATCACTGCAGATGCAGACTGCAGCCAGGAAATCAGAAGACGTTTACTTCTTGGGAGGAGAGCAATGGCCAACCTTGACAAAATAGTGAAGAGCAGAGACATCACACTGGCAACAAAGGTCCGCATAGTCAAAGCAATGGTATTCCCCATAGTAACCTATGGATACGAGAGCTGGACCATAAGGAAGGCTGAGCGAAGGAAGATGGACACTTTTGAACTCTGGTGCTAGAGGAAAATCCTGAGAGTGCCTTGGACCGCAAGAAGATTCAACCAGTCCATCCTCCAGGAAATAATGCCCGGCTGCTCACTGGAGGGAAGGATATTAGAGGCAAAGCTATTTTGGCCACATCATGAGGAGACAGGAAAGCTTGGAAAAGATCACGATGCTGGGGAAAATGGAAGGAAAAAGGAAGAGAGGCTGACCAAGGGCAAGATGGATGGATGGTATCCTTGAAGTGACTAGCTTGACCTTGAAGGAACTGGGGGTGGTGACGGCTGATAGGGAGCTTTGGCGTGGACTGGTCCATGAGGTCATGAAGAGTCGTAGACGACTAAACGACTGAGCAATACAGTGAGGAAAAAGAAGTCCTAGGACCCTTGTACTCCTTTTTAGAGTATGAAGCTCTTTGGTCACTATTTTTCCCCGGACACTTTCCAGTTTATAACTGGGACTGGTGTTTCTGGTTGCTGTGACTGATGGTGGTGCTTTGTGGTGCTAGGCAAAGACTTTATTATTTTCCAAGGTTTCAAGATACTTGGATCTTTTATTCTTTAAAGTGTGTGTGTGTGTGTGTGTGGGGGGGGGGGATTTCATGTAACTAACTGGGCCTTACTGTAAAATCATTCAGATTTGCTTCAAAGCACCAAACAAGGAATCTAGAGTTCACGTATAGTGCTGGATTTGGAAAATTAATCTGTAATGCTTCATATTACTATGGAGTGCACTGTCCATAAGCACATGAACAGGTCAATAATATTTTATACATTTGGACTTAATAGCTGACTGAACAATATAGCTGGCTTTCGGGTGGTGGTGATGGTGGTATTTTCACTCAGGTTGGCCAGAAACCAGTCAGTCCCTCTGAAGCAGGGCCACCAGCCCTGACTGCCTGGCTATTCCCACATGCCTTGGCTTGCAGGGAACACTGGAAAGGGGCAACACTGGGCAGCGTGAATGCAGTCATCATTTCATGCTACCTGGCACTTCACCCTCTCACCTTGCAACAGGCTTGGGAGCAGTAAGTCCGGCTATGTATTATGAATTATAAAAATATCAGTGACAAATGGCCTGAAATACTACTGCTTCTTACTTATGAAAGATGGGAAAAATCAGAAAATACTGACAAACATTTTAGATGCCAAAATAAAGAATCACAAAAAGCACACCTATACATGTGCATACATATGCAGGCATATTCACTGGAATAATATGACCAGACAAGAATACATACCTTTTCTCATCCCACCAAAAGGGTCCTTATTCGGTTCATAGGGCATTCTTCCCATCATATCTGGCATATTCATCGTCTGCTGATAGGCTGCATTTGGGGTCATGGAGTTTCGCTTTGGGAATGTGGAATCACTTACGTCCGAAAATGGATCATGTACACTAATGGAACTATTTCTAAAGAGATGGAAGGAAGGGGAAAAAGGGTTACTGTTACAGAAACATAATAGTATATCCTGTGATACCACATTATATAATGGTCTTCACTACATATCAGTAAGTTTTGTTGCTTGGAAAATCACAAGTTTTACCTTGACAGCAGTGCTGTCAAGTCAGACTGCGAAACATATAAGCTCACAGTGATAGCCCTCATAAGCAAGTCACCAAGGAGAGTAAAAAAAAAAAAGCCTGTCAGCTGTGTACCAAGAAACCAACTCTAGTACTGGGTTTTCATTGCTCCCAGAAATAGGTCTTTTATAAAAACCAATGCATTTTAAGTATCCATCCAGGACCAAGTCAGGAAAAAATACTTGAGATGATGGACAAGGAGAGTTTATGACAATACACTGTTGGCAGGAAACTTTATTGCTTCCACCAGGTACTGTAAAGGTTTTGGCCAAGCACAGGGGGCAAGAAAACCTTAGAAGGATGGCACATAACATTATTGTATTATTGATGTATTAGTCACCCTCTGCTGTGGAGAACAATTTGATGTTCCGGTTTTTAAGTAACTATTATGTTGTTTTAATCTTGTATTGGATTGTTTTTAAATCTCATTGTTTTAGTTGATTGTGTGCATTGTATGCTGTGTTGTTGTCATATCCTCGTTGTAAGCCGCCCCGAGTCCCCGCAGGGAGATGGTGGCGGGGAATAAATAAAGTTGTTGTTGTTGTTATTATTATTACATTACCATCCCTGCTAATAAAACCTGAGTGCTTTGACCCTGCCATATCTGACCCCACTGCATCCAGGATTAACAACAAAGTACTTGTGCAAGAGTTGTCTTTAAAAAAATGTTTATTTTAAAATTTGGGACTTAAAATTTGACTAGTGCCCAATCTTTCTTTTTCTTCTTATGCCAAGATACTCAGAGTGGCATTTTAATCTCAGAAGAAAGAATAGTTACTTTTTTTGAGGCCATCAAGTGAGCTTAACTGCTGAGTAAGGATTTGCGTTTGCATTTTCCACATCAGACCCACCACTTTATCTATTACTTTGACTGGCTCACTGTTTCGCTTATATGGATCTTAGGCCAATTCTTGACTTCATAAGCTCTTAATAATTTAATAGCATGAGTTTATTATGTGTCATGACAATATAATGTGTGAATATTTAAGTCATATTAAGTACTATCTATCTGTCTTAAGCTGCTAGATCATTATTCTAATATTGATTTTAATACCTCTCAGTTTTATTCCCTGGGTATGTAAGTTCAACAACAATGGTCCCTTTCATACTCAGAATATTTTTGTCAGTTTAGGCAATGTACAGTTGGTTACTTCTGGAAGGTAAATTAAGCTTTATCACTCCTATATAAGAACCTGTAATTCAGCAAGACTGATTTGATAAAGTTACAGGATGTAATGGAAGAGGAGGAGGGCCTTTGTGGCAACTCTTTGACAGAGACAAAGTTTCAGGGCATTGAAAATGGAGGTGCACATTGAATTCGAGGGAGCATTACACTTGAGTACATACAGTATTTACTATCTCAAAACTAATTTTATTTTATACTGTCCTGAAATCCTCAGATACACATATTTTAATTCAAAATAAAATAAAATGACTCAATGATGCCATAAGTAATATTCCAGAAAATTTTCTGTTATACTCCTACTTCAGGTAAAGGTAAAGGTTTTCCCCTGATGTTAAGTCCAGTCGTGACTGACTCTGGGGGTTGGTGCTGATTTCCATTTCTAAGCCGAAGAGCCGGAATTGTCCGTAGACCCTCCAAGGTCACGTGGCCAGCATGACTGCATGGAGCGCCGTTACCTTCCCGCCGGAGTGGTACCTATTGATCTACTCACATTTGCATGTTTTCGAACTGCTAGGTTGGCAGGAGCTGGGGCTAACAGCGGGCGCTCATTCCGCTCCTGGGATTTGAACCTGGCACCTTTTGGTCCACAAGTTCAGCAGCTCAGTGCTTTAACGCACTGTGCCACCAGGGGCCTACTTCAGAGACCAGTAAAATTTCTGCAAAAGCAACATACAGCACGTTGAATTACCAGAAAATGTAACACCCCGTGAGGGAAGGCATCTGCATTTGAATCAGGACTTGTATTTATGCTAATACAGATCCAAAGCTGAGAAAGGTGATCAGGAAGAAGAAAGAAATGATGTACCTGCTGCCCTGTATAGGTGTCATTTGTCCATGGGGTGTAGATGCTGGTGTTGGAGGCTTGAGGTCACCTGGCACTTCTGTCATGGAATTGCTACCAGTAGATTGAGGGGTTTGTGGACCTTGAAGAGAACCCGAGTTAGCTGGTAGGGTAAAGAAAAGGTTGGAGAAAAACATATTAGACAGGCACCGAAGAAAGGAACAAACATGGAACAAAGAAGGATGTATACTTTATGTTCCTAAAATACTATATTTTCTAAATCTACTCAGGATTTAAGATGGCAGTTGAGATCTTCAAAATTATAAGAGTTGTAAACTTCTAATGCAATCTCTGCATCTTGTACTTTCAATAGTTCACTATTAATTCAAACTGTAAGAACACTGGTCCTCTGCAATTCCCAGATAAAACAAAGCATACTGAAAAAACCACTAATCTAGTATTAGAAGATTCTTAAAAATCTTTATTCAATCTGTCCTTGCAACTGATGCAACAGAACAAATGAACAACTCCTATTTTAATAAGTATATATATCCCAGATTAACAATACCAAATAGCTTGTGCTGCATTAATAGTGATTCTTACACCTCACCATATTGAGGATCTAAAATCACTGATATAATATGGAGGTTGAGATATACAGATTTGTAGTACGTGAAAAAACGGTAGAATCAAAGCCAACATAATGTCTGAATCAGTGTTAAAATATGCACTATTTGGATATGCAATTTGGATATGCAAAGAAACTAATTTGCCCTTCTCATTAACACCTTTCTGAAAACACTATAATGGTAATGTGTGATAATATATTATCTATAAAATATCAAATGCTGATCTTACGTTCCTAGTTTTTTTTCTGTTGACTCATTACATTACATATCAGTTTTATTTAAACCTACCTTAATTATAAAAAAAATTTAAAGAAGAAAAAAAATGCATTGTTTTTTGAGCTAAGTAATGAATCTCTTTATTTATGTGACAGATCATGTTCATACTCTGGATGATGCCCAAGTTTGGGCAGAAGACATAGAGTTTCAGATACCCTCCTATGTGATGATTCTAATCTAGTGGTTTTGAATCCACTACCACCCAGCAAGATTAAAAAACAAACAAACAAATTAGTACCTAAAACCACATCTTTAGGTAAGGCAGGCCTGTAGCCAGGATTTTCATTCGGGGGGGGGGGGGGGCTGAGTCTGAGTGAGAGAAGATCTACCCTAGCAAACCTTTTGTATCATTATCCCAATACTCCCATAGATATGGGATATATTGAGTATGGTGATCAGATCATGATATGAATAAACATAACAGTTTAAATAATACCAGTAAGGCTTTCTCGCGGACCACCCTGAGAATTTGGGGGGGGGGGGCTGAAGCCCCTCAAGCCCCCCCCCCCCCCCCCCCCAGCTACATGCCTGATAAGGCAATGTTATTCTGATCTACCGGTACAGTTATTATATGAGATTTCAGGCAACTACTGGATAAAATTAGAAAACAAGACCCTATTAGATTTGGAAGGATATGAATTAAGATTTGTCTGGCACGCATATGTGTGGTATGATGGAGATAAATTAAATAAAGATTTTAATAAACATATAATTAGAGGGGGACTATTAGACATTTGGAAAAAATACAGAAAAGGCATGGAACCGAAAATACCTCTCTGGCTGAGGCCACTAGAAGCCGTTACAAGACCAACCTTAAGGGTAGAAACAAGAACGTATAAAGAATACTTTATTAGAGAAAATGAAGAGTAGAAATTAAAAGGGCGGGAAGAATTGGAGATTAATGATTGGTTTCGTTATCACCAATTGCATGAAAGATATAAAAAAGATATGAGGGTAGGTTTCGCAACTAAAAAATCAAGAAATATACCAGTATAGCTTTGTTGCAGCAAGATTGACCATAGCCAAAGACTGGAAAGGGGAAAAAGGTTTAACTAAAAAGGATTGGAGGGAAAGAATGCGGGAATATATGCTAATGGCCAAACTTACCAATAATAGGAGGAACAAAAGTAATGAGGATTTTTTTAGAAACATGGAAGTTGGCCATAGCATATCTGAATAGAGAGGCAGCAACATAGAGGAGCTCCATTAGGAATGTAGGATTACTATGAACAAGGATAAATTGGCTTAAAGGCTTCATAGTGCTTCAGGGTTGGAAGTCATGGTGAAGGGTGCACGGGTATGGGGAAGGGATTTTATTTTGTGTGGGATAGGGATTTTGGGTGCGTGCAGGGTTTGTTATGTGTAATATGTTGTATGTCTGTGTTTGAATGTTAGGGTGAACTCTTATATTTATTTTTTAAAATGAGTAGAAAGCCTAGATTGAAAATAGTGGATAACATGTAGAAATAGCAACTCTACATGTTTTGAGTTACTGATAATAATATGTACTCAATGTTAGAATTAACCAGTTGATTGACTAATGTAGATATGTATGTACATTTTAAAATTATTGTTATCTGACTATATCTACTATAATTTGATGTTTTGTTATATACCATAACATTAATAAACTGTTTACCCACCAAAAAAAAAATTTCAGGCAACTACTGAATGAGTTTATTGTGCTTGATAGTCCTAAATATTAGTGTAATTTTAGCCCAACTAAATCTTTTTTAAAACAAAAACCCAATTTCTTCATTATCTCTATTGCTGGGAATGAGCTACAGTGTGCTTCTTTGTTTCAGCAACTTTAACTGTAGCCTAATACTTTTATTCAAGGCAAACACATGGCTAGGGCAGTTGACCAGGGCCTGAAAGGCCTTAGTTGCCCTGCCCATCCAGACTATGAAGGGAAAAAAAGAAACTTAAACCATCTATCTTACTTGGAAGTATTTATAGAAATGTATTTCTTTGTATTGATTCTCTAGATTTTGTGAGATTTTCCCAAGCTAATTAGAAGCAGTGTTAGAGCAATCTTTTACAAGCTTCTGAATTGTCCCAGCCCTTCTTGAGTGCTTGTGCAGTTAAACTAGGATACTGTGAGTCTAACAGGTAGCTAGAGTTGCTTTTTTCATGTCATGAAATCTCAGAGTTCCTTGTGTACAATTAGGTAGGAGGATCACCAAATGGAAAGAGCACAGTTTTGGTGTAATTTTGTTTAATGCAACCTGCACATTAGAGCACAGATTCAAAGCAGTCAGTAACACTGATTTTACATTCCATTTGGTCCTAAAATACATGACAATAGATCTTAGAAAGATGGAACAAGCTGCTAAATATTTACTTCACAGGTATCAATTTTGTCCATGAGAATGTTGTGCATGGCAAAAACCATTCAAATCTACGTTTGGAAAAGTTATATCAATGTATGAGATTTACGAGAAGTAACTGAAAATAATTTTCAGTGAAGTATACTTAACTTACACATATTGCCAGTGCCTGTGACGGAAGGTAAAAGAAGCTTCAGCAAACTGGCATTTATCAAAAACAGAAACCATTTTATAATGAGGCAAGACTGAATAAGCACCCACTTATTTAGTAAATATGAAGGAAAACCAAAGTGTGGGGTGGTAGGATACGGTGATTCATGATTTTGTAAAGAGCAAGGCTAGACAAATACACCTTTGAACTTCTGAATACACATTGGCCTATTGTATATGTGTGTTACCTGTTGACTTATGATGACCCCATGAATTTCAATAAGACAATAGTATCTACCTACCTACTTGCTTATTTACCCTCCTTTCCCATCCATCCATGTAAGGAAAGGATAGTGGCTAGAAATGAATACACTTCGCAACTTTTAACAAAGCAGGAGGAACAACAACGACCATATCTGATTTTTGCGATATGTCAGACATAGCAAACTGGCTGTTTATGGCACTGTGTACAAACCAGAAAGCTCTCTGAGCATACAGTCTCTGTTTATTCCAGTATGGAATATAAGGGTTTACTGAAATGAATCAGGGATGTACAGCAGCAAGATTGGTGTGTTCTTAGATAAGACCTCCCTCCACTTGAGGATACTTTCAAGAGTCCTTTTATTTGCAATCTCTTAAATAGCCAGTTAAAAATAAAAGAAGGGGGGGGGGAGAATGGGAATGAAAGCTCTTCCGCTTGCCAGCTATTCCCTTCATCAGGCTAAGTAAATAAATAAGTAAATAAATAAATAAAGAGAAGTAACCTCTTGAAACTCCATTAATAAGAAGCCTAACATGCTCTCTAGGATATCCCTATCTTTTGCCAGAAGCTACAAATGTATACACTAAAGTAAACAATGGAAAGGTTACTGAAGGTTAAGTACATTCACATACTTCAGTCTTAACAGCTCGACACCATGCTGGGAAGATAATTTACACAGCATGAACTCGGTGCCCTAATTCTGACAGGGGGGGAGGGAGCAGTGGGAGGTTTTGCAGGAGGCATCACATGTCCAGAGTGAATGGAGGTCAAGCAAAGGGCACCTTTGTTTATAACCCGAGCTCCCGCTCTCATTTATCTTCCACTGGGGATTCCCCGGTTGGCTGCATGACAGATTTTGTGACATCACCTGTCAGCTAATAATAGAAATTCAGTCAGCCACCTGCCAGCAAAGATAGATGGGTTTTTGGTTACAGACTTACTAATTAAATGACTGGCTTACAACCCGCCGGCTCCCCACCCCCCTTGTGTTGTTTCTCAGCTGCCAAGTAAACCCAGGGAGCAAGCTCCTGGGTGCTCTCCATTGTATCTCAGGCTCCAAAGTTTTGCAGGTCTGCTATAATGAGCTTGCTTCCAATGGCATACACACAGATGCTTCGGAAATATTTGGCACTTCTCTCTTTTTCTGTGGAAGCAGAAAACCATGAACGAATTCACCTATGAATCAGGCACATAATGTTTGTAAGGGCTATTTCCTTATGACAATGGTTTGACATACCCCCCCCCCCCAAATAAACCCTTCCCAATGCTGTGTCTGAGAAAGAGTGAATAATATTTGTCTGTACTACAAAGGCTGTTGCTAGGTGAAACGACCCTTTGTGATATCACTGGATTAGTTGCTAGGTGAAGTGGCCCCTCTGTGACATCACTGGGAAAGAAAGGTGACACGGGGAAGGGATGAAGAAAGGAAAGATCCTGATCACTGTTGCCATGGAGACATTGTGAGGTAGGTCCTCTCAGAACTGGAGAAGGGAGAAAGCAGGCGGACAGTGTATTCAATGTCATCCAGGCAACACTAAGAATGTACGCTAGTATTCTATACATCTCAACAGAGAAATGCAAAAGTACGAGGGCTATCCACAAAGTAAATTATGTTTTGGAATTAAAAATTAACAATGTATAGGAAAAAATATACATTTGAAGGCCACACTGCAATAGTACTTTTAAACATAGTCCCCATTCAAAATTAGGCACGTATCATAACGATTAGTGAGTTTTGAAAGTTCTTACCCTCAGCGCTTTCCCACCGCCGCCCTGAAGAGTGTGGGACCCGCGCTATTGCAACGTTGAAACTCAGCCAGCTAAAGAATGAATGCAAAAGGAAGGGAGGAGCATGCAGGAACCCCGCTCTCGCTTCTTTTGCAAGATCACAAGAGATAATCAAATGTATATAATAAATATTTTTTTTCCTATACGTTGTTAATTTTTAATTCCAAAATGTAATTTACTTTGTGGATAGCCCTCGTACATTCGGACAGGCCATTACAACTGAATTGTAATCATATTTACACCGCAGTAAACCCAAGTGAGAACTCAGAATTACTGCAAAAAGGTTTTGAAAAACCACTCGGCTCATGAAGTAGGTCCTTGGTCTCTACAGAGGTCTGATTCTGGGACCTTTCCTCCGGTGGATCCCAGAACCTGTGGATATTTAAGTCCTATCTATATATATAAATGAGTGATGGAATCCCGGCGCCGAGCAAAACAACACAGCTAAACACCCCCCAACCTCAAAATTTCACAACACAATCCATCATCCACGCCTCAAGGTTGAAACAACAAAAACAAAAGATCACATCACGCACCTCCACAGGGCCTGAAAACCACAAAAATCCACAACGCACCATGTGCGCTTGCGCAAAAACCGACTCCTCGCGCTTCCTGCCATTTCGCCCAATTCACTCACCCAACCCCTTTGACTACGGACGCCACCGATGCCATCTTTCCCCAATTCCCACCATGGACACTCCTACACACTCTCATCTTCCCTCACGCGCGGGAAACCCAGACACCAGCCCTCACCTTTCCTTCACGGCTTTCCCTCTCCTCCCCCCTCCTACAACACCAAAAGGAAAAAAAGGCTTCTCTCCAGACCACAACATCCTTCAAACTCAAGGTACGGGGGGAAAGGGCGATGCGAACACACCTCGCCAAAGGCAAACCCACAGACCTGGGATAAAAACATCTGGGAGGGAAGGGAACGGAGAGACACCCACCCAGATCCCCAACCCATCCAGGGATAACAACCCCACCCAGGGGACCTCACCTTCCCTTCCCCACTTTCACCCTCCACGGATCATCCTTCTCTTACCACCGCTACCATCTTCTGCCCGGAGCGTGGCCACACTGAGAAAACCCAGACATCAGCCCTCGCCTTCTCTTTGCAACTTTCCCCCTTCTCTCTCCTCCCCCCCCCCCCCCCCACAACCCTAGCAGGAAAAAAAAGGCTTCTCTCCTTCAAACTCAAGGTACGGGGGAAAACAACGATGCAAATAGACCTCCCCAGGGGAAAACCCACAGAGACGGGATAAGAAGATCTGGAAGGGAACGGAGGGCTCGCCCACCAACATCTCCAACCCATCTGGTGACAACAACACCATCCAGGAACCTCACCTTCCCTTCCCCGCTTTCACCCTCCACAGATTGCTCTTCTCTTACCACCGCCACCATCTTCTGCCCGGAGCGTGGCCACACTGAGGAAACCAATGCTAATCAAGGTGCTGTTCTCCCACCCTGGACTTTCCACAGATATATAAACCCCACTTGCCTACTTTGCAACAGACCTCACATACAGACCAGAAAACTCACAGGAACCCAAAGTTCTTAACCCTTTTATGTGGAATTTAAAATTGCAAAGGGTTGCGAAGAAAAAAAGAGGATAAATAAATGTCATTTTATATGCTGAAGAATGTGGGCAAAAACCATTTGAACACTAAACCCACTGTTCCTTTAAGGTCCCTTATACACTGCTATATAAAATCCAGATTACCTGATTTCATCTGGATTACATGGCAATATAGACTCATATAAACTGCCCTGAGTCCCCTAGGGTAGATAGAGCAGGTTAAAAATAAAGTGTTATTTTCTTTGATAATCTGGATTATATGGCAATATAGAAGCACCCGAGTCTGGATCTATACTGCCATATAAAATCCAGTTTATCTGCTTTCATCTGGATTATATGCCAGTGTGGATGCATATAATCCAACTCAAAGCAGATAATGTAGATTATTTTCTTTGATAATCTGGATTACATGACATTTTAGAAGGGGTCTGAGCCTGGATCTATACTACCTTAATATATCCAGATTATCTGCTTTCATATGGATTATATGGCAGTGTAGATCCATATAAACCAGTTCAGAACAAATAACAAGGATTTCCTGCTTTCATAATCCAGATTATATGTCAGTGTACACTCATATAATCCAGATCAAAACAGATAATGAGGATTATCTGTTTTGAGAATCTGCATTATATGGCAGTGTAGACTCATATAACCAAGTTCAAAACGGATGAGGATTGCCTGCTTTAATAATCTGGATTATATGGCAGTGTAGACATATATTTTCCAGTTCAAAATAGATATTGAATATTTCCTGCTTTGATAATCTGGATTATATGGCAGTATAGACTCATATAATCCAACTCAAACCAGATAATGTGAATTATTTTCTTTGATAATCTGGATTACATGGCATTTTAGAAAGGGTCTAACCCTGGATGTATACTGCCACAAAAATCCAGATTATCTGCTTTGATATGGATTATATGGCAGTGTAGATCCATATAAACCAGTTCAGAACAAATAACAAGGATTTCCTGCTTTCATAATCCAGATTATATGTCAGTGTACACTCATATAATCCAGATCAAAACAGATAATGAGGATTATCTGCTTTGAGAATCTGCATTATATGGCAGTGTAGACTCATATAATCCAGTTCAAAACAGATAATGAATATTACCTGCTTTGATGATCTGGATTATATGGCAGTGTAGACTCATATAATCCAGATCAAAACAGATAATGAGGATTATCTGCTTTGAGAATCTGGATTATATGGCAGTGTAGACTCATATAACCAAGTTCAAAATAGATGACGATTACCTGCTTTAATAATCTGGATTATATGGCAGGGTAGACATATATATTCCAGTTCAGAACAGATAATGAATATTACCTGCTTCAACAACTACTACTAATGTAGTAGGGAGAGGAGAGGGAGAAGGTCACAGCAAAAATAAAACCTAATGTAGATTGCCCAACACCACCAAAAAAGCCACAGCAACGCATGGCCGGGCACAGCTAGTTATATATAATTGACATTTCTGGGGAATACTTTCAAATCATGGAAGGTTGAGTCCACAGATACAGAGGGCCAACTGTATATTTGGTCAGCTCAGGGCATCATTACACCAAGGACCACTTTGAGGAAGGAAACTATTAGAGTTCAGTGCTTTTTCGATAATGAACACTTTTAGTGTTGTAGATTTGAGCTTCAGAATTTCCTTTCGCAAAAGTCATATCCCCATCGCTCCCTTTTTCTGTAGCTACGGCCTGGATCTTGCCCTCTTAAGTATTACACTCTAAATTATCTTTTGGAATGGCTGAAAAGCAGTAAGAACATGTTCAAAAACAGAATCGAGTAGAGAGTTCTTGCAAATACAGTAGGGGACCGAGCATTCACAAATTATAGGCTTATTTAATTTAAGAAAGCCCCCCCCCCCCACCTTTTTTTTTTACAAAGTCTGTACATGCTATCCCAGTCCTCCACTTTTTCTTTCTGTCCTATCTAGCTGGAGGTCTGGCATTAAGAGGATGGTGCAGGAAGGCTGGAGCAATTCAGGTATTTGGTATTAGGTTGCAGCAGCATGTCTACAGTACACATTGCAATAAAGATTGAGCAGGGAAAGGATGAAATTCTGCAATAGTTGTGTGTGCTTGCCTATAACAAGAAGGACAAAGAACAGCTGCACCCAGAATCCCTTCCTAAGCTTGGGTGAACAGCAAAAAAGACAGAGAATAGGGCAAAATAGATAGGCCCATCTCATTCGCTCCCCAGAGAGTGGGGAGGCACTTTAATATAATCTAACCACTAAAATGGAAATCCTAAGAAAAGTGGAGGCAAGTGAAAGAAAAATTAAGTTCTGGAAGCATTGTGGAACATGCTTTTTGTTTATTTATGCAAGGCTTACTTGACCTGGTTGCTTCATTTTACAAATGCATATTATTTATTTTGAAGAATACGTTCAATAAAACTACTTGTCTTTTTTGAGATGTAGATCCCTGTTCCTGTTCTTTCCAATTTATTTCTGCCTCTATTACAAAATTTTGAAAATAATATGATGTTCATCTGCATACAGACCTATACATACACTTGTGTGTACACACAAGGTAGCCTATGTTGTTGGTGCTATTCATGTTCTCCCTTGTTTTAGGAAAAAGAATCGCAGATGTGAGTGCCCTACTTGGATTCCCCTATCCATACAGAATCCTTGGCTCCTTTGTATAAAACAGCACTAAGCGTGGCCTGAAACTGGCAGACCAAATATGGCCAAGATAAAGTTGTGTTGTCGAAGGCTTCCATGGTCAGAATCACTGGGTTGCTGTGAATTTTCTGTGCTGTATGGCCATGTTCCAGAAGCATTCTCTCCTGACGTTTCGCCTGCATCTATGGCAAGCATCCTAAGAGGTTGTGAGGATGCCTGCTATAGATGCGGGCAAAACGTCAGGAGAGAATGCTTCTGGAACATAGCCATACAGCTTGGAAAACTCACAGCAACCTAGATTAAGTTGTCTGGCATCCATTCATTTCTTTTTAACATGGTTCTTTTTAACCTTGAGTCATGATTGCTTTAAACAACAGAGATACAAAAATAAAATTTATGGATGTACATACATTAAGGACATTATTGCCAAATACCTGTTTGACCCCCATAACAATTTGAATACGTTGAGGAAACATGCAAAATACATTGTAATGCAGTATCTAAAGTAAACCTTCTCCAACATTATCCTTTACTAGCACATAAAGTGAAATTCAATTATATGCCAAATACTTTGCTAGGAGGAAAATGAAGAGCATAATTTAATCCAACATATAAACCCTTTCCCCCCTTTCAGCATATGGTGATGAGAACTCTATTTGGTAATTGACTTTGCATTATTAAATCACGGCTCAAAGTACTGAAAAGAGAAACCCTGACAGTCTTCTTTTTCTGTCCTTAGGAGTATCTTCGGCTTTCAAACATAACTATAGACTTATTTAACCTAAATAACTTGTAATAGAACCCGTTTTGTGCATTTTACGGCATCAGTGGATCCCAAAATGCTTTAAAAAAAAAAACAACTGCTGACAACCAGGAGACCAGACCTTATATATTCTGCAGAACCTATGTCAAACAAAAGAAATATTCATATTTTATTCTCTCTAATAGTCTCCCTGAGATCCATTGTGTTTGCTTTGAAAAAAAGTGTTTCTATTTGGCACAACCATGGTTTCATATCACAAAATAGAATTTCATTAGAAAGTTCATCTACAACCCAAAGCTCTAACATTTCTCTGTTTCACCAGCTATTTAAAACTAGATTTCCCACTTGCAATCTGTCTATTTCATGCCGCTTATAGGAGAGAGAGGTGTAAATAGTGGTGGTGAGGAGTACTGGCCTAGTTCCATGGGAGAAAATCATTTACATGAAATTCTCGTCACTTATGGAATAGTCATCAATACTGAGTCTCTATGAGGTGTGTGTGTTTCTATGTATGTATGTATGCATGTATGTACGTATGTATGTAGATACAACTTTAGGAAGTGAATTTCTAGAACAAAAGTCATCCAAATATCTCTACTTTGTCCTCTTGCTCTTTCTTCCTTATCTTTTCAGTGATTTAGATATTGCAATAAAAGGCAACTAAACTAGTTTTGCTTCCTATCATTCCTTCAACCTATCTCTTTCAATAATCAGTCCTCTTCCTTTGGTTTTTTTTTTTTTTTGCATTATTAGCCTTGTCCCGCTCATACCTTCTGTCTCTCTTCTAGGAGTTACTGTATTTCTTCAATTCTAAGACAGTTTTCTCCCATATAAGCATATCTAAAAATGGGGTGCGTCTTAGAATTGTGAGTACTTCTATCTCCCCATCTATTTTTTCTTCCTGTGGGTTGTACTGAAATTAGTGTACATCTTACAATTGATGGCAGCATAGAATAAAAGAAATATTGTATTTCCTTCAAACTTCTACCAATTGTACTCCTCCAGCCATATTTTGTTTTTCTCAACTGAGTTAGCTGCTAATTATTTCTTCTATGATTTTAGGGTAATTTGACCAATTGCATCAAAACAAAAAAAGTAATTCAACACTTTCAGTACAAATCCCACCAAGGTCATATCATAACATGCTTTCCTTTAATAATAATAGTGTTGATGTCAGAATTCTATATTAGTTCTTCAGTAAACGAAAGGAAGTCAAAGATTGCTTTTCTATCTTTTATTGCTACATTTATGGCTTTCTCCAACACATCTTCAATACTTGTAACAAATGCTTGCTTTGACGATTTGGTGTGCAGCCTACTTCTCAACAAAATTGGTAACAAAACCCTTGTGGCTTTTAATGGAGATAAATTTGCTCTTATTTTTGGACAAGGAGTGGTAAAAAAATGAAAAAAATATGTTAAGTACACATCTACATTATACATATTTACAAAAAGCATACATAGCCTCTTTTGTAACAACTGTTTGTATAAATTGCAAAGGGATATTATTATGCATTTAATTCCGGAGTTTGTCAAATTCTTTAGGAATCTTAATGTGTGCCAGAGGTTTGTCAGAAAGGGTTATATACATCAGAAACTCCATGTTCCTTTGCAATTTTAGAGAATTATCTGCACTTTTGCAGTTCTTTTACTTACCAGGAGATGGCGGCTGAATCTTGGGCTGTTTCTTGGTATCTGCAGTACTAAAGACTTCGGGAGGGGGCTCCTCTCCTCGTTCAATTTTGCATTCAAAGGCAAACAGGTACTGAATATATTGTTTTTTCAGAGAGCTGGCTGCACTGCTTGAAGTTCCAACATTAAGGGTGGTTGATAGTTCACGCCATTTTTTATTTTTATTAACCTAGGAAATAAATACATGCATAACTAGAAGTAGCAGAATCAGTGGCTCTTATACAATCATATGTGTGTGTGCGCGTGTTTGCTTTCTTGCCTCTTAACTAATGTTCATTACTCCCACACTCAGTAATGTACAAACAACATTAACACTTATAAAACCATCAAAGAGCATACTGATAGCTGAGGAAAATGCTTTGCTTAAAGAGAGGCATGTTATGTCTGACACCACTTCTCCAATCTTTACACTTTCGGGTATGTATTTGCTTGTGATGTGCAGTTAGCCAATTTATCTTCTTTGTAATGCATTTTTCCTTAGTCTGGTAAAGAAACACACATTCAGATGTCATAAATTTATTTTTAAAACCTAATTTCAAATTGAATTATTAAGACTGTTATTCCACTTTTTAAATTGTTGCAACACTGATATGAAATATTTCTTTTCCAGAACAACTACTTGTGGAAGGATAATTTACTGAGTAACTCCTGATGCAAGTACTAGACCTGTTTATTTTTCTAAAGGAGATGATGACCTCTCTGCAAAAAACAGGATCTGTGTGAATAGAAACCATTTTTAATATATTAGGGAAAGTGAGAAAATGTTTTAACTGCAAACGTTCTCATTGCTAGTTCTTTGTTGGAGTGAATCCTACTTCCACTACATAATCATTTTTATAATCTGATATCAAAATAATGACTAAAGAGCTTCAGCGATGACATTTTTTGTTGCAAAGAAAAAGTCTGTACTTTGCAAATTCTTAGCTCAGCTGTTGTACTTTTTTTTTTGCTTATGAGAAAATGGGCATTACTTAGATTTTCATACATTTCCAGGTGCATGCGTTCCTCTATATCTGTGCAGGAATAACTGCATTTGTAAAGCCATCCTTATGTAGAAGGATTTTCCATTTTGCCACACAAAACTAACTTGAATGATTTTTTTTCATAATATATGGGTGGTATAACTGAGAAAAATCACTCCTTGAGCTAAAATTGGATTCATACAAAAGTATTTTAGAGTGTCAAAATCTACTTGGACTGATTTGTCAATTGGATGTACGTGATGTAGAAAATATTTGATGAAGTACTATTTTGAAAATAGGTTGGCTATCAAATGGATTGGGAATTCTATTCTTAACCATATTTACTGAAAACAAATTGCATGAATTTCTATGTACAGTAGAGCCCTGGTTATCCGAGATAAAGGGGCGGGCCCCACCTTGGATAACTGAACGGCTCGGATAGGGCGAGGTCTCGCCGAGGGATGTTCCTCAGTGAGACCTTGCCCCTTGGGAAGCGCCTCACCATTGATGCTGTCTAGGCAGCAGCTATCGCAAGGTTCTTGCCTGGGCCGAGGTCTCGTCGATGGATGTCCCTCGCCCAGGCCTCGCCCCTTGGGAAGCAGCTATCGCGGAGTGCTTCCTCCTCCCTCCCCCTCTCCTTCTCGAACTCAAGAGAAGGAGAGGGAGAGGGAGGGGTGCCCCCGGCGGCGCCTCGGATAATACAGAGCTTCGGTTAACCGGGGCTCTACTGTAATTTGATCGGAAAGAAACAAGATCAAGATTGTAATCTAAAACAGTTTAATGTTTTAAATTTCAACAGTTTATATCAGTGATTCTCTAACTCTGGACCTTTAGGTCTTCTGAACTTCAACTCCCAGAAGACCTTGCTGCTTTGACCAATGATCTGGGAGTCTGGGGTTGAAGTTCAAAACATCTGGAGAACCAGAGTCTAGGAATTTCTGGTTTACACTGAGCTGTAGGAGCAAAAATGCCATATACTGATCAACTTTTATTTCTAAATAATCCAGTTTTCTTATTTCTTGTGAATTGTAAAAAGGGAAGACATTATTATTAGAGTTAATTACTATCAATACGCTTCCTCTGAAAAGCTCAATAAAGCCCTGGTAATTAGCTGAACAAATATAAAAGTATAGTCCTTACATATGCATACTTGACATATTCCCTTATGGCCAAAATGCAGGTGGGATCAGTCACATGAGTATGGATGTGTTTTTTTCCGTACCTTGGAGGTAGGTATTCATATCCTGTTGTGCAGTTACAAGAGTTCTCCTGATCTACTTCACAGTCCTAAAATCGCTTTATACAGGCATTCTGTGCTTCAAGGTGAGCAAGCATAATAGTTCTTGTAACCCTCCCCTCAAGTTGGACACATAATCATTACAATAGCAAGAGACTTCTGGAGAAGACCCTTGCAACCCCCGCTCCCCTGCTGATATTATAATTTTGAATCCAGTTATGGGGGTGGGAGCCAGATCACTTCCAACTCTGCCTGCTCACATTGCAGCATGGGAGACCTGTGTGAGGTGTCTTCAGTGCTTCAAAGTAAGTTGGGAGGGAACAGAGCTGCTTAAGATTCCCACATGGATTTTAACGTTATCCTGAGGGGATGGTGAGTTGAGGCCAATTATTTCAGTAACTGAATGTGAAAATGTTGAGGATTATGCAATTGTTTTTGCACAGTGGCAGTCCCAAGATTTGCTTGGATACTCTATCAGAGACAAAAAGATCCAAAATACTGTGAAAAATGACAGCTGAATTATAGAAATGCATTTCAGAAACCAAACAGAGAAGTGAATTAGTCAAAAGAAATATTTTTACAGGCCTGGGTTGCCGAGAGCAATGTAACTCCATGAGGTGCAAGATGATGTTATGATTAGTGTCAACCAAACCAGCATGAAGATTTGCCTGGACATCATTCTCTTCCCTCCATGATGGTATGAGTACTATCCTTCACATCCAGGTAAGGGTGACTTAACTACTACATTTTTCTTTTACTTTCTTTGAGAAACTCCATAAGGCATCCATGTTGGGCAGCAGAAGCAGCAAATTAGGTGTTCTCTGCTCTATTATGGCAAGTGTTGTGACTGCGCCTTCGGGGATTATGGTTGATGGTGATGGGATACGAAGAGGAAGAAAAAACCCTCGTGATGAGGGTTCACTGGAGCAGTTGCGCAGGAAGCGACTTAGAGAGCTATATGGGGGATCTTCTGGGGAAGATTCAGATGGGGAGTTTGGGGAAATGGATGCTGAGGAACAGGTGGTGGCTGGGGAAGTGGGCACTGAATGGGCACAGCCACCGGAGATGTCTGGGGATTTGGGGCCTATGGATACTACTGAACCTGGGGTTTCTGCAGGAACTGATCCCACTTGGGATGCCTGGAGAAGGGAGGGTGGTTCTTTAAGTGTTCATGGGGCTAAGTGTGGGCAAGATGATTGGGACTCCGACGAATTGCTAGGTACTCCGGATCCACGAGCTCTAGATGTGTGGAGTTCGGACTCTGAGTAGATTTGGGACACCTGGTGTTTGGGTGTGAGTGTTTGGTCACCCAGGAGGAAGGGGAATAAAATGGGAATGTTTGGCCATTGCACTTTGCGTGTGGCAAGGTGTTGCTGAGGCGCCATTGGGATCTCTGTGTTTCCGTGAAGACTGGACTTGGACTGTGATTCGGATGTAAGTTATCTGGGACTGCTCTGCAGCAGAGGGATGGAACTGTGTGGGTTTCCCTGGACTGCATTCTGATTACTATTTCTAGCTGCTGATACCATCTGGCTTGGCTCTTGCTGTGTCTTATCGTGGACCTGGTTTGGATGACTGCACCCTCTTCGGACTTTGGATTGAATTTGACCTGGCTTCTGTCTACGCCCTCTGACTACTCCCGGCTTCTGACTACTGGTTTGCCTTTCGGAATTTGCTGCTGCCTCCTGACCTGACCTTGGATTCTCCTGACGACGGCTATTCATCATCCCTTTTAAGCTCCCGGCTTTATCTGCACCGTGGAAGCAGTTTTACTGCTCTTCTAGTTTGTTTGTTTTCAAGCCAGTTTGCTGTTTTTCTTTTGGGAACTGTCCCTTTAAGTCCGCAGAGCCGGCTGTCTGTTTTCAGAAACGGTTTGAAGCCAAGAGAGGCTTTTGCACTTTCAGTTTTACTCTGCAGCTTCTGGAAGGTTTCAAGCCTTTGTTTATTTTGCATATTTTCTAGCAGTTAACTCTATTTGTTCTCCAAAGCTGAATTGAAGCGTCTTTTAGTTTTTATTGAATTCCAGCATGGGAAAATAGCGTGGCTTGTTTTTGAGTTATTTTTGTCCAAACTACTCTTGAAACACTGATAAGTAAAGTGTTTCAAGGATACCTTCTGTGTTTATGTTATTTTTGGCTTATCTTCGGAATAAACTCTGTTTTGTTTGTTAACTGGCGCCTGACTCTTGACAGCAAGGCTGTTCTTGCTCTGGAGAAGTGATGTTACTTTGTAAAACTCTAAAAAGCTGCTGCCCTGGTCTCTATAATACCTTATAGTTGAGGTGTCAACCCTGTGATACTCCAGACCTTTCAGGCTCCACCTCCTAGAAGCCTTAGCCCGCTTGTCCAATGGCCAGGAATTCTGGGAGCTGAAGTCCAAAACACCACAAGTTCAACACCACTGCCTTAGAGAGTGGCTGCCATTGCCATGTTCCCTGTGTGTGTATGGATGTTCTGCTATGACAATGTGATGTGTATGTGGGAGCTGGGGGGACGGACAACACTATGCCTTCAACGTCTGAGGAGAGAGAGCTTGGGTTACCTATGATTTATATAGCATGGCAAAACTGAAATTCACCCCAATCCATTTTTTTCATGCTTGTGACTACAGAAGAACCCATTTCTTGTGAGAGATTACTGTCATAATTAACAGAAGCATCTAATTACCTCAGCACACACACACATATGGATGCTGTATTGTCAGAAATAATTTCTGTGTTTTGGGTTGATTAGCCTGTGCAAGAACCACTGGGACAACCACATCATTTTCATATACTTTCACCTTGTTCATGGTTATACACTTTAGATTCTTAAAGTTCTACTGTGGGTTCTGCATTTTATTTTATTCTGCCTAGCTAAGAAAAGAGCAAGCACTGTGTTCAAAAATGTTTGTTTTAATTTAAGGGTTTCTACCATGATTCATTGTGAGAAGCTTTGTATCAAACAGAGCAAAAGTAGTGATATTCGAAGTATGTGCCCTTCTTTGCTTGCAAGGAGGAATTTGTAATATTCAAGCAATAATTGCTCACCTGGGCTAAACCTCCAATCTCTTTAACACAGACATAAAGCCTGAAAAGATCCAGTGGCTTCTTGCCTACAGCAGGAAGACTGGCAACAGGTGTGCCTCGCTCTTCCATGAAGCTGAGATACCGATCTATCCATATTTTGCGCTCGGCTTCATTCCCAAGTTCATACATTTTTGTGATCTTGTCTCCAGTTGTGGTGGAGGAGCTTGATTTCTAAAATAAAGATGTTTGAAATAGAGATCGGGATAGGGACAAGAAGGGTAAAGATAGTAAGAAACTCATAATGGTAAATAAAGAAATAATGTTCAACTAAAGCTATCACACAACATTCAGGAATGAAGGCTACTAGTTCAGGCACAAACAAATACATTCTGTCGACATGCTGCAAAAGTTGTTTCTAATTTATAAAACACAGGGCCCAAACTCCCCATTTTATTAATTTTATGTTCAGTCCATTCAGATGA
Organism: Anolis carolinensis; assembly: GCF_035594765.1. Lineage (NCBI taxonomy): Eukaryota > Metazoa > Chordata > Lepidosauria > Squamata > Anolidae > Anolis > Anolis carolinensis. Next base: position 72,601,478 of record NC_085841.1, read on the forward strand.
ACTTTGGATCTCAGAAGGCAAGTTTCTGATGATGTCCAAGGCCACTAATAATTCTGCTATGCTATTTGGTATTTTACATGAAAAAAACCTCTGAAACAAAGACATCATTTGAAATGCCAACTTAAAATGAATATCACAAGAAATGCGAGAGAGCAGCTTGAAAATCTCAATGAATGGGGAAAGGGGACAACAACTTAGCTCTGAGTAGGTCTAAACATATCTGCAAGTCTAGCCTTTTGCCTTTGCTAACTCTCTTCAATGCAAGTACATAAGAGGGCAATACGTGAACTACTGAAAGGGAACAGCACACAGCAAGATTACCTAGTGGCAATGGGTGCCAGGTGTACATTATGCTGGTTTTAGTCTTCTGAGCTTTGTTTCATTTTTTTTTAAAAATTAACTGACCTGAGTCACTCGTAGACTGGTTCACATGACCATATGGTAATTTAATAAACTAGAATATGCATGAGGTTGGTACATTTGCAAGCAATGTTTCTGTTTCTATCTTCATGCACCCACAAGGACTGGCTGTTAAACCATTATTTGGCTTACGTTTAATGCAAGGCTATGATAAATTGCTGCTTATGGTTTTTTAAATTGCCAATGTTAAGGCAGGAACTAAGTGGAAATGAAGAGTCTACGTACAGGTGTGTGGAGGTTGTGTGTACCCTGGTTTAATAAATCAGAAGATTTAAGACAGGATTTGCCAATCTGAATCAAATTTATGAGACTCACCCCCTCTTTCCATTTGTTTTTGGAGAATTGAAGGCTCCGCTAAAACATAATGGGAAGTGGTGCTTGGAATTATAGGAGGAAGGAAGAATTAAATGACACACTTCAAGTTCCATCTTTCTTCCGAGGGAAGCTTCTCTTAGATCAGGTGCCTTTCATGAACAGGGGGAAGGTATTTAATTACCTAAGTTAAAAATTATCCTATTGAAATGAATGGGACTTCAAAATATTTATCTGGTATAGGTCTATGATTTTTAACTAACTTCATTGTTTAGTCTCTGAAAACAGTTAGCCGTCTAAACAAATTTCTAATTTGTTAACTATAAAATACCTTGCCTGTATGTTGGATGATACATTTTGAAATAAAGGAAAAAATCAAATAGATTTTTAGCATATTTAGCTAAAGGAAAGTTAATTGTCTGGGCTGAATTTGATTTACCAGGTGCTGGTGGAAGAGGGAAGGTTTCATTGGCACTTTGAATTAAGGCCTAAAATGGAGACGTTTTAGGAGAGTTTGTTAACTGCACTCTTAAACACTGCTATGTAGGAAACGGTTTCAGGTAATGCCTTTTAAAAATATACAAAAATAGAGTGGACTCATCACAAACACAGTTAAACATTATTTTGAACATATCAATATCAAGTTGGAACCTAAGGTTGGCTTCGCTGTTTTAATAGCAACTCAGAAAGCAGCACACAAATGATTCACTGCCCGAATAAGAAATAATTGCTGCCAACACCAATGTTGCCATTTCATTTTTGTATTTTCTCACTAGTGATGTCAAATGGTGTATAATGGCAGCAAATGTTATCTCTGTTTAATGCTGCCCTTAATATTTTGTCACTGTGCTGCCATACCAATAAGCAATTACAAGCAACATTTAGACTTAATGATAAAACAAAGATTTTCGATTTTGCAAGGTGAAATGCTTATTCATATAGCACAGTATTATCAAAGAAGATAAAGGAGTTTTTCTTTACTGGGCACTTGCCCTGTTTTCATCAAGAAAACTTGCTTTTCAATGAGATGGCAGCAGGCCACAAAGTGACAACATAATCTGAAAACATCACAATTTGCAGAAGGTAAGAAGGACTTCTCACTGCAGGAGCTTTCAAGTTGTCAAGCTTAGCGAAGTGTGTACAATTTTCTTTTTAAATGAAGTATTAACTTTTAGAAGAAAAAGGGAAATCTTCCCATCAAGGGCTTGTTTTTTTGTTTTTGTTGTTTTACTATTAGCTACAGACATTTAAAATTCCAGGCTCTGCATGTGCTGTTGCTCAGTCAAGCACAAATTATAGTGGATTTGTACAGCCAGATCCATTCTCTAGTATATATTTTCTTCAAAAGAAAAGTTACATGGCACAGTTCTAGGATTTTTATAGTGTCAATTCTGTGAAGTATGAACCAAATTCAATTTAACAATTATGCTGGTCTAAAAATATTAAATGCTACTACTGATGGCTTTGTTGCGATGTAGTGAATAATCTGAAGCAAAGTAGCTTGCGAGGTTGGTAAGAATACTATCTATACTATAAATACTATGTGGAAAAAGATGGTCACAGCTGATTTGATTTTTTCAATCTTTCTTAAAACTTGCAAAATTGAGCATGTATTTGCATATGTAATACAATTTATGCAGCACTTGTGCCTTTACTAGCTAAGTATTGCGCTCTCTCTCTCCATATTTGGTAAAGAACTTGACAATCATAATATAAGGAACTATTTTATATATGGATGTGCAACTTATCTCTGCAAACATATGTAGGTATAATAGAGAAAGAGCTCCTCAAAAAACAGTGTACACCATCAAGGTTATTTTTTTACTGTAATCTGAAAGTCCCAAAAGAGGGGCTTAGCAACAAGTCAAAAAGGACTGGATTTTTTGGGCAGAAAGCTCTTTCTTTCCTTGAAACACTCCAGGATTGGAACTTTCAACTACACTAGTATAATTTGTTCTAATGGAGCAGAAGAAAGGGGAAAAAACTGTTAGATGAAATGAAGGTAAATAGGCTCCTCTCCTTAACTTCTGACTTTACAAGCCCTTAATACATTGGAAGTAGCAGTCTATTTTTCTCCCTCTGCCCATCATAGGCCGAACAGCTTATTCGCTTCAAATTACTAGAATTCCTAATACAGAGGTAGAATGAAGCTTAACTCTAGCCCTGTTAGCTTTAGAGTTTTAGTCAATGTTGATTTTTTTCCAGTACTTAAATCTAGCTAGAGAGTCTGTATAATACTTGATATTTATAGTTTTATATCAACTACCTGATAGAAACGTTAAAACACTTACAGATCTTATAATTACTATAGTAATAAAACCTACAGCCTAAATTCAGTTGTATGTTTCAAGTAACATATCAGTGAAATGTATATAAATGTTAATATATGATGAGTTAATTGATTCAATGGATCTGATTTAGTTATGTCTAAGAATAAGAATTGGATTCAAGCCAATTATTTTTGATGTATATTATACTACTCAAAGACATATATTATGCTACTTATATTATATGGATTATCACCCTCATCAAGTACTCCCTTCTTTCCAGTTTACACTGAAATCCCAAGACTGGGATGAAAGATGACCTGGGAACCTATTCTATTTGTTTTCCATTTTCCTAGAAATTATGAAGATGTCTGTTCTATGAAAGTTTTAGATTCATTTCCAAGAACTACATCTCAAGTAAAGTATGTTTATTCCTAATCAAAAACAGAAATTTAATTCATCCCACTTCCTCCCTCCAAATGTCCAAAGTGGTTCTCTTTAATTTATGTGGAAACAAAACATGCATTTATAACATGTTCCCTTGGGATGAATAATAGCTTACAGAATACTTGAATATGTTATTTTCTGCCTGAAAGATTTTCTATATTTCCAGAAATCTTTTAAAGGATCAACAATCTATATACTTAATATATAAGTCCCATTAAATATATAGCCCCATTAAAAAAATGAAAATGCAACAGAAGTTCAGTTACTAGAACTGTGTGTTTAGACTTGCTTTGAGGGAACCACCAGATGCCTTCTGAAACTCAAAGTCATTGCATTAATTGCTGGTCAACTAGGCTAAATCCTGTATGTGATTTTGGCAGATCAGTCTTTCACCAGCTTTTTTATTCTTGCTGATGTTTTCATACCAGAAACAAAGAGCTTTGAAGAAAGAGCTCAGAAAATTCTCTATATCATTATATATTTATTTCAAATACACAGATGGCTCCTTTTGCAATTTCAGTCTGTTCATCAAGAAGAGGTTGGCAATTTACTTTGGGAAAATAATTTGACTGGGAATACCAAAGATTCTCAGTGCAATAGATTCTCTAACCTTTGTGGAAGAAACTATAGAAATCAGAATACATGATTAAGTGCCAATGGACCAGCAGCTCCACAAAGAGCAGGTAAGGAGAAAATGTAATCCATGTCGCTCTCAGATCTTGCAGCTCCCCTTTTCTTTTGGCTCAAAATAACCCTCCACCACCTTTGACTGATACCATTGTGTTTCCCTGTTCTTCCATCATATTTTACATTAAGGCAGTCCAAGGGAGGCTTAAAAGTCTGTTTAGGAGTCTTTGGTTAGATTTAAGCCAAAATGACTTAAACTTTGAATGTAAAATGATATAAAAAACAAGGGGAACGCAGAAGGATTATTGTATTCAAAGGACTGGAAAGTGATCTACACAGCCTTCAGGTATGTCCCTGGTGTAAAATAACTTGCAGCACTAAAGAATGTCCATTGCACTGCCTGTATTCAAAGTGGCCCCTGCATTCATGGACACAGTTCTTGGACATAAGGAAGGGAACAATCACCCCCTTTTCTTGCAGTCCTCCATCTGTCCTAAAAATACCTTTGGAACAGTAGGAAACCTTCCGGAGTAGGTTCTGGTGCCAGAGAGAGCAGCCAATAGTTCATACTTCATGCCCACGGTGTTGAATAAAATAGAAGTGTGTGCGGAACTCACAATAGTAGGTAAACTGTAGCATTAGCTAAAACTGAGGTGGGACCTAGACATGGGACTGATGTTTTTGGAGCATGTTTTTCACAACTGTTAGTTTCATTGAAAATCTAGTACTTGAAAAGTCTGTTTAAATGTCTTCAGTTGGATTTCTTTGTTGCCCTTTCAGAATTTCCTTCCTTTTTAATTCTCTTGTATAAACCATGGTGTCAGTAATGACATTCTGCTATATAAAGGGAAGAATTTTTCATTCTTCATGCTGTAATATTTCTTATATAACTGAACATTTTCTTTTGTGAAATTGAAGTGGTAAAGTAAATAGTCCCAACTACTTTTCCACATTGCTGTCTATATTTGAGTTTTTCTAGAACTGTCCATTTGAAAAGCAATTCTTTCTAAAGTAACTTCAAAAGGCTGGTTTTAATACTGGAATTGCTTATAATTTGCTGAGTCGGTGGGAGGGAATCCCCTTCCTCTCAATGCAACCAACAAAACCTACTCTAGAGAACTGGGAAATACCAGGAGATGGGTTTCCAGTGCTTCAGCGAACTCCTGGGGTAGAGGAGAGAGGACTAGAAGCAAATCTTGTCACACCAAGATGAGGTTAGGTTTATATATTTGTAATAGCAAATATGTTCAGATATTTATAAATTAATGATTGCCTTGAACTTTAATATCTACTTAGTAGATCCCATAATTACTAAGAAATGAGGCATTTATTTCTGTTTTAGATTGTAACTCTAATTAACATCCAAATAGGATAACAATTTTGCAAAGAGTTTGGACCCAGTAACGGAGACAGAATGTCCTTACCAACACAGTTAGCATGCTCTGTAAGCTGATGCATTATGAGAAATATGTTTTCTTCACAACATCTGCTATATTACAAATAAAGCGAACTTCTGTGATACACACAAATGAATATATTATTTTTAAAACCCAATAGGGCTGTGCCAAATTTTGCCCTTGGCAAAGCAAGTTGAGCTCCCATTGAAAGCTGCTTTAAGGACTGAGGAGCTGTAGATATATAACCAAGGGCAGAATTTAGCCACATCTATCATTACAAAGAAAAAAAGATCCTCTGGTGGATAAATAACAAAGGAAATAATCCGTAAAGCAATCAAGCAAGCATTAAAATATAAGAAATACCAAACAAAAGTGAAAAACAAAAACCAGAGCCACTTACAGGGCTTGATGGAGTCTTTGGCCAGCCTGGGCTGCCAATGCTATCACTCTCATCTCCATGAAATGAGGAGATGCTAGTAGAACTTGGGGACATTGGGGAAGGGACTGGCAGGTTGCCTGGGGTTGGGGGCTGAGAAATACCCTGAGAGCTGTAGCTATCCTGTGATAGAGGAATAAAAAAGGACAAAGGCAGGGCAAACTTTATTATAAATGAAAAAAAAACACATCCAGTTAAACAGACTAACGAATGTTTTTCTTTAGCTTTACAAAATACAGAGATAGAAAGGAAGAGGGAGAGAGAGACATACACACTGAAGAAACACACATATAAATAGTTAATATAAAACTATTAAAAACAACAGTAATAACATAATTTGGAAAGTTTGCTGGATGCTTGGCTGAAGTCACTATGCCACCATGCTTCTTTCAAGATAAATGGAGTATCAAGCATGGGTTTCCCCTTATGAGACAAGAATGAGAGAGAGAGAGAGAGAGAGAGAGAGAGAGAGTAAAGCTATACACCTTATTTTTATCAAATAAGGCAGGAAAGCAAAATATTAAATATGCTGCTGAAACGGCCAAAACAGGAAGTTTGAACAGAAGATTGAGAAAAAATGGCTGCAAATATTGAGACTGAGGTAACATCTACTTTTAATCCACCCAGTGGCTTAGCTGAATTCCCACACAAAATTTTGCTGAGGTTTCTTTGCCCCTGCGAGTTAAATGCCATAAGAACTAGTAACTTTCAGATCCATACAGTGCAGGAAAGAAAAGAAAATAACCAAAAAATAAAACAAAACAAAACAAAATAAAAGTAGCACATCAGTGAAAAAGAGCATGCAGGACAGAACAGAAAAGGGCAAGCTCAAATCAAAGAATGAGAGAGATCATAGCAGTTCTGTTGTGCCAAAGCAATACTGCATGCAGCTGAGGGAAATACCTTTTTGCTCTCGGGCTGGGGACCTTCTTCTTTTCCATCTGGTTTGAGAGGGATGGGGAGCTTGGATTCACCAGGAGTCATCACATCTGCAAGACCCATAGGGGCTAATGGAAAAACAGAAGACATGGTTCAGCATTAAGGATGACCTCCTTCGGTTACAAACTGATAGACAAGAAATGTACACTTTCTTTAATGTAGGGCTAGAAGTCCTTAATATTTCAGCAACTGAATTTCAAAAATGTGTTACACAGGTAATGAGGATTTTTTTGAACTGATGGTTCAACATAGCCGATTTACAAACCCATCATCTTTATCTGATCTGTGAACTACCAATGTTTAATTGTTAGATTCATGATCACATGTATGAGTATCATCACTACAATGTTTCTAACTGCATTAGAAATGTGCAGGGGATAGCCCTGATGGGGACAGTGCATCACCACATTCACACTTATGTAACCATGCAAGTGCTCCACCCCCAATCGTGGACCAGACACAGCAGGAACACCCTTGGGAAAGTGATGGGCTCTTGGACGCATCTCAATGGATTGTCATTGATGAATGCTCTGGGGATGTCGAGGAGGAGGGCAACACTTTAAACCCACATGATTCACTTCAACTGGAACACTCTTCAGGGGACATACACACTGTCTTGCACAAAAGGGACCCTGTCAACCCTCAAAGGAAACAGGTCTTGGTAGTAGGTGACTCCCTCCTTAGAGGAACAGAAGCCATCATTTCCAGACTGGATGGGATGGCTCGAGAAACATGCTGCCTCCCGGGGGCAAAAATACACCATATCACTCAGAGGCTCAGCAGGCTCCTAAAGCCCCATCACCCTCCCCACCTTATGTTGATTCATGTAGGTACCAATGACACCGCTAGGCATACTTTTCAAAAGATCACAAATGATTTTCGAGCTCTGGGAACAAAGCTAAAACTGTATAATGTACATGTGATCTTTTCATCCCTCCTCCCCGTTGTAGGACACGGCTCTACAAGGGCCGGAAAAATAGTACAGGTCAATAACTGGCTCAGAAAATGGTGCCAAGAGGAGCATTTTGGCTTCCTTGACCATGGTCTACTCTTCCAGGAGGATGGCCTACTGGCAAGTGATGGGGTGCATCTCACACAAGCAGGAAAACATCTTTTTGCACACAGACTCACAAACCTCATCAGGCGCACTTTAAACTAGATCCACTGGGGAGGGGAACAACAGCCTGGCGAACACTATATTACCCACGACCATAGAATCATAGAATCATAGAATAGTAGAGTTGGAAGAGACCTCAAGGGCCATCTAGTCCAACCCCCCGCTAAGAAGCAGGAAATCGCATTCAAAGCACCCCCGACAGATGGCCATCCAGCCACAGGGAACCGCCAAAAGGCTAAATGGAGGGCTGCACAAACACAGCAAGGACCAAGTACAGAGAGCACAATAATCCCAAATAAACAGCTCGAGGGGAGGTCACAGGGGCTTACATGTCTTTACACTAATGCTCAGAACATGGGAAATAAGCAAGACGAACTCCAACTCTTAGCACAGCACCACACATACGATGTCATAGGCATCACTGAAACCTGGTGGGATGACTCCCATCACTGGAATTTAACCATTGAGGGCTATAACCTCTTTCACAGAAATAGAACAAAGGGGAGAGGAGGGGGAGTAGCTTTATATGTCAAAACCAGTTACACTGCAGAAGAAATGCAAGACTGTAATTCGGGAAACCAGCTTGAAAGCATCTGGATAAGAATCAAGGGAACCGGGACTCAAAACGATCTTGTCGTGGGTGTCTACTACAGACCTCCGAGTCAGGATGAAGGACTTGATGAAGCCTTCTGTCAACAGCTGACCAAACAGGCACAAAGAAGAGATATAGTAGTAATGGGCGATTTCAATTATCCCGATATCTGCTGGAAAACAAACTCAGCCAAGAGTACAAAGAGTACAAAGTCCAACAAATTCCTCACTTGCCTTGCAGACAATTTTATGGTCCAGAAGGTAGAAGAGGCAACAAGAGGATCAGCAACTCTTGATCTAATCTTAACAAATGTGGAAGACCTGATCAATACAGTTGAAGTGGTTGGATCCTTAGGGGCAAGTGACCATGTGCTCCTGGAGTTTGCAATACAAAAGAATGCTGAAACTAAGACAAGTCAAACACGCATTCTCGACTTTAAGAGAGCTGACTTCCAAAAAATGAAGGAATTACTGAGCGGCATTCCATGGATGCCAATATTAAAAAACAAGGGAGTTAAGGATGGATGGGAGTTTTTCAAAAGTGAAATACTCAAGGCGCAAATGCAAACAGTGCCAACAAAGAAGAAAAATAAGACAAGTGCAAAGAAGCCAGAATGGATGTCCAAAGAACTTCTAACTGAGCTAAAGCTCAAAAGTGACATGCACAAGAAGTGGAAAAGGGCAGAAATCACCAAAGAAGAATTCAAACGTATAGCCAACACCTGTAGGGAAAAGGTTCGCAAGGCTAAAGCGCAAAATGAGCTCAGGCTTGCCAGGGACATAAAAAACAACAAAAAAGGCTTTTTTGCTTATGTTGGTAGAAAAAGGAAGAAAAAGGAGGCGATAGGGCCTCTGCAAGGAGAAGATGGGGTGATGGCGACAGGGGACAGGGAAAAGGCAGAACTACTCAATGCCTTCTTTGCCTCGGTCTTCTCACAAAAAGAAAGCCATCTTCAACCTCAGCAACATGGAATGGACGAAGGATTGGGGGAAATCCAACCCCAAATAGGGAAAGAAGTTGTCCAGGAACACCTGGCCTCTCTAAACGAATTCAAGTCCCCAGGGCCAGATCAGCTACATCCAAGAGTATTAAGGAATTAGCGGAAGTTATTTCAGAACCACTAGCAAGTCCCAGCAGATTGGAGGAGGGCGAATGTGGTCCCTATCTTCAAGAAGGGGAAAAAGAACGACCCAAACAATTACCGTCTGGTCAGCCTCACATCGATACCAGGCAAGATTCTGGAAAAGATCATCAAGGAAGTGGTCTGCGAACACTTAGAAACAAATGCGGTCATTGCTAATAGTCAACACGGATTTACCAAAAACAAGTCATGCCAGACTAATCTGATCTCTTTTTTCGATAGAGTTACGAGTTGGGTCGATACAGGGAATGCTGTGGATGTAGCCTACCTGGATTTCAGTAAGGCCTTCGACAAAGTCCCCCACGACCTTCTGGCAAATAAACTAGTAAAATGTGGGCTAGACAAAACTACGGTTAGGTGGATCTGTAATTGGCTAAGCGAACGAACCCAAAGGGTGCTCACCAATGCGTCGTCTTCATCATGGAAAGTGACAAGTGGAGTGCCGCAGGGCTCCGTCCTGGGCCCAGCTCTGTTCAACATCTTTATTAACGACTTAGACGAAGGGTTAGAAGGCACGATCATCAAATTTGCAGACGACACAAAACTGGGAGGGATAGCCAACACTCCAGAAGACAGGAGCAGAATTCAAAATGATCTTGACAGACTAGAGAGATGGGCCGAAACTAACAAAATGAAGTTTAACAGGGACAAATGCAAGATACTTCATTTCGGCAGAAAAAATGGAAATCAAAGATACAGAATGGGGGACGCCTGGCTTGACAGCAGTGTGTGCGAAAAAGACCTTGGAGTCCTCGTGGACAACAAGTTAAACATGAGCCAGCAATGTGATGCAGCAGCTAAAAAAGCCAACGGGATTCTGGCCTGCATAAATAGGGGTATAGCGTCTAGATCCAGGGAAGTCATGCTCCCCCTCTATTCTGCCTTGGTCAGACCACACCTGGAATACTGCGTCCAATTCTGGGCACCACAGTTGAAGGGAGATGTTGACAAGCTGGAAAGCGTCCAGAGGAGGGCGACTAAAATGATTAAGGGTCTGGAGAACAAGCCCTATGAGGAGCGGCTTAAAGAGCTTGGCATGTTTAGCCTGCAGAAGAGAAGGCTGAGAGGAGACATGATAGCCATGTACAAATACGTGAAGGGAAGTCATAGGGAGGAGGGAGCAAGCTTGTTTTCTGCTGACCTGGAGACTAGGACACGGAACAATGGCTTCAAACTACAGGAAAGGAGATTCCACCTGAACATCAGGAAGAACTTCCTCACTGTGAGGGCTGTTCAACAGTGGAACTCTCTCCCCCGGGCTGTAATGGAGGCTCCTTCCTTGGAGGCTTTTAAGCAGAGGCTGGATGGCCATCTGTCGGGGGTGCTTTGAATGCGATTTCCTGCTTCTTGGCAGGGGGTTGGACTGGATGGCCCATGAGGTCTCTTCCAACTCTACTATTCTATGATTCTATGATTCTGTCATTTTCAAAGGAAGAATTCATACACACATCCTGAATAAGTAATATTACTGAAGACCTATCTCTAATTATCAGTATGTAAGTTATGAGGCTGATATATTTAACACACAATAAAATGGCACCTTGGAGTATCCAGAGCCAAGGAAGATGTTCTAAATAACAGGAATTTCAGAATTTTTGGTGTTGATTTGATTTTCATGCTAATACAGGTCCACTGCCAGTATTGGTTCCACTTCATCTCCCTAGTTGTGAGCAATCACTTTTTATTGGTTAGATCTTGCAAAAGATTTTTGGATGATTAATTCCCATAATCCCTTGGTCAGTGTGTCCAGTTGAAATCCAAAAATAACTTTTTAAAGAGCCATTTCTAACTTAGGCAAATTTGAATATTAATAGTATAGATGGAAATAACAATAGCAAGGCTTATTCCTTCCTATCTCTCCCTGGAGGGTTCACAGGTTTGTCTTACAAGCAGAGTAGTGTTCTGAACTGACCTCTTGCACCTATGGGTTGCCTATTAGGTTGAATCCGTGGGCCAATAATTCAAATATAGCTTTATTAATGGAACAGAGGTGTGAATTATTCTCACATCACCTATTCTTGTAATAAATTAAAGTATGAATTGGCCCTTGTGGCATGTTATCTGAAGCACAATGAAATCCTTATGATTACACTATAAAATATCACATAATATTTCTCTGAGCCTCTTCGTTACCAAATCCCTAACCTGCAACATACTCAGATGCAGTTATATTCTTCACTTATAAATTATTCTGGAAATGTGCTCTGTGGCTGACATGGGCATTCTGCTCTTTTTCTTCTTAAAGAAGTCAGCAGGGAAAACAACTGAATACTGATAATTTTTGTTCAAATAACACTTATGAAGAGGTGTGCCAAAGGACTGTTCATTTTCTTTCCAGTGTTTTGAAGGCGTGAGAAATACCATATAACATGAACTTCTTCTGAATTTCCCACCTCATACTGAAAGTCAAAAGAAATATTCAGACTGAAGATATAGATTAAATCTTTTCTTTTTACCATACAAAATTGGGTGTCCTTTTGCAAAAAGTGGAAGTTTTGTGTTCTCCATTCAACAATTAATTTCCCATTTCACATATACTTAATCCTGATTTTTGAAAATTCAAATATATATACGTTGATATTTGAGGAATATTAAAATTTGGTGTAATCTTCCTTTGAGCCCTCCCCTGCCCAAACAAAAGTCCAACATTAACTGTTATTATTAATAAAAACTTTTATTTCTGTGGTTTCGCTTAACAATAACACAAAAGTACATCCACCAACACATTCACCAAGAGTATGTGAACAAGGGGAGTTCTGTATTTGTTGCTGAAAATATGAACACTCTAACAAAAATACCATATTTTTATAACTATGCAAAATTTGTTTTTAAAAACAGAATAAAAAGCTTAATAAAATTGAGATAAAAATATTATGGATATTAGAGAGTAATAAAACTCCAACCTGATTGTTACTGGACTGGTTTGCTTTTCAGCAAAATGGTAATGCAGCATTCTAGTCAGCAGCCAACATGTGGGAGAACAAGCCAAGGGGGAAGGGGGGAGCTTTAAAAACATTTCACAGATTGCCCACTACAAAATGATTATTGCACATATTCATGTATTACTATGTTTTAGAAAATAATTAGTTTTAATTACAGCAGTGAGAGAGCGAGCAAGACTCAGGCGAATAAGCTGGCAAGCTTCATGGTGCTAATTTGCTAATATCTTTAGCATCACTTCACTGCAGGTTGGAAGAAAGGTTCTGCCAAAAAACCTACCCAGCCATGTGCCATATGACTTTGCGGCTAACTATACCCTCAATACGCATCTATGAATGGCCAGAGGTTTTCATAAGTTTAATTTATGTTGCTGCAATCCAAATAAAGACATAAATATTTTTGGTAGTTTATGACCAAATATATTGAAAATGGGAGCAAGGTGTCTCTTCTTAGATAATGGACAAAAGGGCTCCAGGGATAAGGCTCAAGGGATCAGCCAAACAGACCATTTTTCAATGAATTGACATAATGGAAATAATATCACACTGTGTACCATGGTGGGGAACTGCTAGTCAGCCAGGTGTCTGGGGTATTGATTTAGAACTCCCCTTAGTATTGTGGCCATTGTCTGAAGGGCCAAGGTTTCCCAAAACTGCTAGGTCTTATCCAACTGCTAGTTCAAATTAGAGTAAACACATTTAAACAATGGAATTTACCTAAGTATTGACTTGCCATTCAGCAGCTGATTCAATCTGTGTATTCTAGCTTTGGACGAAGAAGGTGGAATACATGATATACTTCAAAAAGCTCTCCTGAGGATTTTTGGTTAGAGGATATAATCACTCTACTTCTAACCTGCACAATGTCCCTATCTGAATTAAGAGCGCAAAAGGGGCAGTCTCAACCCTTCACTTGCCTCAGTTTTGCATGGGGCTGTTGCAAACTTTCCCAATAAAGCTTATGGTAGTGGTGAAAGGTGGCTATTCCCTGGCTCATTGAATTTCACAAAAGCAGTGTGGGGAAAAGACTGGAAAACTGACATTAAAAATACTGGATGACCAATTGTGATCCAAAGGCTCAAGTGTCATATAAAGCCTTTGACAAACACTTCCTTTTACTTGCCTCAGTCAGCAAAATGGCGCATAAGAAGCCTTCTGTATGTGTCACTACTGCAGATTCTGATGTGGTTCTGGTTGCATATCACCTCCCACATAAGAACATTTCTGTTAAATGGCCTACAACTGCAGTGGATTGAGACCAGTGTGTCATCTTAGAAAGGAAGCAGTAGTGTCATTTCTAAATGGTTAGTAAGGAAGCTTGGCTTTCTTGTAGCACTCTTATCATTTCTTGTAGCTTCTGTAAGTATTTCTCTATTCTTGCTGAAATGTTGCTTTGTAAGGTCTTTCTTACAAGAATACTCCTGAGTGATTTCAAGCTCACATCCATTTACTTTTTAGTCTAATGACAAATGGAGGGCAGTATTTTGACCCCCTTTAAAATGGTGAAAGAAAGCGATTGTCACAATTCCAGTAAATTAAGGTGTGCACATTCACACATACTACTACAATCACTCTAATGATCCTTTCCACAAAGTACAGCCTGAAAGATGTAAAACATAAAAACAGAAGATAACAGCAAAATTGGTGACTGAAAAATTGTTGCAATGTAGAGTGATGAGCTTCCAAGAACTAGCCCCAGGCTTTATTATATGTTGAAAGTTAGAATAATTTTAAGAAAGAAAATATGGGTCAAGGTCCTAAATTACTAGCACACTAAACTTGGCACTCAAACGCAGATACAATATGAGTTAAACTGCAGTCAAGTTGTGGTGGGTTTTCCTCCTCCTTTTTCCTGAAAATTTGGGCCCCTTCTACATTGCCAAATAAAATTCAGATTTTCTACTTTGAACTGGATTATATGGCAGTGTAGACTCATATAACACAGTTCAAAGCAGATAATCTGGATTATATGGTATTGTAGAAGGGGGTTTAGCTGTCATTATCAGAAGATAGTAAAATTCTGTAGTGAAGTTTACTCATTGCCTTTCCCTGTACTGTTAGCAAATCCATGTCAGACTTCCCTACAGGCGGGGATTTGATTTCTTATTTATTTCTTCAATTCTAAGACATCGATTGTAGTATGCATATTGTTTTCAGTATCACCAACAGAATAAAAGTACTCACAAGTTTAAGATGCGCCTCATTTTAGAGATACAGGCAGTCCACAGGTTACAAACATCCAACTTACAAATGACTCATAGTTACAAACGATGAGAAAACAGGAAATGAGAGAAATCTACTCCTAGAAAGGGATATTCACTCCTGAAAGAGTTATGATGGGGAAAAGGTGTCTCATCTCAAGCTTTATCACCAATTCCTGTTTCCACAACAAACCAATTTTTTCAAAATCCAATTATCACAGGGACAAAAGGTGAGGTGAAATTTTCTGAACACAGGCAAAGACAGCAAAACCATTACCACCCTTCTCTACGCTATCTAAGGCTTATATATTTATATCTATATCTATATCTATATATATGGCTGGCATTGCACTTTAAAATGTATCTGTTCTGACTTACAAAGAAATTCAACTTCAGAACAAACCTAAAGAACTTATCTTGTTTGTAACTTGGGGACTGCTTGTATTTCTATGGGAAAACTGAATCTTAGATTTCAAGAAATGTCGTGCTCTGTTTTTTGCAGTCAACTACCTCCAGATAGAATGAACAAATGATCCACCTTAGGAATGATAATAAGCTTTTAATGCCATAACTCATAATGCAGGGTAAAAAAATGATGTTTGGTATTTTTCAAGTATACAACTTGTGTCTTAAATATTCTGGACACAATTAACTTGGACTGTAAAAACTATCCATACATATCTTCCTTTTGATCCATAAGAAGCTTTCTTATTCTACGTTAGACAATCAACCCATCTAGCCCAGCCTTGTCCCACTTTATCAATAATGTATTATTTGTTCTTAATAGTAGATGTGGGCAACAGTAAAAGACGGAGGGGATGTTTTGGACCTCCAGAAGATTTTGGACTGTAATTGATGTTCTTTCTATTGGAGACAACTGCTGAAGTGAACAGGAGTGGAATTACAAAGCCAAATCTAATGCTAGCACCCATTTAATATTTTTAAAATAAAATACTTTTTCTGATTTTAAAAGCTTGATTAAATTGTGTCTTTGAGTGTATTATAATGTTTACTTGGTCAAATTTGATCCAAAGAGGTTTGCTGTTGCCTTCCTCTAAGGCTAAGAAAGTGAAATTTTCTTTCATCTCAAATTTCTAGCATTAGAGTAACATAAAACTTCAGCTAAGCATTTGAAATACAATTTAAACATCCAGAGAAAAGGTGCAGGCAAAGTTTTCAAGCAAACAGACGACTTCCTGTGGTTTAAGTTATTTTCATGGGAGGGTAGATTCTTATGAAGGACAATACCCCCATTTTGCTATAGTCATAGCTATATCCCTTATTCAAAGAGAACTCATGCACCATTTTGGAAATAAGAGACACAAATTCTCTTTCTAGAAAATTCAATTTTCTGTATAAGCTGGAATCTCAAGCCCTTTAATATAAGTTTGCTTCTGCAAGTTTTCTGTGAAGATGCTATTGCCATGTTGATAAATGTTTTATGATTAAGACAGTAGACTTAATAATGATGTTCATGTATCTGCCTGGAGCATTAAGCAAAAATGCTTTGTGATATTGTGCTCTCACATACTGTTCTCAACACTCTCTGGCCAGTATAGTATGCTGGATTTAAGTCACAATACTGTGCAGGGTGTTTCAAAAAGATGGGCCCAATTTGAAATTGCTGTATCTCTGTAACCATGAGCTGCCCATGAGTGCAACCCTTACCACTTGAGAGGCTGGGTCATGCAGTTTCAAATTAATGCTGCTTGATGCATTGTGTTGTATAGAATTTTGAGAAACAGTTTTTACTGTTTTGATTTCTATTATTCCTTTAGTCTTTAAAACCATTATTTTAATTTCACAATAGCTGGTAGGGCCAATGGCCCAGTAAATGACAGGAAATTCTATTTCTAGTGTACATAATTTTCGGAAGTCACATGGAAACCTCAGAATGAATAAATGTATAGGTGTAAACCTCTACGTACAAACCAAATAAGCAAGAAAAATAAAAGCTCTGGTACACAGTTAAATTATTTTAAAAATCCAATATTTTGAAATGTATAACACAATAAAAAATACTATGACTACCTTATACAAAAGACTGCTAGGATAAATGGCTTTGCACTGAACAGATTTCCACTGTATGAAATAACAAATTGCTGAATTATCTGAACAAAAAAACCCCTCTGTGAATCTTCCTTTAAACTGGTTATTTCTTTGCAATACATAAATCTTCTTACGCAGGGCACTCTGCCGTTTGTTATTGGTTATTTTTGCAGCTCTGGGGGCCAGATGAAAAGGGACAAAAAATTACTGCTGCTAAACAGCAAGCCAGAATTTATAGCACAGTTTCAATGCTCAAAAGTAATTTTATTTCACCCAGCCAGACAAAACACATAACTACATAATCCAAATACAGCATTACCTGGGAGAACTGCAAGAGGGGTAGAGCAAGCTATTATCTAATGGCTTGTTCAATAGATTTTCCTTTCCTACCGGAGCAAAAGTGTGCTATATGGGTAAACAAATAGCCTCCTACTTAATACTAAAGGAAGCAATTTTATTTTACATTTAAAAAACATATCTCTGATTAATAGCTCCCCCCTTTCCCTTACATTTGCTGTGTCTTCCACCAATCCTACCTAACATGGCCAATGGGGAGAGATAACAGCAGCTGTAGGTCAGTGATATCCAGAGTCACACACTTCCTCATCCTAGTTGATTAAGAGTTTTGTTGTGATTAACTTAGTTTTACGCATATAGCTTAAGCAACAGGTAAATCATGTAAATCGTAATAAGACTATCCAGAAAGTTAAAATGCTCTAATTGTATGCCTCAAAGCAGTACCAGCTGGTTCCAACATTATCCTTTTAAAGAGCGAATGGTAGCAATTTAAGTGAGGCCTTGTCTGTCTTGAGACATAGGAGCAGGCAACAGGATCCCTTCCTCCAACAGCCAAAGAAAGGAAGTGGCAGCAGCATGGAGAAATGCCTTCCTTGCTCATCTTCACTGGTAAGGAGAAAGGGCCAAAAGGGTTATCACAAACAGACGTGTCGCTATTAGTGAGAGCAACGTTTTTTTAGAGCTAGCAGGACTTCATTCTCCTGATAGTGGACTTTGTTTTCTAAAGCAAGAGAAGCCATAAGATATTGTCTTTAAAAATCTAAACAAGCAAAAAGTTCCGATGCAGAGAACAGTTCCAGTGTCCGTGCCCTCTATTCCTTGAGAGGGAGGCAAGAAATAAGGAATATTCACAAGTCTTCCTAAAAGAGTGTTCTCCTCTTCAACATTTGAAAACAGGTGAAAGTGAGAAAGAGTGGAGAGGCTGAATATATACATTTCCTACAGTAAAAAAAATAATGTATGAATGGACCCATTAACCTCCTCCTGTTTAATGTATACTGAATGAAAGTTTCTGGATTATTAGTCCAAATCCTACCCATAATATGCTTCTGTAATTTGGCATTTTAATTAGCAAAACTAAAAAGAATTATTAGGATACCTTTCTGGTTTGCACTGCATTTTGGAATGTCGTATATTTCTTTCCCTTCCTTCTACAAATTTATAGATGGACTTCTAATTTGCTGAAGATTTAGTCTTCTGTAGTTACTCTGTCTGCACTCAATTTAGCTACTTGATAAATATTTTGAATTTGTTTCCAGGAATGCTAAAACCAATGGCCTTTGGATAAGATTTAAGTACCGCTGCTCTCCTTTACAGAAAAAAATGTCTATATAGTAGTTCTCCAACATTACTCAAGGAAATCTTGTTATGATGTAACTGTGCATTCTGACATATTAATGAATGAAACTCATGGAATGTGTGGATTAGATTAAATCTGTTGCTATGGAATTTGAGTATTTGCATTAGATTAAAATTGACATTTAACCATTTCCACCATGAGCTGGCCTGGTACTTCCACATAAAAAGTGCCTTTTGAAAAAAAAAATGCAATTTTTTGAGGGAAGGAGGCACACTGGGGACGATATCACATTAGCATTTTAAAGTGGAATTGCCTGCTTTGCTATCAGTCAATGGGCTTCTGCAGAATTCTGGGAAATATAGTTAAAGGAAGCCGAGGATCTCTCTGGCTGAGAATTCCAAAGGCCTGCCCTAAACTACATTTCCCAGAATTTTGCAGGAGCAAATCAGGCGATAGCAAAGCGGGCACCTCTGCTTTAAAATGCTAATGTGATATTGTCCTGTTTCCACAAAGTTGTTCTTCATTCTGAATTTTCAAGTGCAGTGAGTGCTCTTGGTACCTTTTTGTCAAGGACCCCAATCTGAAACACTATCAATTATTTTCATCCAAAAGTATTCTTTAACTGCAGGTGCAGCAGCCTCAAAATCCTTGCTGCATTTTTTTATATAGCAAAGATAGATAAAAACCAACCTTCATATATGCCATATCCATATTTTCACAAAATGAAAAAAGAGGATCTAAATATGCAGCAGAAATATTGCAAGCTGAATTCTTACATTGCTGCAGTAAGGCATGCAGAATCTGTGTACTGCTGTTGGAGAGGAAACGTCTGCTCCTCCATTTAAGGACTTCTACCTTTCCAAAGCAGCTGGTCCTGAAAAGTTGCCAAGGATTACCTGTGGAACTGTTCACCATGTTAGGTGCCATGCTGTAAGGTGATGCTTGAGGGTTCATCAGGCTTGAGTTGTTGTTCATTGGCTGGGTGTAGGGAGAGCTGGATCCCATAATGCCACTCTGATTGATGACAGGAAAACTGCCTTGCCTAAGTAGAAGAGAAAGCACACACATGTGCACAAGCTCTTATTATGTTTCTTACTGCACAGGACATTTTGGTTAGTAACAGAATTCATATTGTGGCAATTGCAAATGCCCAAGGAAGAGGCAGCCAGTTAGTCATTGCCTGCATGGGGAGGACAACTATTTTTTTGAGCACTTATTAATGTTGATTGTATTAGTCGTTTAACTCACTTATAGGTCATTATTACAATCAAGTATCATGCAGATAAATTTAAAATGGACACAGTCTAACATTATGTAAAAGTTGTTGAATGTCCAACATATATGGAAGCACAAAAGAGAGAAAGGGGTGCTTGCCATTGGCATGGCAGGAAAACCTGAATAACCTAGAAGTTCTTTTGATTGTAATTTGCCTAGCATACCCCTCCCCCCCAAAAAACCCCAAGTAATGACACAACCCCCCTCCTTGAGAACGGAAAATAAAATATACAAATACTCTAATGGAGTGGATGTATACTGCTTTAGCTAAGCAATTAAAATGTATGTTCATCAAATCTGTTTTAAAGCATTCTAGGTAACTGAATACTCTAAGAACTAGACACAGCTACACCATACGGACCTTTGATGACTCAAGAATAGGCTTGTCTGAAGTAGCTTTAATGAGTTTTGAGTAGAAAAAGATAGATACTGCTGTTTGCCTTTGTCCTTGCCCCCAAAGCTTTTGTGGTACTTCATAATAAGGCTAATGCGAAGGTGCATGTATTGTATGTGCATATACATATTGTGGTTGTGGTGAATGAAAACAGCCTCTGGTACTAACGAAACTATAGTAGAATATCCAGTCCGTGGATGGAAATAACCACAGGATGCAACATCAATCGCAAATGTACTAATCTACTGTTCATCTAAACATATATTTAGCCTATTATAAGGATTACCCGCCATTTTCAAATGGCTTTAGCTGTGCATCTAAAAAGCTTTTAGCTAAGCATACAATTTTAAGTAAAATATTCTTAAGATGTCACTTTTTCACTATGTGTCTCTTAAGTTAAGGAAGTACTTCCAGTTTTCCACAAAATAATTACATTTGATAAGTGCCTCAATCTGAGCTGGTTCAAAATGTTTTAATGTTTGAAACAGAACAGCAAATGGTGCCCCTCCTCACTGAAGTTACGGAGGCTAGCATCCCAAAGCCAGTGACATTACTATGGTACCATGAAGCAGGAAATCCCACATAAGTCTCTCTGCATACTTTAGAATAAAAATGTAATTGTGCTGAAACATAATAACAATTTGCTATTGTTAATCACAAATATTCCTAATGAATATGCAGTGGAAGTGAATAATAGATTTCATGGACTAGACTTGATAAATAGAGTCCCAGAAGAACTATGGACAGAAATCCACAACATTGTTCAGGAGGCAGCAACAAAGTACGTCCCAAAGAAAAAGAAAACCAAGAAGGCAAAATGGTTGTCTGCTGAGACACTGGAAGTAGCCCAAGAAAGAAGGAAGGCGAAAGGAAACGGCGATAAGGGGAGATATGCCCAACTAAATGCACAATTCCAGAGGTTAGCCAGGAGAGACAAGGAACTACTTTTAAACAAGCAATGCATGGAAGTGGAAGAAGACAATAGAATAGGGAGGACAAGAGACCTCTTCCAGAAAATCAGAAACATCGGAGGCAAATTTCAGGCAAAAATGGGCATGATAAAAAACAAAGATGGCAAAGACCTAACAGAAGCTGAAGAAATCAAGAAAAGGTGGCGAGAATATACAGAAGAGCTGTATAGGAGGGATAAAAATATAGAAGATAGCTTTGATAGTGTGGTGAATAAATTAGAACCAGACATCCTGAGGAGTGAGGTTGAATGGGCCTTAAGAAGCATTGCTAACAACAAGGCAACAGGAGATGATGGGATCCCAGCTGAATTGTTAAAAATCTTGAAAGATGATGCTATCAAGGTGAAGCATGACATATGCCAGCAAATACGGAAAACACAAGAATGGCCATCAGATTGGAAAAAATCAATTTACATCCCCATACTAAAAAAGGGAAATGCTAAAGAATGTCCAAACATCCGTACAGTGGCACTTATTTCCCATGCCAGTAAGGTAATGCTCAAGATCCTGCAAGGCAGACTTCAGCAATACATGCCAGCTGCCAGATATCCAAGCTGGGTTCAGAAAAGGCAGAGGAACGAGAGACCAAATTGCCAATATCCGCTGGATAATGGAGGAAGCCAGGGAGTTTCAGAGAAACATCTACTTCTGCTTTATTGACTACTCTAAAGCCTTCGACTGTGTGGACCATAACAAACTGTGGCATGTACTTGGTGGTATGGGGATACCAAGTCACCTTGTCTGTCTCCTGAGAAATCTGTATAAAGACCAAGTAGCCACAGTAAGAACAGATCACGGAACAACAGACTGGTTCAAGATTGGGAAAGGAGTGCGGCAGGGCTGCATACTTTCACCCTACCTATTCAACTTGTAAGCAGAACACATCATGCGACGTGCGGGGCTTGACAATTCCAAGGCAGGAGTTAAAATTGCTGGAAGAAACATTAACAACCTTAGGTATGCAGATGATACCACTCTGATGGCCAAAAGTGAGGAAGAGCTGAGGAGCCTTATCACCAAAGTGAAAGAAGAAAGTGCAAAAGCTGGGTTGCAGTTAAACATCAAGAAAACCAAGATCACCTATTGATAACTGGCAAATGGAGGGAGAAAACGTGGAGGCAGTGACAGACTTTATATTTCTAGGTGCGAAGATCACTGATGATGCAGACTGCAGCCAGGAAATCAGAAAACGTTTACTTCTTGGGAGGAGAGCAATGGCCAACCTCAATAAAATACTGAAAAGCAGAGACATCACACTGGCAACGAAGGTCCGCATAGTCAAAGCAATGGTATTCCCCATAGTAACCTATGGATACGACAGCTGGTCCATAAGGAAGGCTGAGCGAAGGAAGATAGACGTTTTTGAACTCTGGTGCTGGAGGAAAATCCTGAGAGTGCCTTGGACTGCAAGAAGATCCATCCATTCCATCATCCAGGAAACAATGCCTGACTGCTCACTGGAGGGAAGGATATTAGAGGCAAAGTTGAAGTATTTTGGTCACATCATGAGAAGACAGGAAAGCTTGGAAAAGATCACGATGCTGGGGAAAATGGAAGGAAAAAGGAAGAGAGGCCGACCAAGGGCGAGATGGATGGACGGTATCCTTGAAGTGACTGGCTCGACCTTGAAGGAACTGGGGGCGGTGATGGCTGACAGGGAGCTCTGGTGTGGACTGGTCCACGAGGTCACGAAGAGTTGAAAACGACTGAACGAGTGAGACGACGATTGTTAATAATCTGCCTCAGGCTCCTAAGTAAAGCCAACTTTCACTTCATCAGATAATATATTACATTATCAAAGTGCACTATGCTCACACCTTTAATAGTTGGTCTTAGAAGAAAAAAAATTGTGCC
The DNA here is from genome assembly GCF_035594765.1 of Anolis carolinensis. NCBI lineage: Eukaryota > Metazoa > Chordata > Lepidosauria > Squamata > Anolidae > Anolis > Anolis carolinensis. The sequence continues at coordinate 72,624,453 of NC_085841.1, forward strand.
ACTTCCCACATCACAGAACCAGCGATATACAGCAAAGTGTGTATAAGGCTAATAGAATAATAGAGTGGGCCATCCAGTCCAGTTTTTATAATCATATAAAAATATAAGAAACTACTCAGTAAGTAATATGTTGGGGAGTAAGGTCTTCTGTTCTCTCTTCCAGACTGCATTCTGTATGATTGATATAATTGTTTTCCTTGCCCCAATACCATGCAAACATTTCAAAAAGTTTTATGAACTTAGGCTGCAGTCCTATACATACTTATGTATGAGTTAAATTTCACTAAATTCAGTAATCCCTACTTTTAAGAAGCCAAGCATAGGACCAAACATTCAATATACTGATTTTTTTCACAACTGAATGTTTATAAGATAATGTTTATAAGAATGTTTATAAGATTCAGTTTATAAGATTTTTTTCTTACTATATATATATACTGTTTTACAAATATAAAACTAGGGGAAAAGGCAGTCAATTCTAGTTTTTTTTTCTAAATAAACTGGATTTATTCAAAGTAAATAAGGTGTGAAATAAAAAAGAGCATGTAATCAAAGTCAGGTGTGTCCTTTGCTCTGTAGAATGCAAATGTTTCACCATTCCTGTTAAAGAGACAAAATTTTATTTTGATATGAAGGAGACAGCTGACATAGAATGTCATTTCACTGATGAGGCTTTTGATAAATGGGAGGAAAATATTTAAAATGCAAAGCCACTAAACTCTCTAAAGGAAAATGGTAATGGAACAAAATAGAGTAGGTCTGTTTGACAACAAGTTTGAACGCTTTTAATGAAACCAACCCTTTATTATGTAAATGTTATACCTTTTGACCATGCTTTTAGAGCTCTTTTAAAACAGTTGTGTCACAAAAAGTTAACTAATGCAACCTCTCCCTCTCCCTGCAACAGTGTTCTGCATTAAAAATACTTTATTTTCATACATTAGGAATAGTGTAGTGTAGTGAGGGAAATCCACTGCCCTCCTCATGTATACCTAGGCCAATTTGGACACTTAGTATCAAACCTTAGTTTGTCATATTGATTTCTTAGCCATGGTAACAGCATGTCATGGGTGTTTGAATAAAATAGTAAATAACTATTTGCTGAAGACCGGGATTAGAAGTAATGAATAAATATGTCTGAACTTGCTATTGCATCTGAAAACCTTATAAAGGTTTTTTGACTATACTGTGGTTTGTGTGGGGACTCTAGATACTGTTTTTTGAGATTCAAAGATAATAGATCTTCTAAAGAGAATCTGTATTTAGCCATTTGTGTTTGTGTGCTTTCAAGTCTCCCACTGACTTAGGACGATCCTATGCATTTCATATGGTTTGTATGCATAGGTAATATTTGTCGGTAACTTGTGCCATAGCATGGTTGACATTTTAAGTTGTAATTTCGGCTACATTTTACAAATATTTTAAAAAATCTATTTAGTATTGGATCCTCCAAATTTGGTATAGGATGCAGGACAAAATTACCCTGATTGTGACTTTGAGATCTGTGATTTCATAGTTTATTATTTATATTTGTGATTATGCTTGGATTTCATTTCATTTGGAGCACGATTAGCTACCCTGAGTGCCATTTGGTAGCAGAAAGGTGGTGCATAAGCTAACTAAAAAAATACATGTAGATTCAATTACATGGTAAATAACACAGATATTGAGCATAACATGTTTCATTTTGTATTGCTAGTGTTAAAATATCCCTATTGCTTGCTTATTTTAAACATGAAAATATTTTCTTGTGAAGTTTTGAATGGATTTACTCATGTCCCTGAAGGAATGCAATCTCCTGCCTTGTCTGTACTCTGGGAGAATACAGTTGGGCTCCTCTCTGATTCTGACCCCAAAGGAGGGCACAATTGGGTTCTCTCAACATCTGGATGTCCTTCCCAGTCAGGATTCCCTGGAAACACTGCTGTTTTCCAGGAGCCAGGCAAATATCTTTTTATTCTTTCACATTCTTAAAATGCTTCAGAGATTTTACAATCCCCCTACTCACACTGTTTAATCTGTTGTCTGTATGCTGTTGTTTCTTCTATGATGTTGATGATTATTATCCGTGGACTTTATTTCAATATTTTTAACCTGGAAAATCATGATGAAGGCATATCTGGTGAAGGAGGCCGTTGATTTATTTTGCAGCAATACAATAATGATGGAGTAATTGCCCAAGAAACCCCTGCTGTGATAAGGGGGTTTATGAAGCTCCCAAAACCCCGAGGTTTTGAGGATTTAAAAAAACAAAACATTAAAAAGCTATTTTCATACATTTTAATGCATGTTGTAGGCTCAGGAAAGGGCTTTTAAAAATTTCAGCTTCCTGGTTTTAAAAAGGGGTCTTCAGGTTCTAATTATAGCTTGGAAGGGCACATGATGAAATTGACCCCATTCCTCCTAGAGGGCGAGAGGAGAATTGTAATATCTTTTTTTTCAAAAACAGTGATAGGAATTAGGGATGGGGGATCCAAGAACCTATGGTGGGTCCAATATATTCCCTTAACCCTTGGCTGTTGCCTAATCTAGCATTAAGATATACTGATATTTTACAAGAACTGGCTTCTCAGCTATGTTCTTTCTGTGGTTATAAGAGATTCCTAAGAATGTAGAACAAGGTCAGTCATTTTTAATCGCTAATTAGGGATCTCATCACTACTGTAAGAGTAACTAGAATAGGCATGGGCAAACTTCAGCCCTCCAGATGTTTTGGACTTCAACTCCCACAATTCCTAACAGTCAGTAGGCTATTAGGAATTGTGGGAGTTGAAGTTCAAAACACTTGGAGGGCTGAAGTTTGCCTATGCCTGAACTAGAAGATAAATTCATTTTTATTACTTTTATTATATGGAGGCATAAGAGCATCAAAAGGCTTGATAACTGGTATGAAAAAGTCCAAGCAACAGCACAATAAGTTCCAATGTTTTTGAGATGTGTTTGATTATTATATAGAATAAAATTAAAAATCTTGACAAGATTAGACCAAAAAGGCAGGCATATGGTGTACATGGGTTAATGGTCCATTGGCTACCAAAGTCCAATCACAGGTAAGGAGGAAAATGATCAGGATCCCAATAGGAGTGGGCCTATACGAGAATGAGTACAGAGGTGAGGACCAACACTCACAGGGAAATTGCAGTGGGATGTTGCAGCTGTTTTGTTAACATCTCTAAATATTTAAGGACTTCCCAGGAACAGAAAAGTCAAAGCATAGGGTAGTTTGGCTCAGGTCAAACTAGGTCTCATTAACCACAATCCTGTTCCTAGTAAACTCTGGCTTTGGTGCCTCAAATGTTAGCCTAGTTTCTGGGTTAACATAATCTTCTGATTCCAAAAATGGCACAATTTCCCCCCAATGAGCTCTAGTTTTTGAGATACATAACACATGCCATCTACCAGTCATCAATTTGTTCATACATTAAAATCATGATAACCATATCTAAGAAGCTAGAGCTGATCCAATCAGCAATTTTGCAATTTTCTGAAGCAATGTTCCAAAGAACCCTAGGAATAGGTGTAAGAATCAAGACGCCAAGAATTTTTGTTGTTGATTTGTGCTATTATTGCTGCTACTTCAAGTAGCAACATTAAAATTCCCACCCTATTCTGTTTAATACATTGGATATATGCATATATATTGATAGAACTCAAGTATTTTTTGATTATCTTGTTTAAGGAACTCTACAAAGCATTATTTTTATATAATGTAGTTGATAGTTCATTGCCTGCAGAAATATCTACAATGATCTTAAAATGGGAAAATCTAATACAGGAGGCAACCTAGATCGCTGGATGATTCAACTGTCCTATGACAGCCTGTGACAAACAGCCTCCAGTACTCAGGGCATGTAGAAATTTTATCTTTTTATTCTGACTGTATGATGTTGTTGCTTTGAGGAAAATGGTAACTGAAAGTGACAAACTGCTACATCCATTCTACAGTATGAAGCAGTCCATTTAGCACTGAGCTGAGATCACCAGACTCATTTTGATTAACCTCCAGGCTACTAAACACCAATAAATATATTGTACAGCAACTACTAAATATATTTATATATGCTTAAGATCATAGCATCATTTTCTGGTTACTGGAGTTAACTTAAAAAAAGGAAAAGCAAAGAAAATATGCTTCTGTCAGTGCTGTTTTCACTGAAGGCCTATTTGATTGACTCTTTCTGAAGGTCTTAGTTTGAAAATACACTTTCAGTCTGCTACCTGCAACCTAAATTCCATTTGTATGTGAGGTTAAATTAAGATTAGTTGTGGAGATGTTTAAACCACTTTCTAAACCTGTTGTGGCATTTACAGATGAAAGCCTAACCATTCAACTGTGGAACAAATTCAATGAGCCACATTCAAGACTTGAAAGGTGTAAATACTGAAGGTAATATCCTGATTAGGTTTAAGCCAGTGGGAGTTTTTTGAGAAGTGAATTCAAGAAGTTGACCTACATGTAAGCAGTGCAAGTGATTATGCTTAATAATGTGGAGGAACAAAAATTTGTACTGAACAGCATGCAAAGTCCTTCAGATGCTCATACATTTAAAATAATTGTGTCAGATATATAAATGGATTTACAGTAGTTGACACAATTTTAACCTGTCCCGTATCTAGCTCCTTTGAATTTAAAAAAATGTTCTTTAAACATAGCCAAATAAGACATCACTGTGACATTAACAGAATAAAACTTATTATTTACATGAATTTTCTCCAAAGTAGTGGGACTGAAACCAGAAATTTTGTTTTCGTGGTTGTTTATTTTGTCCCTTCAAGAGAGTTTTATATAGCATCACTTACAATTTGTTTCTATTTTGTTTCTAGCCTTAGGCATAATAAATAAACACCTTGAATGTAAAAAGCATGAGAATGCATTCTGATGTAATGTTATAAACACACTACTGGAATAATGCCACTGGAGAATAATACGCAAGAATTTTTTCTCCAGAAACAATTATCAACATGGATGTCCCACAATGCAATCCAAAACTCTTTTAAGATTGAGGAGAAGTCATTGAGCAGGCAAGCCATTATGCACATTGTATGCTTGCATGCATATTCTTTAAGAAAAAGTAACAACAGACAATGAAGTGGATGATAATAATATAAATGTAATAATAATAAAAAAATGAAACATAGCATTGTTTAATGCATAAACTATATCAAGGAAAGGGAGAAATATTTAAGACTCTACATGGTGAATGCCAAAGATGGCTATAAGCTACAGCACTTCCAACTAGTAGTTCCTTAGTAACCTCAACTGCACCTTAGTTTTGGTAATCCTGATTCTTGCAGAGGATTTGTTTGGGCTTTGGATTCTTTTTTTTGGGGGGGGGGAGGAGGGGTTTGTCTCTCCCTCTGCTTTTGGAATCCTTCCCATGATACAATAGTAGAGATAATCAAAGTAAAGCAAGTAGCAGAATCTTGTATTTCCTCCTAGTCTCACTGCTGAAATAAAGGGTCGGACAGTAACCTCTCAATATACACTCCTCATGCACCCCAAATGTACACAGGACATGCATATGTATTGAATGGTAACTTTATGGCTTTTTTCAAGAGAAAGAAAAACCTATTTCCATTGAGGCTGACTAGAAACAAAGTGGAAGGAGAGAATATTTCGCGCTTTTTCTACGTGCCATTTTCTGATCTCTGGCCCAAGAGGCTCTGTTTAATCTTGATCATCCCAATTGGAAGCATATTTTCCTATTTCAAAATAGCTTATTAGTTTGTGCTATATTAATGCAAGGTGAAACCACAAACTACAACAGACAATTTAGATTTGTATTGGTGTCTCTCTATAGGGAGAAAGGCAGGACAGAAATAAAATTAATAATGATAATGACAACAGTAGCAACCACCCTGGTGTTCTTCTTCATGCCAGAGCTGCCTCCCTTTTGGAAGCCTTTTGGAACCTGCCACAACAATAGAATGACAAATGTTGCACACAGTATTTATTTATTTATTTAATTTCTCCCTGGTGGAACTTAAGGTAACTAACAACTGCATACTCTGGTCACCATTTTTAAAAAAGGCAAATACAAAAAAAATTAAAAAACAATTAAATAATACAGTGTGGATTTAGGTTAAAAGTATAGCTAAAATGTAATAAATACACCTAAAATAGCATCTAAAACTCACAATCCCCCCAGAGTCCCATTCACACTTTCCCAGCACTGTGATCCCACAATACTCTGGGGTTCTTGCAGGAGAAGTGCTATAGGGGTGCCAAGGCTGCTAGCATGCCATCAAGTCCATAGCATTGGTCTGTGTGTAACGAGCCTTTGAGGAAGGAAGGAACAGCTGAGATGATCATGAATGTCTCAGTGAAGTTACTTCCTATCATGTAACTAAATTTCTCAGACAGTAGAAAAAACAAAAACACCTTTCTCCTTGCATGGAAACATGATGGCAGAGTTTGACCTTTTCATGTCTGTATTTATGTCTTCAACTTCTTTCATTTCCTCTAGCCCTTCAGGCTTGTATTTGTTCTGTACCTTTTGCTACCCACTGCTTTAATTCTTCAGCCTATGCTGGTTACACCCAAGAATGGACGGGAGCATCTCAAGAGGGCAATTTGTGTTAACATTTTAAGCAGGATTTTCTTTAATAGCTGACAAACTGCAAGGGTGGCTACTTGATTACAAACCATGAAAATGTCTGTTGGAATACACTCACAAATCAGTGCATGGCTCAAATTGGCTCACATTTTATCTGTGCCAGGCCTGCCATATGACAATATTTCTTTTCTCTTTTAAATGTCAAAGTATGATTTGAAGGGTTGTTATTTAAACACACTGACCTGTACAATAACCAGAAGTACTTCATTTAAATCTGTCTTGAACTGGGTCTAGTCATAAAAAGCTTATAATCTGTCATACTCTGACATCAACTGGGTTATTATAATAAGAGTAATTCAGGGGTGAGATTTGCAAACATATTTTCTCACTAGGATTTTCTTACACTCCCTCACACATATAATTTTGCAACGGCTTTTCTTCCTTACTACAATAGGAGCTTCCTAGGAAGAGATTGCTATCAAGGAAAGTAGATGCATACCAGAGTTTGATTGTGTGGGTGTGACAGAGAGGGGAAAGAGGAGGGGGAACTCTTGCTCTGTGAACTTTATAATATTGTCAGAAAGTAACTGCAGTTTGCAAGAAATGTGTATTTCTAAGGAATTAAAGAAAGCTGATTAGAGAAATATTGCAATAGACAGAACGTTCTGAGCTAGAGCTGCACATGTACCGTTATGATTTGGAAAGTTCCTGCCTGTGCAAATATACTGAATGCTTGAATATTGTAATTTGTAAGAAATCACATGATAAAATATAGCTATGGTTCTTAAAGAAGCTACCAGAGTTCTTTACCTTGCTTCCATTCCATGTCAGGAGAAAAGTGAGGTAGACAGGTAGATAAATAAATAATTACAATGTCATTACTTTCACTATGCCATTCTTATTATACTGAAATAGATGAACACAGCTATCTCTGAACAAATACCTGCCTGTGGGCTACTTTTTAGCGAGTCAGCCCGCTGGTCCATTGTTTATACCAATGTGTATATATGTAGTGCCAGAAGCTCTTGAAGGGCATATGCAGCGTTCTATTTTCACTGTTCTGCCTGATCTCATTTAACTGAAGATACTGGGGTTTCCACTTGGACCTTTTGCATGCACGCTATCCATTCTTCCACTGGGCTACAGAGCTGACAGTTGCATGGACACAAGCCAAAGAGCTGCCTATTTCATTTAACCATGGTCGCTGAGGGTGGAAAAGTTGTGAAGGGACTTTGGAGCCTTCTGTACCTACAAGAGACACTTTTATTACAGCATAGGTTTGCTTATTAGTGGCTCAACTACTGCCATGGAAGTCAGAGCTACTTCTGATTTTGTGCAAACAGAATAATCTTGAAGAAAATTGCAATCATAACTTTGAGTAAGTTTAACTGAATTAGAAGTCTCTTAAAATCTACAAAATAACATGAAAGACGAATTGAGTGGACTGTAATTTTATGGACTTCACAGCATTTACACAATTATATTCTTTAATAAGGTTTTGCTTAAGAGAAGTGTTTTTCAACCAGCCTTTCAGATACATGGACTTTATGAGCAAGCCCTCGAGGAATTCTTATGAGATCATTTTTGTCCTCAAAGAAAGAAATCTCCATTTCTTTCTTACATTCATAATCATGATTCCCATAGGATTTCTTCTTTTCTTTTTTCTTGCATTTTCTGGGGTTAGTCACTCCGAGCTTAGAATCCTGGCAGAATCCTGCAAACTCTGTGATTTGTTTATGATGACATCTGAAACCTTGGAGTTTTGAGAGTGAATTGAGTGCCAATATAGCAAATACAGTATAGCTGAAGGAGCAATATGGGAAAGAAAAAAACTCCACAAGGCACCTGGTTCTAAAACAGGATGAAATTATTGAATGGTAAAGTTATGTAAGTTCAGTGAGATTTGTTGTCCAACCACATAACTATACTTTATTTTCAAAATTAGGCACAAGTAAGATGTTCCAGTTCCTGGGACTCTTCTTGTCATGCTGGATGCAAGCAACATCATCCTCTCCACATGGCAATAAGGAGATGAGGTTTTAATTAGGTCAACTATCGTCTACAGCAGCGGTACTCAGTGTGCTGGAGCCTTTGGGACGCCACGAAGCATGCTTTCCTCCTCCACCACCACCACCAAGCTTTCCCTCCTCTTTCCTGTGCCCCCCCCCCACTGCCAGAAGCTTTTTCCTATCTTTTACCTTGCCACCAAAAACCTTTTCCTCTGCCTTCCATGCCGCCAAAAGCCTTTTCCTCACCTCCCTCACTCCAAGCCTTTTTTCCTTGCCTCTCTTGCTCCAAAAGCCTTTTTCCTCACCTCCCTTGTTCCCAAAAGCCCTTTTCCCTCACTTCCCTCACCCCAAGAGCCTTTTTTCCTCACCTTCCTTGCCGTCCAGATCCTTTCCCTTTGCCTTGCTTGCTTCCAAAATCCTATTTCCCTCCCACCACCCTGGGGGTTCTTTGATTGTGCTTTTCCTACATGACAGAAGGGGGTGGACTTCCACTGAGAGTTTGTTGTTTAAAAAGTTTGTCCATGCTTAATCCATATATATACATTATATAGAATATATAATAAACATTTATTGGGGGTCCACAGGAAATTTTGCTTCAAAAAGGTCTCAGCAGCTTAAAAAGTTTGAGAATCCCTAGTCTAAATAAATAAATAAACAAACAAAATTTATTTTAACCCACCCTGTCTCCCTGGAGAGACTCAGGCTATGAGTCTAATCCACCCAGACCTAGCTTTCGATCCTCACTGAATACGTTGTTCATTTGTAAAACCTGAGTTAACTAGTGATGAGGCTAGGAAATTTGCTTTCATTACATACCCATCTATAAATTGATCTCATACAGAGGGAGTCCCTGAGTTACAAACATTCAACTTAAAAATGACTCAAAGTTAAGAACGAGGATATGAGACAACAGGAAGTGTGAGAGATCTACCCCTCGGAAGGGAAATTCACTCCTGAAAGAGTTACCATGGGGAAAAGGGGTCTCCACTGATGTTTTCTCACCAATCCTTGTTTCTGCAACAAGCCAATTTTTCAAAATATAATTATCCCAGGGACAGAAAGTGAGGTGAAATCTTCAGAACAGGGACACAGGTAGCAAAACAAACACTACAGAGGTGATAACCCTTCCTTATGCTACTCAATGTCTTTGTCAATGGTATAACGGCACTGAATGTTTGCCATATATGGACCTGTAACCTGCTCTGAGTCCCCTTGGGGAGATAGAGTGGGATATAAATAAAATATATTATTATGATTATTATTATGATTATGATTATTATTATTATTATTTTACTTGAGTCTAATGTGCCATCAAATCTAATGCGCACCTCAATTGTTTAAAAAAGTATTTATTTATTTATATCCTGCCCTTCTCACACCGAAGGGGACTCAGGGCGAATCACAACAAAAGCACAATTTGATGCCTTAAATACATATCAAAATAAAACAACATATACTTTAAAATCACATCATTAAAACATATCAATTAAAACAACTAGTTAAAATCACACAGTCCAAAAACATATGCCAGAAGCCATTCCAATTGTCATTTGTAAACCTCCCTTGCTTAGTTTCCAATATACCTCACAACCTCTGATGATGCCTGTCCTAGATGTGGGTGAAACGTCGGGAGATAATGCTTCTGGAACATGGCTATACAGCCCAGAAAAGACACAGCAACCCTGTCATTTGTATTGTTCATTATTGCACTGAGATATCAATTATCCTCCTTTAAGAAACAATTGAAAACTTGGATGTTTAGGTTGGCCTTCGGAGAGACAGCCATTGGATGACCAGCCTCATTATAATTCTGTTCTGAATTTTACTAGGTCCCTCTTATCTGGGTATTTTAATCTAATGATTCCATCTTTATATTGCTGCTGCAGTCCCCCCACCTATGAAGTTTGACTGAATTGTATTGGTAGTTGTTAGATATTATTACTGTTGTATTAACTTTTGTTTTAATTTTTGTTTTATTACCTTATTGTGTTTTAACTTTTGTATATTGTGCTAATGTATTTGTGTTGTTACTTTTTTAACAATGTGAGCTGTCCCGAGTCCCTGCGGGGAGATGGTGGCGGGGTATAAATAAAGTTTTATTATTATTATTGTATTTTATGACACAGCAAACAAGATAGATATGCTGGATTTCGTATCACAAAATCACAAGTCGACACTTCCCAAGTGTCTAGGACTGTGTGATGTATTTTCGGATGATGCGTGCAGATCCCATTAGGGTGGCCTTTTGCAGTTGGCAGATCATAATTTTGTCAATGTCTATTGTTCCAAATGCCGGCTGAGATCTTTTGGCACGGCACCCAGTGTGCCAATCACCACCAGGACCACCCGCACTAGTTTCTGCCAGAGTCTTTGAAGTTCAATCTTGAGGTCCTGATAGCGGCTGAGTTTTTCCTGTTGTTTTTCGTCAATGCGACTGTCACCTGGGATGGCAACATCAATGATCCAAAACTTTTTCTTTTCCACAACTGTGATGTCTGGTGTGTTGTGTTCCAGAACTTTGTCAGTCTGGATTCGGAAGTCCCACAGTATTTTTGCGTGCCCATTTTCCAATACTTTTGCAGGTTTGTGAACCCACCAGTTCTTTACTGCCGGGAGGTGGTACTTGAGGCATAAATTCCAATGAATCAATGGGCCACATAGTTGTACCTCTGTTTGTAGCTAGTCTGTGCAATTTTCTTACAGCAGCTGAGAATATGATTAATGGTTTCATTGGTTTCCTTGTTGTTGTTGTTGCACTGGGAATCACTGTGCAAATGTTTGGTCCCACAACCAGGATTTAACTTTCTTCCTGAAGGTCAGGATCTAATTTGCCTGGGGAGGAAGTTCCATAGCCGAGGGGCCACCACTGAGAAGGCCCTGTCTTCTGTCTCCACCAGTTGCGCTTACGAGGGGGATGGGATCGAGAGCAAAAATCTTAACCTCAGATAGTTCATAGGGGGAGATACGTTTGGACAGGTAAGAAGGGCTGGAACTGTTTAGGGCTTTATAGGCCAAAGCCAGCACTTTTGAATTGTGCTCAGTAGCAGACTGGCTGCCAGTGGAGCTGATGCAGCAGGTGACTTGTGTGCTCCCTGTATCCCGCTCGTTAGAAACCTGGTTGCCACCCAATGGACTACCTGAAGCTTCCGAACAGTCTTCAAAGCCAACCCCATGTAGAGCACGTTGCAGCAGTCTATTCGAGATGTAACAAGAACGTGGACCACCGTGGTCAAATCTGACTTCCCAAGGTACAAACACAACTGATGCAAAGGTTTTAATTGTGTGAAAGCCCCTCGGCCACCACTGAAACCTGGGATTCCAGGCTCAGCAATGAATCCAGGAGAACTACCAAACTGTGAACACTTTCAGAGGGAGTGTAACCCCATCCAACACAGGCTGTAACCCCTATACCCTGTTCGGTCTTGCGACTGACCAGTAGTATCTCTGTCTTGTTTGGATTCAATTTAAATTTGTTCGCCCTCATCCAGACTGTCACAGCAGCCAAGCACCAGTTCAGGACCTGAACAGTCTCCTTAGTAGCAGGCGGAAAGGAGTGATAGAGTTGGACGTCATCTGCGTACAGGTGACATCGAACCCCAACAACACCTTCCGAGAGCGACCTACCAGGAAGGACTGGAGCCACTATAGAACAGACCCATTCCTGCATGGCATGTCAGAAGGTATACAGTCTACGGTATCAAAGGACACTGAGAGGTCCAAGAGAACTAATGGACACACTCCTCCTGTCCAGCTCTCTGCATAGATTATCCACTAAGGCGACCAAGCCTGTTTCAGTTCCATGTCCTGGCCTAAAGTCAGACTGTGCTGTATCCAGATAATCAGTTTTCTCTAAGAATGCCTGGAGTTGTGAGGCCACCACACATTCCAAGACTTTGCTCATGTTATGCAAATTCAATGTGCACCCCAATTTTGGGAAGGTAATTTAGTCAAAAGTGAGCATTAAATTTGAGTAAATACGGTATGTGGCTGCAGTTACACTTTAAAAATGTACCTGTTCCAACTTACAAATGAATTCAACTTAAGGACAAACCTGCCTGTATAAGTCAAGGGTAGATTTTGAGGTAATAGTATGGCTTTTTATGTGACTCATGGATAGATCAAAGATACACTTAGCAATGTGCTGTAGCAGGGCTCTTGGACTTCCTAGGTGAAGCATTTTGGGGTGAGGGAAGTGGTCAGTACTTTTTTTACAGGAGGCTATATGTTCAGATGGACTGCTTACTTTGTCAAAACACCACCTCCTGTAACAGAAGCTCCAATCTCTTTCTCTCTCTCTCTCTCTCCCCGCCCCCCCCCCCCCCCGGGGTTGCCTTGCCTCATTGAATCAAGTGGCTTTATCGAACTATTGATTTACCATTCAACATTTGATTCAATAGGTCTACCCTAAATGGCACAAACAACATAACCATATTTTCCAGTTGCTTAAGGATTGACTTCCAGAACTGCATTTCTGTGTGCACCTATTGAAAGCTGCACAATATTTTTCTAAGTAAACATGTTGATTGTGAGACTTGTTCCATTTAATTCAGTGGTTCTCAATCTGTGAATCCTCAGATGTTTTGGCCTTCAATTCCCAGAAATCCTAACAGCTGGTAAACTGGCTGGGATTTCTGGGAGTTGCAGGCCAAAACACCTGGGGACCCACAGGTTGAGAACCACTGATTTAGTGGAACTCAAAAGAGACATGATGAGAAGCAAACTGAAGTAAACAAAACAAACCCACCATGTTGTTATCTCTAAAATATCAGATGATGTGGGGAACAGTTGCTACCAAAACTACCTTATATGGCATGTTCTTGAATTTCTCAGTGCATTCTGTTAAAAAAACAAGAGCAAAGGAAATATTCCTTTAAAATCCAGCTGGAAGGAAATAGCTGAGTATTTCTGGTAAGGGAAAGGCGTGGGATTTTTTTTTTTTAAAAAACTTGCTTGCAGTTTAGCTAAAAACAAGATGTAAACTAGCATATATATTTTATCTTTAATCTGAAAGCTACTTACTCTAAAAGAATCAATTTACTCATTAATGAATTGAAGCCAGCTTTAAGACAGAGAGCAGCATCTGTTTGACAGTTTATTGTAATGCCATACAATAATTTCAGCCAAGAAGCAAACTCCATTTTATCCAATTGAGTCTACAAGGGGATTTGTTTTTGGAAGCAACACATAGTTGCCTTGATTGGAAGTTATTGCTTGTGCATCCAAGCAATACTAATGGGACGAATTTCAGTTTTATTTACGTACTAAAGTCCCTCAGAACTCAAAATTTGGGAATTAGAGGATGATCATTCAGTGCATGAGAAGAACCGCCTTAATATTAAGAAATTAGGATGCCAGAATATTTAACATAACTCTCTCCCACCCTGATGTTACTTCTTTCATTACCAGAAGGAAAAGTTTCACATAGTACATTATCAGTAAATTCAGTCTGACAACTGGGGGACACAGAAAAAGCCTCCTCGAAGATTGAGTAAATCCAGTCGGGCGTCCCTGGGCAACGTTTCTTGTAAACAGCCATCTTTCCAACCCAAAAGCATTGCATCGCTTTTAAATATTTTTTAACGTTTTAAATGTGTTCTATCTCTTCACAAATGGATGAATAACAAAGGTATTTATCAAGACCATTGCTAACGATTGTGTCTATTAATATAGAAGGTTTGTCACTTGCTAAGGAACCTTAGCCAAAATGTCTGAGGACATCTCGTGTGACATCTTGTGTATACAGGAAACACATCACAATGAGAAGACCAAAAATTCTTGGAATGCAATTGGCAGTGGAACAACTTCACAGACAATATGGTAGTGCCATTTTTTTACAATCTGGTATAGCAATATCTGCAAATTCTCTCACAGAAGTGAACAACATTGAAATCCTATCTGTGGAACTGGATAGTTGCAGTGTATCATCACTCTATAAACTACCTGGGGTTAATTTCTATTTTAGGCCCCCAACCAATTGCCACAATCATGAAGCCCATTTTATTGTGGGAGATTTCAATAGCCATAGCTGTGTTTGGGGCTATGACGAAGATGATAGAAATGGCAAAGCAGTTCTAACGTGGGCCGACAATAGTAGAATGAGCCTCCTTCATGAAATAAATTACCACCATCTTTTAATTACGGCCGATGGAAGCGGGGTTATAACCCTGATCTGATTTTTGTAAATGAAAGAATAATTTATCAATGCATTAAAAGGGTATTAAACCCAATACCCAATACTCAACACAGACCAATATGCTGCGTAGCATATGCAGCTGTAAGACCAAAAAGTTTCTCATTCCGCAGAAGATATAACTTCAATAAAGCTAACTAGACAAAGTTTACAGAGACCTTGGAAGTAGCTATTTCTGATAAAGAACCTTCTATAGAAGGCTACGATCTGTTTGTAGAAGCTGTGAAAGGATCCTCGAGGCTCTCAATCCCTAGAGGCAGTCGCACAAGCTACCTACCAGGCCTAAATGAAGAATCGCTAAATCAGCTACAGGAATATTTCAGACTATTTCAAGAGAATCCATACAGCGATGAGACTATAGCAGCAGGACAAAAACTATCTACAGCCATAGCTAATGCTAAGAAAGACTGCTGGATAGAGCTGCTTGAAAACCTTGATATGTCCAAGAGTAGCCAAAAAGCCTGGCAATTGCTGAGACGCCTGGATAGTGACCCTCTGGTCAACTATGGACACGCAAATGTTACACCAGACCAGATAACTCACGAGCTAATTCAGAATGGGAAAACCAAAAGCAGTAGAGTAAAGATGAAAATCAACAGGGTGCCAGAACTTGAAACCCACCACTTGTCAGCTCCTCTAAACTTGACACAACTCAGAGAAACTATCAAACGATGTAAAACTGGTAAATCACCTGGCTTAGATGACTAAATGATGGAGCAAATCAAACATTTGGGGGCCAAAGCTGAAAACTGGCTTTTGAAATTCTACAATCAATGCTTGACACATAAACAGATTCCCAGAGCATGGAAAAAAACTAAGATCATTGTCATTTTGAAACCTGGTAAAGATGCCTCCAATGCCAGGAACTACCAACCAATCTCCCTCTTATGTCATCTATATAAAATATATGGGAGGATGCTATTAAATTGATTAGCACCTGTCATTGAACCTGAGCTTATTGCACAACAAGCAAGTTTCAGACCAGGGAAAAACTGTACAGGTCAAATTCTTAATCTGACTGAGCATATCGAGGAAGGCTATGAAAAAGACTGCATTACAGGAACAGTTTTTGTGGACCTTACGGCAGCCTATGACACAGTGCAACATAGAAAATTCTGATTAAAGTCTACCATATCACCTGGGACTTTACAAAAACTGTCAAGACCCTTCTGGAAAACCGCAGCTTCTATGTGGAGTTTCAGGGCAGGAAAAGTAGATGGAAGAGGCAAAAGAATGGTTTACCCCAAAGAAGCGTTCTTCCACCAACCTTGTTTAACATCTTCACGAATGATCAGCCACTACCACCACTCACAAAGAGCTTTATATATGCTGATGACCTTGGCCTAACAACACAAGCGAAAGATTTTGAAACAGTTGAAAGCCAACTCACTAATGCCTTGAAAGATCTCTCCAGTTACTACAAAGAGAACCACCTGAAGCCTAACCCTGCCAAGACACAAGTGTGTGCTTTCCACCTACGTAACCGTGAAGCCAACAGGAAACTGAAAGTTACTTGGGAAGGCCAAGAGATCGAACAGTGTTTCCATCCTAAATATCTTAGTGTCACCTTAGATCGAACACTAACATATAGGAAACACTGCATGAACACCAAGCACAAAGTAGTTGCATGCAATAACATCCTGTGGAAACTGACTGGCAGTGCATGGGGTGGAGAGTGTTAATTAATAAGGACATCAGCCCTGGCCTTGTCTTTCTCAGCTGCGGAGTACGCCTGTCCTGTCTGGCACAAGTCTGTCCATGCGAAGCAGGTGGACATAGCACTGAACGAAACATGTAAAATAATCACAGGATGCCTTAAACCTACACCTGTTAATAAACTATAAGCTAGCTGGCATTGCCCCCGCTGATGGGCAATGAGAAGTTGCTGCTAACGGTGAGAGAAATAAGGTCGAACTTTGTGAAAGCCACCCACTGCATGACTATAAGCCCCCTCCTAGTAGACTCAGGTCAAGGAGCAGCTTTATGAGAACCACCACTCCTCTTGATGTTCCTCCAGCAACAGCAAGGGTGTCCCTTTGGGCAGCTAAATCAGGCAATCCCAACTGGATGGCCCCCCATGAGGGTCTGCCTCCAGAGGCAAACCAAGAATGGGCAACTTGGAAGTCCCTGAACAGACTCAGAAGCGGAGTGGGCAGATCAAAAGACAACCTGGCAAGATGGCACTATCTGGAGGAATCCTCCACCTTGTGTGACTGTGGAGCAGAACAAACAACAACTCATATGTATGCTTGCCCACAATGCCCTGCCTCATGCATGGAGGAGGAGTTGTTTAAAGCTACGGACAATGCGATTGCTGTTGCCCACTTTTGGTGTAAAACCATTTAGCTGTTTGTGATTCCTTTATTTTATCACTTTTAAACTTATTTATTATGCAATGCTTTTGACACAAAATAAATAAATAAAAAGTCTGACAACTAAGAGATAATGCTTAAAATTCTTCCAAATCAGATTGAAATTAAAGGATCCAGCACTTTAAAGTTAGTGTACTGTGGCAATATTGGATCTACAAATGCCCTTAGTCTCACAGGTATAGATGCACGAATGAAAACATTTTAAGCTTTTTTGCTATGTACAGCAATTACCAAGAAGGAAATAATCACCTCTCACTTTGGGAGGAAGCTAAAAAAAATAAAGGACCTGGACCTAAAATGCAGAAAGAAAGAAATGCATTTTTTTTGTGATTTTTAGATTTATTATGTGTTTCACCACTTCTAGCCGCATAAGATCTACATGTCACAGATGTGCTCTAAAAATTATTATAATTTCACACAGGCTTTCAAGATCAAAGGGGCAAAAGATGCAGGCAGTCTAATTGCAGTTCAGCACACTTTGTGTGAATATTTAATTTGATATGCAAAATTTAGTGTTTAAAAAATCAAGTATTTAAACTTTTGAAATCTCTCCTCTTTTTTTCTTTCTTTTTGACACATTTATGCATTATGCCCATTAACTATATTTCCTTGCCAGTGGCTCCTAGTCCATCAGCAGTCTTGCATGCTCAGGGCTCTGGAGGAAATATTGAAAAAGTGCTTTGCTGGCATCTGCAATATGAAATATGAATTACAAATACAAAGATAGCACTGAAAAAATGCTGATGGAGGCCTCAGCTATGAGTAAAAGATTATATATATTCATCCCTACTGTACTGTTTACTGCACTGAGAGAATCTATATTTTGGACTCATCTATATGAAGAACAAGGCAGTTATTCTGGATTTACAATAGTGCGAATCAGAAAAGAAAGTGTAACATGATGCTTTCACCACATGAATTTAATTTCACCAAAGTAGAAGCAACAAGACACATTTGCTGACTCTTCCATCCACCCTCATTACCATTTTAGCCACTGGGCTGAACATATTTTCTTGGGTGTTCAATGGAAACAGAATGCATATCGGATATTCACAAGATAAAATAAAGGGCTATCTGATAAAGTGCATAAAATTAAAGTAAGCAAATCCCATGGAAATGTGCATAGGACTCATAACACCTCTACAGCTGCAGATGCTGAGCCTCAGGAAAAAAAGATAATAAATTGTGGAAATGACCCCTGGCTGTAAGAGTTCATCCTACAATGAAACACTGAGCCTTGGACCCAAAGAAGTACAAGGTTCCACCTGCTTCCACAGGAGACTTGATCATTTTCTCCTTTCCAGCTCAAGCCTTTTGCTTTTTATAGGTCAGAGACCCTTCAAAGCAGCTTTCCCCATGGAGCGAAGAGATGCAGCCAGGCAGCAAAATCACTTATATACCATACACAGAAAAAAAGCTTTTCTGAAAGCAGAACCATCTACCCAATAAAGGCTTAGGCAAAAGTCATTCAGTGCTCTCCCATTTAACAGCACCAAGGAACCACACAAATTCCAGAATGATCTCAGGAAACAGCTGGGTACCGACATCAGAAATGAACTCTGACACACATGAAGTGTCTCTGCCACCTTGTTTCTCTTAAACTGAAACTACTTGGCAGAAGTATATGAATATACTCAGAGCAATGGTCTATTAGGTTCAGCATTCTAAGAGTGGCTAACCATGTATCTACAGGAAACTCATGAAGAAGACATACAGTAGTCTCACTTATCCAACATAAACGGGCCGGCAGAATGTTGGATAAGCGAATATGTTGGATAATAAGGAGGTATTAAGGAAAAGCCTATTAAACATCAAATTAGGTTATGATTTTACAAATTAAGCACCAAAACATCATGTTATACCACAAATTTGACAGAAAAAGTAGTTTAATACGCAGTAATGCTATGTAGTAATTACTGTATTTATGAATTTAGCACCAAAATATCACGATGTATTAGAAACATTGACTACAAAACTGTGTTGGATAATCCAGAACGTTGGATAAGCGAGTGTTGGATAAGTGAGACTCTACTGTAGTTCAACTGTATCCTTCTCCCTATGTTCCCCAATAACTGGTACTCAGAAGCACAATTTCTTTTGTAAACAGAAGTAATATATAGCTGCCATGACTATGGGAATGTCCACATTGCATGAATACAGGCGGTAACCATGTTACGAACAAGATAGGTTCTGTGGATTTATTCTTAAGTTGATTTTTTATGTAAGTCAGAACAAGTACATTTTAAAGTGTAACTCCAGCTTTCTATCTATCTATCTATCTATCTATCTATCTAAAAGGATAAAGTTGTTTGGACAGTGACTATAACAACAAAACTAAACGTCCCAGAAATACGAAACTTGGCAACACAATGCAAAAGCCTTGCCTCCCTGTTACAACCACACAACCACACCACAAAACCACAATGGACCCACAAAACTCACAACAACGCATCGTGACTATAACAACACAACTAAACACCCCAGAAATACGAAACTTGGCAACACAACGCAAGAGCCTTCCCTCCCGGTTGTAATAACACAACCACACCACAAAACCACAATCCGGACCCACAAAACTCACAACAACGCATTGTGACTATAACAATACAACTAAACCAGATGGCCATCTGTCTGGGTTCTTCCTCCGTGACAAAAAGAAAGAAAGGGGTTGGTCTGGATGCAAACTACAAATTCCAGCACCCCATGGCATGACTCCATGCATTTCAATTAGAGGCCTCTTCCTTCTCCCTTTCCCTGCCATCCAACCCACTGACCCAGTTCCATGGCTCCGCAGGCAGGAAAGGCTGGGACGGATAGAAGGAGGGAGGGAAGGGAAGTGAAGGAATGCCAAGGACAACAGCCCTCCCTCTCTGCCCGGAAGGCCAAGAGCAAAAGGGAGAGAAAGACCATTGATCCGGTTATATTTACCCTCCTTTCTGATCAGTGTGTTCTTATCAGCGAGCTCAGGATCGGAGCAGAAAAAGAGAACAGCATAGGAATAAAGAAAACAAAGAGAGCACCCACTCTATCTATCCATCCACTCATCTATCCATCCACTCACCACTAATAATAAACATCTACACAGGCAAGAATCAGCCATGCACTGAGGCTACAAGGCCATTCAGTGCTCATCCACCTCTCCAATCCCTACATTCACACTTGGCCTCCAAAAAACAAACAAACATTACAATAATAACAATGACAACAACAACAATAAGAATCAACATCATCAAAGGCAAGAAGCAGCCAGGCACTGAGGCTGAGAGGCCAGTCAGTGCTACACTGGGCCTCCAAAAAACAATACAGTAGCATCTAACTTATCCAACCTTCATGACCACTACAACAACAATAATAATAAACACCTACACAGGCAAAAAAAAAAAAGACTATTGTACCACAATAAAAATATAAACCACACTCAGCAGAATCAGACATCATGATTAACAACAAACCAAAGACAACAGGCATCTCAAGCAATTATCAATCAACACAAAAATTGAAGAAGGTAACAGACTTCAAATACTACTACTAATGTGAGTATAAAGAAGGGTGGAGGTCACAGCATAAATACAACCTAATGTAGACTGACCAACACCACCAGACTAAACCACAGCAACGCGTGGCCGGGCACAGCTAGTGTGTGTGTGTGTATATATATATATATCTGTTCTGTCCATTTCTACCTTAACAAAAACAGCGAAACTACAAAACCCAGAACCACAAAACTTGGCAACAAAACACATGGTCCTCCCCACTGTGTTTAGATGACAAAACCAAAACACAATGTCCCTCAAAAATGCCAAAACAGCAATGTGTGCATGTGCGGAGCTGGCCCCTGCCCCCACCCTTGAAAGACATATGGGTATTTCAGCAGTGCGCGAGCAGCCCAACTGCTGCGGCAGGTGGCTTACCTCATGCTGGGGAAGATGATGCGGCTGAGGAAAAAAAGGGGGAAAGCTTTCCCTATATTACCCCCCCCCCAACCAAGATTAAGTAACAGCGCATGTGCAAAAGCCCCCCCCCCGGCATGAAAAAAACGCACCAACCATCTGTAGCGAGCTGGATGTCCCTGCTGGCACTGAATGAGGCCCAGGCATGAAGTCAGGCTACGGCTTGGACACATACAATAGAACGGATGCAATTAGGTCTCACTTTTAGGCCCCCCTTTTAGCTCAATTTGCCCTTAGCAAAAATGGCAGCCCCTCAGCTGCTTTCCTTCTTCCCCTCTCCAGGGGAAAAGGCCCGTGTGTGCCCTTAAGCAAGATGGCGGCCGCCTGCCCTTGCCCCTTCGCAGCCGCTGTGTGCGCGCGCTCCTGTTAAGGTTCCGCCCAGGAAACTCTCCCTTATCCCTTTTGGGTGGGGCTTTTTCTTCTGGACTTTGACCATCTCAGGCCCCACGTTGGCCAACAGACTGATGTCCTTTGTGTTGGTGGCCAGGACGATGGTGAGTAGCCAAACTCCCTATTTCAATTGCCAAGGGAAGACTTTGGGAAGAGATTCCCTGCTGCATCTCTGGCTGAGCCTTGCCTAAAATAGTCCCCTCTCTCCCACCTTGACCTTTGCAGAACCTAAGTTAGCCTAGCAACTTTGAAGGCTGCATCTTAAAACCTCTTTGACGGCTGAGAGTTGTTGTTTTCCTAGGCCTGCAACCTTTTCTGCCCAAGAACTCAGCTAGAATAGAATACAACCCAAATTTTCATGTTGGGTGACATGCCAGGGGCTAAAACAGGCACGGGCAAACCTGGTCCCTCCAGATGTTTTGGACTCCAACTCCCACAATTCCTAACAAACAGTAGGCTAGGAATAGTGGGAGTTATTTATTTATTTATTTAATATACCGCTCTTCTCTCCCAGGGGGACCCAGAGCGGTCATACATAATGGCAAGATTACTGCCACATATAATACAAAATATAATAAAAACCAACAATCGTAAAACACACTTAAAAACCAATATCATACCCAATTAAAACAGTAAAACACAGTGTGACTGTTACAACAGGGCCAGTAGAATTGGGCCAAACGTCAGAGCCAGTTTGTATTCAACTTCACATTAATCCAATGAATACATCAGGTTATATCAACTTGTATCCTAGAATGGGCCAAAAGCTTGGGCCCACATCCAGGTCTTCAGCTGCTTCCTAAAAGACATGAGTGAGGGGGCTTCCCTAATCTCCCTTGGCAAGGAGTTCCACAGCCGCGGAGCCACCACCAAAAAAGCCCTGTCTCTCGTCCCCGCCAAACGCACCTGTGATGGCGGTGGGACCAAGAGCAGGGCTTCACTCGAAGATCTTAATCTGCGGGGCGGCTCATAGGTGGAGATACGTTCAGAGAGGTAAGTTGGACCAGAGCCGTTTAAGGTTTTGTAGGCCAAAGCCAGCATTTTTAATTGTGCCCGGAAGCTAACAGGCAGCCAGTCGAGCTGCTTCAACAGAGTTATATGGTCCCTGAATGGCGCTCTGGTTAATAACCTGGCTGCAGAACGTTGGGACTGGTTCCAGCTTCCGAACAGTCTTTGAAGGCAACCTCATGTAGAGCGCATTGCAATAGTCCAAACAAGATGTAACAAGAGCGTGGACCACCTTGGCCATGTCAGGCTTCCCAAGGTACAAGCGCAGTTGGCGCACAAGTTTGAGTTGTGCGAAGGCCCCCCTGGCCACCGCCGAAACCAGGCTCAGTGATGAGTCCATGAGGACATCCAAACTGCGAACCTGCGCCTTCAGGGGAAGTGCGACCACATCCAGCACAGGCTGTAACCCTATACCCTGTTAGGTCTTATGACTGACCAGGAGGACCTCTGTCTTGTCTGGATTCAACTTCAATTTGTTCACCCTCATCCAGTCCGACACAGCAGCGAGGCACCGGTTCAGGATCTGGATGGCCTCTTTGGAAGCTGGAGAAAAGGAGTGATAGAGTTGGACATCTGCGTACAGATGACACCGAACTCCAAAACTCCAGATGATCTCACCCAGCGGCTTCATGTAGATGTTAAACAACAAAGGGGATAGTACTGAACCCTGTGGGACTCCACAAGACAATGGTTGTGGGGTCAAACAGCTGTCCCCTATCAACTGGGTACGGTCCTCAAGAAAGGACTGGAGCCACTGCAATGCAGTACCCCCAAGGCCCATTCCGGCGAGGCGACCCAGAAGGATACCGTGGTCTATGGTATCAAAGGCCGCTGAGAGATCCAGGAGAACCAGCAGGGGCTCACTCCCCCTGTCTGGCTCTCTGCGGAGATCATCCACCAAGGAGACCAAGGCCGTCTCAGTTCCATGCCCCGGTCTGAAGCCAGACTGCCAGATCCAGATAATCAGTTTCGAGCAAGAACCCCTGGAGTTGTGAGGAAACCACACGTTCCATGACCTTGCCCAAAAAGGGAAGATTGGAAACAGCCCGAAAGTTATTCCAATTAGTGGGGTCAAGTGATGGCTTCTTCAACAGCAGTTTTATTACGGCTTGTTTGAGGCCGGCTGGAAGTTTGCCTTCTCGGCGGGAGGCGTTCACCACCACTCTTACCCACTCGACTCTGGCTTCTTTAACCAGCCAGGATGGGCAGGGGTCTAGGATGCATGTGGTCGCTCTTGCTTCTCCAAGGACCTTGTCCACGTCCTCGGGTTGCACAGATTGAAATGAATCCATCAAAATCGGACAAGCAGGTGCTCATGCTACATCTTCGGAGACTGCATCAACCGCAGCGTCAATCTCGGAACGAATCAAAGTGATTTTCTTTGAAAAGAACTGGGAAAAAGCTTCACATTTCTCTGCCGAGTCATCTGCGGGTGCAGTTTGAGGGGTGTTATTAAGCAGCCCTGACTGTTCTAAAAAGCTTGGCAGGACAGTTTTTGGCTGTCTCAATTCTAGAACTATAATAGGTTGTTTGTTTGTTTTTTTGCAGCAGTCATTGCTTTGCAATATGCTTTCCTTTGGGCTTTAACCCATTCTAAATTTGATTCGCTCTGTCGCTTTCACCACACGCGCTCTAGGCGCCTCGTCTCATGCTTCATCAACAGAATCACCTACTGAGGAGGCGGGAACATCCCCAAGACCCATCAAGAATCCATTTGGATCCATAAGCCTCCTGGGGCGGACCATCTTAATGGGCCCACCACCCTCGCGGAGGTTAGGGGTCACAGTAATTCTAAACTTGACCAAGTGGTGGTCGGTCCATGACAGTTAAAGTCCAAAACACCTGGAGGGCCCAAGTTGGCCCATGTTTCCTGTCTGGAATAGTATATATATACATACACACATATAATATAACATATATGTATTCTATAATCTGAGCTGTTAGAAATTGTGGGAGTTGAAGTTCAAAACACCTGGAGGGCCCAAAATGGGAATTCCAGACAGGAAACAATCAGAACCAGCAAACACCTCCCAATACAGACAGTAAGCAGCCAGACCTTGAAGCTGCAAAACTATTTAATGCTAATCAAGGATATCAATAGCAACATTTACATCTGCCTCAAGCAGACAAGAGTTCTTTCTACCACCATGGACATGCAACAGATATATAAACCCCTTTGTTACCCAGCTTGATTAGCACTAAATAGCCTTGCAATTTCAAAGCCCGTCTGCTTCTCATTACTTTATTTTCCATACCACCAGACTACGCCACAGCAACATGTGGCCATATATATATATATATATATATATATATATATATATATATATATAGAGAGAGAGAGAGAGAGAGAGAGAGAGAGAGAGAGAGAGAGAGAGAGAGCATGCATGCATGCTTTGGATAGTATAGGGAAGGGTTAACATCCCTGTGGTGTTTGTTTTGCTGTCTATACCCCTGTTCAGAAGATGTTACCTCACTTTCTGTCCCTGTGAGAATTTTGAGAATTTGGCTTGTTGTGGAAACAAGGATTGGTGATAAAGCCTCAGTGGAGACACCTTTTCCCCATAATAACTCTTCCAGGAGTGAATTTCCCTTCCGAGGGGTAGATTTCTCTCACTTCGTGTTGTTCTTAACTGTGAGTCGTTGATGAGTAGGAATCTTGTAACTCAGGGACTGTCTGTATAACATATTAATCCAATTTCAACTGCCATGGTTCACTCCTATGGAATGCAGGGATTTGTAGTTGTGTGATGTACTTAGAATTCCCTACTCTAGTCCCTTAAACTTCTGAATTAGAATTCTGGAAGAGAATTCTGAATTATGAAATCTTCCTTTCCTTTCTAGTCATCTCAAAAAAGCTTCCACAATAAGCACAGATAAATAATTAAAGCTGTTTGTTTGCCTTGGCATTCATTTATTTGTGGTAATGAGCGCCAAAATATTCTATCCCCCCCCCCTTTTTTTAGCAAACAGCCCCATGGTGTGTGAGACAGAAAACAAGGGTTTGCCTTTGACTGCTTAAGGGGCATTATGAAATCCACATTGCCAGATATGCTTTTTTAGAAGAAGTGTTACAAGCTACAATGTGTGTTTTCCGCATTGTCTGTCACAGCCTGTATGTCTCAACTTGGTTACCATCAGGAAACATTTAAAATTGGAAAACACTTAATAAGGCTTTTTGTTGCCTTTATTACATTTTCATATCCAACCAAGTTGATGAACTCTAAAACTTCTTACCACCATTTGTTTTATGGTCTACAGTGTTCCCTTACTACTTTGTGGTTTGCTTTTCGTGGATTCGCTGTTTCACAGTTTTTCAATAAACTCTAAAATACTATTATAAATCATAAAAAATTTACAGCCTAAGGAAGGGAGGAAGGAGAAGCCAAAGGGAGAGAAAAGGAGCCCAAGCGGCAACGGGAGGAGAAGGAGGTGATTTATCAACACACAATTGGTTGATAAAGACTTAAAATAGTGTATAACTACTAAAATAATGTATAAATATTAAAATAAATATAGTGTCCCTACTTTGCAGATTTTCACTTATTGCGGGTGGTCCTGGAACCTAACCTCAGCGATAAGTGAGCGAACACTGTATTTTCTATATTTTGCCTGATTTTATACTAAATAAAATTTTTGCATGATATTTATACTAAATATACATCTTGGCAGGGGAATTAGCAGGTTGGCCTGCCTTATATAACCATTTCAATTCTGATATTATACCACCTTCTGAAAGCCCTGTTATTAACTCCTGTCATGGCTTCTGCAGTCAGTCTCTTGTCAATAACGTTTAACTTTGTGGAAGAGGCTTAATGTGATGATTAACAACAACACAATCATGGGAATATCTGCTTCATATTACTGCTCCTAGACATTAATGATAAAAAAGGAGGAAGGGGAATGTAATGATGCAGAAAAACACAAGATTGAATTCATTTTTAGCCTATGGAGATCTTCATTTCTCTCTCAAGCATGAAGGAAACAAAGCCATGCCACAAGCCATGCAGTACAAGTGACATGCAGATTTTTAAAATTACGTTTGACAAGAGTTAGTAAAAACCAACAGTGCTTTTCAGATGCAAGCATTGTTATACTTGATCTCTGGGGACTTCAGTAGCCAAATGGCATGTAACATTTAGGGGGAAAAACTGTCTTGTTCCCGCCGCAAGTCCAGTTTTCATGGCTACCTACCCGTATTGGTCAGGCTGATGCATCATGGGAGCCTGAGCGTTGCCATAGTTGGGGTGTTGTGAAGAAAACATGGGGCGTCCGCCAGCCCCAGACTGGCTGGGATAAGCAGGCGACCTAATGTATGGTGGCCTAAAGCAGAACAAAAGAACAGCTTCTTTGGATTTGCATTAGACCACAAGCATGAACCATCTTGTCAGCTACAATCCTTCTATACAGAAGCATGTAGGGTTCCCACTGGTGGGCAAACAGCCACATAGTATTCTAACTGTTAGGGAACCCAAGAGAAAAATGCTATGTTTTCAAACCTTTGGGACTAATAAGGATTTAGTACATATGGTATTTACATTTGGAAAATAAAGTTCTAGTGACTGTACAGTCATCATATAGGTGTTAGATCAACAGAAGGGTAATATGGGAGGGCTGGGTTTTCAGATGCTGTACTTGGATTACGGCGAGGTAGACATTGAAATCAAAGTCCATAAAATGGATATGAGGCTAAGACTTTGAGTGTGAAAGCAAACAATTATTTGTTTATTTTTCAATCAAGTGCATGTTGCAAAATCTATAATAAAAATTACAACAGTGCACTTCATTTTATTGGCACTTACTAACTTTTAAAATTAAAATGATTATCTTCCTAAATAAAGTGGTCTACCTAAATTAATGAAGTATCCAGGTTATGTCTCTGAGAGATAGTGGGTGTTTAGCCTATCAAAGTGACACATAACAGCTACTGACTCCTTGAAAAGTAAAAATAAGGGGTGGATCGCCAAAATAATAAAATCTGCTTTCAGCTCTCTAATAACATATTGTCTCTTTTCTGATAATCATGAAATTGCATGCATTTCTAGTATAATATGGCAAGATATCAGAGCTTTTTAAAAGTGTGCCCTACTGCATACAATTTCTGGATATTAATATGTATGTTTTCTACACAAGTTTTTAGCATACACCTATGTATTAACAGTGTCACAATTTTGCAAAATAGCAATGAAATCCCATTTCCTCCTATAATAATAGTAGTGTATTTAACTGAACGGAAATATACACATAAGCTGAGAGTCCAAATAAGATAACGTGTACATGTTCTCAGAGGTGCCTATGGAAAAATGAGAGATTCAGGAACAACAGACAGAATGTCCATAAATCTTCAAAAGCACAAGTTGGAACTCACCAATCCTTTTTATTTTCTTCAAGATTTTGTAAATATTACTTCATATTAAAAGCTCTGGTGGAAAAATCTAATGTTATTTGAAGAGATGAGGAAAATTCTCCCTATATATGACTGCAAGACTAGGGTCTAATAATGCAGACTCAAAGCCCCATCTTTTCCTCAGGATGGCAAATATAAATTATGTATTCTGGTTAACTTTAAAAATTGATCCACCATAAAACTGGCTCACCTTCCATTTGGCAGTGAAATTTGATAAATTTTCTCAAAATGATTCCAAAAGCATTGCTTCCTTCACCCTCTTCTTTTCAAGAACTTATCCTCCCACCTGGCTGTATTTAACTGTATCATACCACTGAGGTTAACTTCAGGTAGTGTCCTTTTAATGTCACCTTAAAACTCTATGGTTGCTTGCCCTTAATATTTTTAGACAGAAAATGCATTTTAAAACTATCACCTGCATTTTCATAGACATGCACATTTTCAGTGGATGCATACCTGCTCTGGGCGGAGTTTGCAGCAGCCTGCATCACTGCCGCAGCCGCCTCTTGCGCCTTACGGTTCACAGTTGGCATAGGTGGTCCCATCCCTGGGCCTCCCTGCTGAGACATCCCTGGAGAACTTGGGGTAATGCTGCTCATGTTTCCAGGAAACGACCTGCTCTGCATCCCAGCTGATGGCATTCGTCCCAGGGGCATAGTACCACAAGGTTGGCCCGGCCCCTGTCCATGCATCTGATTGCTGGCATTAATACCCATACCAGGTCCTGGGCCACTGTAGCTTGTGTTGGTAATTCCAGAGTATGATGGCTGTCTGGAGTAGTTCCCTAAAGAGAGTAATACATAATAGAAGAAAATAAAGTTACAGCTTTTGATTAAGTGAAATCTCTTGAAGGAAAATTGTATCCATTCAACTAGTTCTGGCTTTGCAAGGTGTGTGTGTGTGTGTGTGTAGAATCCCTATTTATCATCCAACTAATACATGCTTGATACTGGGATTCTCCAGAACTGGAGTTCTATAAGTGGCATTTGCCTGCCTGGACAGCTTGGTGGGAGAACATGGAAACAAAGTAGAACCTGAGTGGAGACTTCTTGAACCTTGGCTGAAAGCGTGGGAAAAACAGAACCAATATGGGATGAAAGGAATAGAGCATTTAAGATGTAGTAGTTGGAATGACTGCAGTGAAGATTGGACTGTTAAGTTTTCTGTGTAGTTCTTACTCTTTGAAAACAGGTTTCACTTTTCCATGTAATTCCTTTACCCTCATCACAAACATTTTACTGTAAGAAACAAAGTGGATGCATATTGTATCCCTTTTAAATATTGAAAACAGATCTAGTGAGTTTTGGTGAAATTGCTTTGCATGCAAGATTTGATATATTCTAGCTAGAATTTCTTCTACACTTTTAACTGAGTTATACATCACAAGCTCTCTCTGGTGGCTTTGAAGAAAATTCAGTAATGCCATACACTTTTGACTAAAACACAGTATACTGCATCACTACCATATAGTTAAATAAAAACGCTACCGTCCAGAATTAGCCATTTTTAAGCATCAATTTTTTTAACTTCCGCTTCCACAGCACTGGTGCTCCACCAAAACATAGACAAGTAAACCATTTCAATGTGATAGATTAATAATAACCTAACAATCACAATTATTGGATTTTTTCCTCTTCTCCAGTGCACTTCAATTAGAAAACTCTCTGATCACAATATAAAAATAATGAGAATATACTACAGAGCTTAGCTGTTTGTTTTATATCTTTATATAAAAAGGGTAATTTAAGCCCTGTTACCTAACTCCCAATAGCACAAAGCAGGGAAATGCAAGGGAAAGACAGACCTGAAGGGGGAAAAGACGTGGGATGGCAGAAGATGGACCTGGATGGCAGGGAACAAAGTAAGACAGTTCCCTCCACTATCCCACACTTTCCCCCTGTCCATCTGATGAGGTCCTTGTGGACCACCAGTGCTATGGAAGTGCTGAACACAAAAGTAATAATTTACTACTCTAGGGAAAGATGAATGATAAAAGATAGCTGATACATGAGGTTTTTATTTGTACAATGTTTTGTTGTTTCCAGAAAGAAAATTTATGTCAATTGGAGGGCAGTGAAATCTTGACTCTGGACATTGTAACTGTTACATGGATATCATAGAATCTGTCTGAAACAACCACGTCTAAAAAAGCTACTTGGTTTGTAAAGAAAGAAGGCTGGCTGCATTGGCTAACGGATTCTGTCTACTGTAGTCCTGAAACTTGAGTTTCCCAAGCTCTGAAAACAGCTCATATCTTACTGTAGAATTACTCTGCAACATACATACTAGCAGAATAAAACGATACTAATTATGATCCTGCATTTAAGTTTGTTACTTTCAGTTTCCCTTATTTTGGCCAAATGTGGAGTAAAAGTAGTATAAGAAGCACCTGCAAATATAGGTGAATCTTCTTCATGGAAGTGGTTCTGCTTAGAGTAGGCTAGGATGACAGGAATACGATAACCATGCAGAAGGAAAAAAGAATGTTGATTTTTCATCAGCAACTAAATAAATACCAGCAACATATGAGACATAAAGCCAGAAATGAGAAATACAAACTTATTTCCATGTTTCTCTAATAGATTAGTAATTTGCTGGCAATGGTTTTGACAGCAAACAGATGGGTGCACCATTAGATACAATGAATGCAGCAGATGCTGAGCCAGTCCCCATCAGCTGGACGTGTCAGGCAGCCAAGTGCAAGGAGCCCACACTTTTCAAGTGGGTACTGGTTGGCGCAGCAGCCTTGGAACACTAACAAGCATTCCATTCTCTCTTCAGCCAATGGATTTCAGATTCCAAATCTACTCTACAAATTAATATTGAATCCAGGAGTTTTGGAGCCTCACATAAAGAAGAAAGGGATGTTTTGAGCAAGCTGGAATTAGAATAGAGGACACAAGACATGGAAGACGGCAGATGCATCAGCACCCTCTATCAGAAACTTGAACACTTATGTTTGAAAGAAAATGTTTTGGGACTGCTTGATGTATTCATCATGCCCAAGTCATTCATTGTAATACACTCAGCAGATCTGTGTGACAAGGATCAAACTCTGAATTAAAGTTACTTTAACTTGTCTCACAGCCACAACTAGAAACATAATCTTAGAACTGCCTTTGCATAAGTGTATCT
Organism: Anolis carolinensis; assembly: GCF_035594765.1. NCBI lineage: Eukaryota > Metazoa > Chordata > Lepidosauria > Squamata > Anolidae > Anolis > Anolis carolinensis. Next base: position 72,655,468 of record NC_085841.1, read on the forward strand.
GGCAGGGAATCAAACATATTTAAGATGGCATGTCTGTATCAAACTTATAGAGTATAAGCTGCAAACAAATAGTATACATTTATATATGTTAAACTGCACATGTGATTGGACCAAGTCTGCTTTCTTGATTGTTCTGTACAATGCTTAGTTTTTAGCACTAAAGTATACCACATAGACATATTATTTATAACAAAAAATCAAACAAAAAGAAACATACAAATGTCCCTAGTGCTGCAAAGCACTTTTATACAAATTCTAGATATTGGAGTTCTTGTGAATTTTTGTTAGATGCTAGCTATACACACTGTTTATTTCCTACAAAGTACAGTAGAGTCTCACTTATCCAACATTCGCTTATCCAACGTTCTGGATTATCCAACGCATTTTTGTAGTAAATGTTTTCAATATATCGTGATTTTTTGGTGCTAAATTCATAAATACAGTAATTACAACGTAGCATTACTGCGTATTGAACTACTTTTTTGTCAAATTTGTTGTATAACATGATATTTTGGTGCTTAATTTGTAAAATCATAACCTAATTTGATGTTTAATAGGCTTCTCCTTCATCTCTCCTTATTATCCAACATATTCGCTTATCCAACGTTCTGCCGGCCCATTTATGTTGGGTAAGTGAAACTCTACTGTATGGGACATTCTCTCATTAACTGTACAATGATAGGAATTCACTGAAACACACTGACCAGAATTGTGTTAGGGACATATATGTATGGTAACTACGGTGAGACAAATGTCATCATTACACAATGAACGTATTCTCATAGAATCATAGCAATAGAAGGGTCATGCAGGAAGACACATTCAAAGTGCGTCCCACAGATGGCCATCCAGTCTCTCCTTAAAAAACCTGCAAATAAAAAGATCCTACTACCCTGTGAGGGAGCATATTCCACTGCCAAACAGCTCTTACCATCAAAAAGTTCTACCTAATATTTAGGTGAATCTCATCTTGTAATCTGAATGTACTGCTCTGTGTCCTAGCTTCTGAAGCAGCAAAAAACAAGTTTGCTCCCTCATCAACATGAAATACTTTGAAACATTTAAACATAACTATCATGTCCCCTCTCAACCTTTTATTCTCTAGATTACACAAGTATAACTTAAGGCATCCTTCATAGGGCATGGTTTCCAGACATTTTACCATTTTGGTCAACCTATCCTGGACATATTTCACTTTGTCAATATCCTTCTTGAATTGTGGTCCCCAAATCAGAACTGAGAATTAAAATTACTTCCTTTGATCATCCAAGACACTATATTCCAATAACATGGCCACTACAGTCTCTTTGCAGACCTTGTTAAAAATTGCTGCCACCACTGCATTTCACCTCAAGTGACTGAAATGGTAGGCGAAATGCTTTCTTCAGGCTTTCCCAACATTGCTGCTAAATGATACAAGTGGAGGGGAGTCGAAGAAGGGTAAACATACCGGTAGTAGTTTCTTAGCTGGAATATATTTTAACCAATTTCTCTATCTTAAAAGTGGTATAAAATCATTTGAAGAAAATAATAAAATAAAATAAGTATATATTTTATAAGCTATAGATATTCAAGGTCAACATACACAAATAGTATATGTGCAACCATATCTCCTTATTCAGTTTGGGTCTTAGGTAACTGAAGTAACTTTTTGAAAAATTGAGACAAAAACAGCATGTCAGATGGCCATTGCTTAGTACAGATATTGCCACTGAACCATGTCTTGGGTATTGATTTGCCATCCTCCTCCTTCTCCATTTTCCTTCTCCTTGTTTGCTGCTTTGTCTAAATTGGGCATCTAATGATTACCCCAAGCCACAGCAATGGCACTAGAACCCTTCTGTTCAAGCTATGGTTTTAAATTGTTATGGATATAAACTATGATTTCTGACAGAAGACTCCAATACCAGGCCCCTGCATTTTGACTTACAACTCCCTAATGTGCAGTGGTCAAGAATGATGAAGCTATTGCTTCAACAAAATCTGATGATCTATGTTTGGGAGCCACTGGTATACTGTAACTGCACTTTCCACGTGATAGCAAACTATGGCTATTGCCCAATAAACAAATAGTTGCTTACCTGTAACTGTGGTTCTCTGAGTGGTCATCTGTGAAATCCGCACATGTAGTAGTTAGTTGCACGTGTGCAGATAAGCCAGAACCTCTAACAGCTGTTTCAAATGAGTAGGGCTATGGCCCCACCCCTCCTCCCCAGAGGATATATATATGGCTTGCGTGGCCATAGCCGTAGTTCCTCTGCCGTGTAACAAACCGTGTAACAAAGGCATGACAAACCGGGGAGGAAGGGCGGGGATGTGCGGATTTCACAGATGACCACTCAGAGAACCACAGTTATAGGTAAGCAACTATTTGTTCTCTCACGTGGTCTCTGTGAAACCGTACATGTGGTAGATTAACAAGCTACTCACCGAGGTAGGTGGGTGTCATGCCACCGTTGAAAAAAAGACTGCCCATCCAAAGGTTGCATGGTGCTTGGAGAGAATGTCCAGTTTGTAGTGTTTGACAAACGTGAGTGGTGTGGCCCATATCACTGCCTTGCATATATCTTCCAAAGGGACACCATGGTTGAATGCTATTGAAGTTGCTACTGCCCTTGTGGAGTGGCCTTTGATGTGTATAGGGGGATCTTTGCCGGCCATTTGGTAGGCTAGACGGATGGTGGCAACGACCCAACCTGAAATACATTGAGGGGACACTGGAGAGCCTCTAGTGTCCATTCGGTATTTGAGAAACAACTTGGGTGAAGAACGAAAAGGTTTGGTTCTGTTTAGGTAGAAGGAGAGTGCCCTCCAGACCTCGAGGAGATGGAGGGGAGCATTCTAATGGTGTGGTTGGCTTTTGAAAGAAGGCAGGCAATATAATGTCTTGTGATACATGAAAGAAGGATGCTCTCTTAGGTAGGAAGGATAAATCAACCCGCATGACCACCTTGTCCGGGTGAAAACGCATGTAGGGTTCATCAGAGCGGAGGGTGCAGAGTTCACTGGCCCTACTCCCCGAAGTGATTGCTATGAGAAAAATGGTTTTCCATGTAATGTATGACAGGTCAGCCATCGCCATTGGCTCGAAAGGTGGCCTTGTAAGGGCAGAGAGTACGAGGTCAAGTTGCCATGCTGGAGGTGGAGGGGCATGAGAAGGTTGATGTTTTTGAAGCCTTGCAGGAAAAGCTGGACTATGGGGTCTTTGAAACAAAGACGGGTAGCCATGTCGCCATCTGTAGGCGGTGATTGCGGTGAGGTAGCACTGAATGGAAGAAAGTGAGAGACCAGCAGCTGCGAGGGAGGCGAGGAATTCTAAAAGGATCGCGGTAGGTGCTTTTGATGAAGGTGAGCGAAGGAAGAGAATTTGAGCCACTTGGAGTCGTAGGAACATCAGGTAGACAGCCTGTGGGCGGCATGTATGATGTCCATTGCTGCCTGAGAGAGTGGTTCCTGTGTATTCTCCAGGCTGTGAGACGGAGATGTTCTATGTCGGGGTGGCGGAGACGGCCTTGATTGGCTGTGAGGAGGTCTGGGCATCGTGGTAGAGTGATGTATTGGTCTTTTGCCATCATGGAGAGGAGTGGGAACCAAGGTTGGCGGGGCCACCATGGTGCTAGTAGAAATGCAGTTGGTCCTGTCGTTGTACATTTGGCGATTACCTTGGTGAGAAGTGGTATTGGTGGGAAGATGTAAAGGAAGGGGCCGTTCTAGGTGAAGAGGAAGGCGTCCCCTAGGCAACCCCATGTGTCCGGGGAAGACGCTCGGGCACAAAAGAGATGACATTTGGTGTTGACTGATGTCGCGAAGAGGTCAATCTGGGGTTGACCCCACTTCCTGAATATTTGCATAGTAGTGGTTGGATGAAGTGACCACTCGTGGGTGGATAGAGTGGTTCTGCTTAGTTGACTGGCCAAGATGTTTTGTTGGCCCAGCTGGTGAGATAAATTTCCTATGAGAGAAATACTGTGATGGATGCACCAATCCCAGATTTGCATTGTGATAGCTAGGAGGGTGTTGGAGCGGGTTCCCCCATTCGTTGATGTACCACATCACTGTTGTATTTTCGGTGCAGACATGGACTGTGGTGTTGGATAGTATGTCTTGGAACGCCTGCAGGCCGTTGACAGAGTTAAGAGTTCTAGGACATTGATATGTAGGGTTGCTTCCGTGCCCGTCCAGCGCTGTGGACTGCGACATTGCCAGAGAATGTTCCCCATCCAGTGAGGGAGGTGTCTGTTGTAATGGTGGTGGATGGGCCTGCTGGCTGGAATGGAATTCCTACGCAAATGTTGCTGCGATGAGTCCACCATTGAAGGGAGCGACTGACGTGTAATGGAATGGAGAGTCTGGTGTGAGCAAAGTCCTTTATGGGGTTGAAGGCTCTGATGAACCAAGCCTGGAGTGGTCTCATCCTTAGGTGGGCATATGGGATGACCGCTGTCGTGGAGGCCATGAAGCCTAGGATTGTTTGTATGTCCTTCGCTGATGAGTAAGGGCGGTGAAGAACGTGGAGTATTGATGTGCGGGGGGTCCGGAAGCAATCCTCCGGAAGTTGAGCCGTGGAAGTGGTGGAATTTAACATTGTGCCGATGAAACATATCTGTTGAGTAGGCTGGAGGTTGGATTTCTTGTAATTGACTACGAGCCCTAGGTTCTTAAGAAGGAAGAGGGTTATGTGAATACTGTGAAGCAGGGACTGACAAAATTTTCCTATTAAAAGCCAATCATCAAGATACGGATAAAGTGTGACCCCCTGTAGGCGGAGGTAGGCTACTACTGCAGCCATGCATTTAGTAAATACACGTTGCGCAGTAGAGATGCCGAATGGCAAAACGCAGAAACAAAAAGCTTGGTCACAGACCATGAATGCTACGTACCTGTGGTGTTCAGGGGCTATAGATACATGAAAATATGCGTCCCTGAGATCCAGGGTTGCGAACCAGGCCCCTTCCGGTAGCAGGGGCAAGATTGTGTTTATCGTCACCATCTTAAACTTTCGAGAACGAATATAAAAATTAAGGGGTCGTAAATCAAGAACGGGGTGCTGGCCTCCATCTTTTTTTGGAACCAAGAAATAACAGGAAAAAATGAAACCGGAAACAAAGAAGGGTGTAAAGGTATGATTGCTCTCTTTTTAAGCAGGGTGGCAATCTCTTGGCAAAGAACGGGGGATGGGGTTGTGGTTCTAATGTAGCCTGTTTTTGGCTGCATGTGGAAATCAGTAACATAACCTTGTGCTACTACATTAAGCACCCACCTATCCGTGGTTATGTGGTGCCACTGATGTTCAAAGTGTGCTAACCATGAACCAAAATAAACTGGAGCTTGGTCGTCAGTGGTGGAAGAAACAGTGGTGTCAAGGGTGTGAGCCATCACCATAGTGGGGGTCATAGGGGTTGGAGTTGGGCCGGGGGAGGGGATGCTAAAAATGACCCCGTGATCTAGGCTGGTATTGTCCCCTGCCGGCGAGGGCGATTAGCCACTGGTTGCCTTGAGGTGGACGATTGGGATGGCTGGGGTAGCTGCCTAGTATTTGCGGTATATGGCCTTCGTTGGTAGGAGGAGTATGGTGCTGATCTGGCCCTGGGGGGATAGTTACCAGAGGAGGAAAACTATGAGTTGTCTTTTTCATTAATTGTGTGCTCTTTAGTTGCCCATCAGTGTCTGGGTGAAACAAGGCATCATCATGGACCGGTAAACTCTCTGCAGTATCCCTGCCCTCTTCAGACAGCGTAGAGGCTCGAAGCCATGCGTATCTTCTGATCGCTGTTGCTGTTGTGAACATGCGCCCTGTGGAGTCCGCTGTATGTTTCGCCATCTCTTTTTGAGCTCTGGCAAGGGCAATGGTCTCATGGTGGCATGCTGTGACAAAGGAGCGATGCTGTTGAGGTATCATGTCAGGGTAAGGACCGACTTTCCTCCACAGATAATCTTGATAGGAAGCCATATAGGTTCCATAGTGAGCGAGTCTAGTGATGAATCCCGTAGTAAGGTGGATCTTTTTGCCTTGCCCCTAGCTTCCTCCCTTCTTTATCAGCTGGAGTAGGGCATGACTTTGATGAACGTCTGCCTTGAGTGAATTTTATTGCCAAGGAATTGGGCTTAGGTGGTCGTGTTGCCCACGGGGCAGAGGTTAGGTCAACTCTATAGAGGCTATGAAATCTTCTAGAGACTGGTGGGACAGCAAATGCAGGGGTATCTGGGGTCCTTGCCAGTTGCAAGAGGTATGGCAAGGGAGGGAGAACCATAGATGGTGTGGGGTTCTGTTGTTTTCTGAGGAAAATAGGGGATCCTCTATTGGTTTTTGAGGAGCAGTCACTGGTAGGGTCAAAGCTCATGAAAGTCTAGTCATCAGGGCTGAGAATGTTAGCATCTCCTTAGGTGGTGTATGATCTAGAGGTGCTGGGCCCGCTTGCTCGGTTTCAGACATGTAAAAGTCTGAGTCAGTGGCAGAGAGGTATTGAGATGGTTCCTCCTGGTGGTATGAGGGCTGAGCTGGGGGTGGGGGGTCTTGTGGAGAGAGTATAGGTGGTTGGGTGCGGTTAAAAGCCGTAACTGGGCCAAAGAAATACTCTCTATCACCAGGAGAGTGATGAATAAGATCTTCATGGAGAGGAAGGAGCGAACTGTTAGTGGGTGCCTCACTCCATGGTTGTCGGCAAGGAGGAGATTGGAAAAGCCCGTGTGAGTACGAGGCAAGCCTTGGAGAGAAGTAGCGCTGAGCAGAAGTAATGCACTCAGGCGATGGGATCGTCAGCAGGGAATGTGTGGCCTGACTTTGTGACGCGGTTTGTGGCCCTGGTACCTCGGTCCCGAGGGCACGGGACCGTGCGTGCAGTCTTGTCGGGGTGGAGAGACTGCCTTGAATCAACGGTGCGGGGGGGATTGGCTGCTTCCAGCTGGAGCAGGGCCATATCCTCTCCCCAAGATGGCGTTGCCTGTGGAAGCTTGGGTTGCCCCGCCTCCTGGCCAACATGGCACCCTGATGTAAGCGGAGTTGGTGAGGGGGCCGTCCCTACAACAGTGAAGGATGGCTTAGGCTGAGACGGGTCGGAAGAGGCAGAGCAAACCTTCTTCCGCTTCTTCTTCTTTTCCTTTTCTCCCCCAGCGTATTCCCAGGCGGGGGAAGAGCAGCGGCGCTGTTTGGCAATCATCGACGGGGTCGGGGGGAGAGAGGGATGCGGAAGGCAGAGAGAGCGGCCTGGCTTCGGTGGAGCTGAGGCATTCTGCTGAGCCGCCTGAGGAGGGAGAAATGCTTGCTCATATAATAGCGCTTTAAGTTTAGTCTCCTGGTTCTTCCTCGCCTGGGGCGTGAACGCTCGGCAGGTGGAACATGAGATTGTGGAGTGGGCCTCTCCAAGGCAGAGTAGACACTTGTCGTGCCTGTCTGTGTCCGGAGCTTCCCTCCACACGACAGGCACTTTTTGAAGACTGGAGTTGCCATATTTTGCAGATGTAGAGAAAAAAGGTAGGGGACAAAATTGACTGGATAAAGGAGGTTCCTAAAGACTGCTGCTTTACATGGTGGAAAAAAAGGAACTACGGCAATGGCCACGCAAGCCATATATATACCCTCTGGGGAGGAGGGGCGGGGCCATAGCCCTACTCATTTGAAACAGCTGTTAGAGGTTCTGGCTTAGCTGCACATGTGCAGCTAACTACCACATGTGCGGATTCACAGAGACCACGTGAGAGAACCATTTTCCTTTCAGTAAAATTCAGTTGTCCAGATTAGAAGGTTTTTGTTAACTGACATAAGGTTTATCTGACTTGACATTTCCATTTCACATGTATATTTTGCTTTGAATAAAAAGTTTGGTGAAACAGGAATTTCTTTCTTGTAGGGCAGGAACTTGTTTCTTTCCTTCCATATTATTTCTTCCTCTAGGACCAAATTTCCTGTTAAAGATGTCATGCTCATGAATACATCTACTATGCTAAGAGGGATGAGTGCAGAAGAGGTAAAGAAAGAAAAAAATAGATACATAGATATCCAGATTTTATCATGGCAAAAAGTAATTAACAGAAGGTGGAAGTAAATCAAGTGGGCCTTTTGTATACATGCCAGGGGATAAGGGGTGTAGCTCATAATAAATTATTTATATATTTACTTATTTACATCATTTTTACACCGCCTTTTTCCCTGGGGGGACACTCTGAAAAGTTTGGTATGCCTAGGTAAAATTTAGCAAATGTCTATACTCTTATTGGAAACAGTGTTCATCCAGATCTAACATTTTGGAAAAGCTTGAAAGACACACAAATCCATAGAGGTGAGCCAATAATATAACAAAATGAAACACTGCAAAAATGAAGGTTTCTTATCACTGGCTGTATTTCTTCAAGTATGTCTCTGAAGGCCAATTTAAACATTACAGTCTTCATGCACTGTCTGCCAAAAAGGAGATCTCCTTGGACCACTTACTATGGAAGACTCAACACTTCCTCATTTCTTTCATGCCCTTTTTCTAAGAGACCGTGACAGTCTATGACACTACATCTTAGCACAAACAACTGCATCATCTCCGCCACAAAGGCAAATTTCCTGTGACTTCCACTGTTAAGGTGAAGCACATATTGTATGTGTTTTGGCCAAGGTAAGAGACAAAAGTATTTTTGACATTATAACCTGACTGTGGAGTGCTCTCAAGAAAGCATTTCTGGAAGCTTTCTCATGGGGCTCTAAATCAGCTCTATGTGGTATTGTTTGAGTGTGCTCTTACTGAGTATTTTCCAAGACATTCACAAAGAATCAGCCATATTAAAAAAAAATCAAATATATATTAGAATTGATTTCAGCGTTTCTATTTAAGAATGATCTTACCTTGTGGTCCATACTGGTTCACCTGAGATCCATATGTGCCACTGGAATTATTCTGTGGAAAACTACCAATTCCAGAATGCATTTGGCCTCCAGGGGAAGGATGAGGGGACATGGAAGGTCCAGACGGTTGAGATGCATATTGTGACAACTGAGGGTTTCTCTGGATGCCTGCCATGAAACCTAAAGGAAAACAAACATAACAGAGGACAGATTAAGGACTAACTTCAGCATTAATGTTGTTTAAATTTGTTCCTATCACATTCTGTTATAAATTGATAGAGCTGATCTAAGATAGTTACAAAGGTATTTTAATTTTGAAGTGATAAATTGTGAATACAGTGATAATAACATGATTTGGATAGTGCTCCATGTGATAAGAAATCCTGGAAAACTCAATACTAATAGAAGAATTTATTATTAGAAGCAAAAATAAGATGATAAACCAAAAAAAATGAAACTTCTTTTAAGGCTGTTATTTTAGAGGATGCTTTCTATTTACTTTCTGCAAGTGGTAGAAATAGCCATCCAACATTTAAGGACATGAACATTTGTTATAAATATTCAGTCAAGTACTTCCACAAAAATTATCCTTGTCATCTTGCTCTTTGTTGTGCTGAGTAAGAGCAGGGAGTCATTAAATTTGCCTGTGCCATAACAGCTGGCCACAAAGATCACATTTACGTTAACAACCAGCAGTTATAGTGCAAAAAAAGCTTAAGCAACAAGATTATTTTATCTATGGCAATTTATGATTTCATTTTGCAGAGGGGAACCAAAGTTGCTATTTTTGATCTTCATTCAGTGCAATACATTTTAAATGTAATTGTTTGGGTGCTTGTGTCTCACTTTGATCCTGAGCAGAATATTTTGGGAAGGAGAGTTTTTAAGAGCAGAAGCACAAATTCAATCTGCAGTCCTTAGGAAGGCAGGGACAGGCTATTCTTTGCTACTCTAAGCAATAAACAGGAGACTAGCAGGATCAGCGTAAGTGGCACATTCCAGTAGAATCACTGTTGCTCAAAAACAACACACTGCTTGATGTATGCTGCTTTCAAATCAATCTGCCTTCTGCCTTTTTTAGTTTAGAGTTACAAACAACAAGCCTGTAATGGGGAAAATTACTCTTCACAAAGCTCTTAAATGGGGAACTAGTACTAGAAGCACTATGTTTCAGTGTATTGGTTCTATAGAGAAGGAAATCACATGTCATTGGGACAGCATGTCCAAAAGCAAGATTGTCTTACTAAAGATGTAGTCAGGTAAGTATTTGTGTTACATTCCATCTTGTTTCAGTTTTGTCCTTCCCTCTCCTAGATTACATCTTCATGTTTGTAGCAAACATATGCTTTCTTCTCCCAATAAATGCTAAATTTGTATTACCGTCCCAATGGAAAAATGCAATTTTACTTTTCGACCATTCATTTCTTTGTGGGTCGAAATTTACAGATGAAAGACAGGATTGGAGATTCAAATGTAAAGGAAACGGGCACATGCACTAGGCAATTAAACATAGAAACAGAAAACACAAGAATGCCTAAGAATAGAAACAGAAGTACCAACTGTCTTATTTCACTAACATAAATATTTTGTATGTTTTTTATGTCCAAGTACAGGAAGAAGTATTTAGTAATATGAAAGGTAATCTGATCTCCTAGTACTGTCTCTAACAAGTAAGGTAATTTTAACACTTCTTATTGATTCTTTAAAATAACTTTTTCCAAAGCAGCAGCATCAAATATGAGATTGGATACAGTGATTTTGATGCATATACTATACAGATATATGAATTAAATTGATAAGAACCTCCCAAACTGAATAATCTGGAGAGTCATATGAAGTGGGTACTGAACTATCCAATCAGGTTGCATGAAAAGGTTCCATAGATTCATACATTCAAGGCCATTGCAGTTTTTTAACTAACTGTAAGAGGAGAGGGATAAGCCAATTATGAAAGGGGTGCAAAGTGGACTTTGTCAAGATTCAAGGGTTATATAACAATATTTATAATGCATGGAGCGAACTATCAACAAAACACTATCTTTAAACATTTTCATGAGCAGAACAGTCTCAGTCGAGGGGCCAAAGCATTACAAAATGAATTGGAACAGAATCAAAGAAGCAATGGAAAGTGAAGGCAGGGTGCTCTCTTAAATAGCTTCTAATAACACATCATCTTCCACTTCACAAAATGTCAAATACTTGATTTTTAAAAGCAGTGGGGGGAAAGGACTATAAATGTCTCTGCAAAGAAACCAGGTTAATGCGAGCTCTGACTCATCACAGTTAATTTGACCAATATTTCCCTGCTTTCCAGTTGTCTTCCTAATCTGGTGAGCAGTTTCATTCCCTAATATATATTTCAAGCTATTTTAGTAAGTATTTCTTAATAAGAGTAGAGGACTGGGGGTTCACTGGATTACAATAACACACAGCATACTTTAGGTTGCCTTCCTAACCATTCATTTTAATGTTTGCATCTGCTGTGGTGCACAGAATGATTGACTTGTTTTTTTACACCAATTCAACAAAATATGCTTCTCTACTGCTTGGGTGAATTAAGAGTGATCACCTTAGAATGTCTCTTATTCCCAAGGCTGTTGATGCCAATTTTCTTCTTCTCAAAAATACTGCTTTCCAGTGAGTAAAGCAGTGTGTTCGATTTCTTGTTGATTTCAAAACTCTCCTTGTTTACATTCCGTATACTGTCTATAGTATTTATTTGTTTTCCCATATCTCTTTACAAACTGATTTGCTTTGGTGAAGGCAAAAAATAATGACCTAGCTAAAGCTTTAACCCAGACCCCCTAGTGTTTCACCAGCTGTGCTATTAAGTTAAGTGGCTGAATCTCTCCCACTTCCCTCTCTGAAACGACAAAAAGATCCCATCTATGTATGGCAAGCAGTGATGTTTACATTTATCCCCTCCTCTTCTTTACCCTCTTCCCGTCTAGCCATGAAATTAATATAATCTATCATTGATAAACTGGAATCGGGGGAAGGATTAGACAGCTCACCCAGATGGTAGCTTAGGAAAAAAAACCCTCATCCTTTCCTTATGTAAATCTGATCTAATGCTGTCTCATATACACATCACAGTGATGCACAAAGGGCACAGATACAAAGACATAACTGACATTTGTCTCTATTTTGCAGGATACAAAGAAATTGTCAGGGTATTGTGTATTGTGAAATGTTAAAATCAATCTGGATTCAGCAATTATGGAGTTAATGAGAGTCTGCTATGATTGATGTATCACAGGACCAATGGGGTCAAGTGTGTTTTGACCGGGACATACTATCTTGGTCACCTGTGGAATGCGAGGGAGTAAAGTTTTCCTGTGTAGAGCGGAGATGAGCAATGAGCAGCGTGTGTGTGCATGGTGCTTTCGGCAAGCACTCATGGAGGAAAGGACTGAATTTGCTCTGTTCTGTAAATAGATCATGTAAATAAAGTAAATCAACAGTTGGACTTCGTCTGCTGGAGTGAGTTTGTCCAGTGCTGTTTTCCACACGGGAAAACAGTCTGGAGAGAAGGAGGCAGACCGGGATGGTGAATTTTTGGATTACACTCTGCTACCCATCATCCCCGCTGACATTGGGTTATGGGCCCAGGCCTCCACGCTTCCTGCTGCGCAGTAGATGGAGATGCTGATGGCTGGTGAGCCTTCAGCAACTGTGCGGCCGTGAGAAGGATTCCAGAGATGGAGGGGACCCGAAAGAGAGCTCCAGTGAAGCTGCAGGAGAAGATTGTGACCGCCTGAGTCTGCACTTGAGTAAGTGGCAGTACGGCTTAATCTCGGGGACCGAGGGTCACGGAGGCAGCTGATTCACCGGGAGCTTGGGGTGTTGAATCTTGATGGCTGAGATGGCTGGGAAAAGCTTCATTTCCAGCATGGAAAAGCTATCTGATGAAAATTATGCTTCGTGGTCAATAATGATGTGGTCTTCACTCGAAGCACAGGATTTGCATAATACCCTCAATGGAACAGATCAAAATGCTGAGCACAGGAGGAAAGCCAAAGCATATTTGATACTGTGCCTCCAACCAAACCAACTTGTCCATGTGAGAAATAAGGACACTCCTGAAGAGATTTGGCAAGCTTTAAGAAATGTCCATGAGAGAGAGACTTGCATGTCTCAAATGATTTGGACTAAGAGGCTGTTTTCAGCAAAGCTTGTTAAGGGTGAAGATGTCAGAAAACATTTGGACAATGTAAAGCAATTATTGATTGGAGCTGAGTAAAGAGGCCTACAATATTCTGAAGCACAGAAGTGTTATCTGGTGCTGTGCAGCTTGTCTGAGGACTGGGACTTTCTGGTACATTCTTTCCAGAATGTGAGAGTCCAGGATTTAACTTTGGATTCAGTGTGTGGGAGAATCCAAGAAGAAGAGGACCGGAGGGCATTTGAACAAGCCCAGAAGCAGACGATGGCGCAGTGCGACCAGGAGGGGGCGTAAGTGGCCGGCTTTGGTCCAGATGGTGTTCCTGGGAATCGTGAGGAGGTTGCAGTACATCAGGTCAAAACACGGCGGTGTTTTGTCTGCAACAAGCCGGGGCATTTTGCCAGGAGTTGCCCAAACAACAAGGCAAGAAGTTCTCGTGGGAACAGAGGGGCAAGGAATTTGTCAACAACAGCTAAGCCCCAAGTGTTTATGGCTGCGGTGAATGGAAGGATCACCGAAAAGAACAAGTGGTATTTGGACTCAGGTTGTACACACCATGTTGTTACAAATCTTAAACTTTTGAAAAACAGAAGGGATGTGTCTGGAACAGCAGTGACTTTGGCTGATGGAACTGAGAGGAAGTTCAACAAATGTGGCACTGTGTTTATCCCTTGCTTGAATGTGGATTGGGAAAATGTACTCTACATCCCAGAATTAAGTTCTAATTTGTTAAGTGTGGCTACCTTAACTGAGAACGGATATAGAGTCATTTTTAGCGGAATCTATTGTTATATACAGAAAGATGGACGAGTAGTAGCAAAAGGTGTAAAAAGGAACAAAATGTATATGATGTTTGACAAAAATAACTTTCCAGATGGAGCACAAGTCTATTGTGTGAAGCAGAAAATTATGCATGACAGGTGTATCCATCATCTTCACAGAGCGATAGGTCATGCACGTGTAGAGGTGCTCAGAAAAACTTTAGAAATATGCACAGATTTTGAGTGTGAGAAATGTGAAAATTTATTAGACTGTGCAGTTTGTTCAGAGATGGGAATTGAATCAAAAGAGCATCCTAAAAGATCTGGAATTAAGACCCAGGAAATGTTTGAAATGGTCCATCTATATGTAACAGAATCTGATGTAAAAAGCCAGGGAGGTTCTCAATTTACTTTGCTGTTAGTAGATAGACACACAAGATTTGGTTATATTTACTTCCTTAAGGATTTGAAGGAAGCTGTTGTAAAGGTGTCTAATTGGATAGACATGGTTCAAAGGGTCTATGAACAGCATGTAGGTCAAATAGTTTTTGACAAAGGTGTTAATGTGTGTAATGAAGAGATGAAGAAAATGTTGAGTGAAAGGAATATAGGATTTAAAAATGTAAAGTCAAATAAGTCAAATGAAGAAGGCGTGGCTCAAAATAGGATGAAGCAAATTCTTCACATGAATGAGTGTTTAATTAGAGATTCCAAAAGCTCAACTAAGAATTGGCCAGAGTGTTCACACACAAGTAATTACATTTTAAACAGGTTATGGGATGAGGAATTGGATGACATCCCATTTCGGAGAATGTACAAAAAAACCCCAAATATAGGATATCTAAAAGTATATGGTCAAAATGCTAATGTATTAGTTCCAGCCAACCAAAGGAAAAAGGGTGAGCCTAAGTGGAGAAGGATGCAGTTTTTCGGCTACTACCAAGACAAGCTTAAATTTCACAGTGGTCTTGGGAGGCTTATTTTCTCAAAGAAGGCGTTCTTTGAGAAGGATGAAGGCTGGGACAGGTTGCATTTGAACAAAGAGATGTTGTTTAATAACAATTCCACAAAAGAAGCGGAGGTACAGAAAGCTTCAGGTGGAGGGGGTTCTGTTGTTGAAAAGGATATGCAACGAACCATTAAGGAGGAGATGGTTACTCCAGTGAAACATGGGGAAGTACAGACTCCCCAGAAGAGTCAGAAGAGAGGGGGTAAAGGGAAAAAATCACCTAAGCTTGAGAGTGAAGAGCAGGTGACAGAAAAAAGTGAAGATATATCTCTTCTTGAGACCGAGATTGAATCAGTTGATCAGTGGTCTCCAACTTGTCAATTGGCACAGGTGTTGCCAAAGCGCCAGAGATGCAAAAACATTGTGCCTGTTTATTAGTCTGAACGGAAGTTGAAATATGTATATATGTTCAGAGAGAGTTAAATCAGTTTTGTGAATAATTGTGATGAAAAATAAAGATGTAAAAGAGATAGAGAGTGAGAGAAAGAACTCTCTAGAGTTTTTTGGGTGAAGTTTGATTATGTAATGAATTGGTTTTAAGAAATTGGATTTTAAGAGAAATTGAAATCCATGGTTAAGCCAGCAGTGGTTGTAATATAACCTGGCAGCATCAAATGAATCTATGTGGCACAATGAATTAAGTTTTCAGAGGTTGGGAAAATTATAGATTAATGAAGTGAAGCATCAGTGTATTAGGTTATGGTTCTGGCATCGATTGTGTTAATAAAGATGCAAGAAGAGAGTTGATGTATTGTGATCAAAACAATTTACATGTGATTGAAAATGACTGTATGTATACATGTTTTTATCTTGTGGAAGTTCAAGAGAGATTGATCAAATGTGTAGAGTGTTAAAGTATATGTAGAGAATTGATTTGAACATTTCGGAGGGGAATTGTCAGGGTATTGTGTATTGTGAAATGTTAAAATCAATCTGGATTCAGCAATTATGGAGTTAATGAGAGTCTGCTATGATTGATGTATCACAGGACCAATGGGGTCAAGTGTGTTTTGACCGGGACGTACTATCTTGGTTCCTGTGGAATGCGAGGGAGTAAAGTTTTCCTGTGTAGAGCGGAGATGAGCAATGAGCAGCGTGTGTGTGCATGGTGCTTTTGGCAAGTACTCATGGAGGAAAGGACTGAATTTGCTCTGTTCTGTAAATAGATCATGTAAATAAAGTAAATCAACAGTTGGACTTCGTCTGCTGGAGTGAGTTTGTCCAGTGCTGTTTTCCACACGGGAAAAGAGTCTGGAGAGAAGGAGGCAGACCGGGATGGTGAATTTTTGGATTACACTCTGCTACCCATCATCCCCGCTGACAGAAATTACAGACCCTGAAAACTTTAACCAACTATCCCACACACAATTTGTGCTGTGCAAAGAGAACAGAGACTGTAAAAAAGTTCTGAAAACAGAATGCTTACTTGTAACATCTACCATCCATTTACCGTGCTTCCCCGAAAATAAGACAATTAATTTTTGCTCCCAAAGATGCTCTAGGTCTTATTTTCAGGGGATGTCTTATTTTTCCATAAAGAAGAATTCACATTTATTGTTGGAAAAAAAGAACATTATATACTGTACAGTAGTTGTCATCATAAACCAGCATAACCAGACAAACTGTGAATCCTATTAAGAATTTCTTGTTACTACCATTATTTCCATATACAATAATCTATGGTACGTACATTTACCGATCCTGCATGCTCTGGTGTTCTGTTCGGCAGGCATGCTTCCAAACAAAAACTTTGCTAGGTCTTACTTTCAGGGGAGGCCTTATATTTAGCAATTCAGCATAACCTCTACTAGGTCTTATTTTTTGGGGATGTCTTATTTTAGGGGAAACAGGGTATATTGCAGTCTTCCCCAGCCTGGCTAGTGACCAAGCTGGATGTGGATGGTGGGAAACATTATCTAACACAGCCAAACGGTCAATTGGGTTGCATCTACCTGCCTGACAGTTTATGATAATTCCATGAATTTCACAAGATTTTCTTAGGCGAGGAATACTCAAGAGGTAATTTTACCACTTCCTTCCTCTGAAATATAACCTGTAGTGTCTGGTACTCATTGGTGGTCTGCCAAGTAATAACCAGGAATGACCCTGAATTGGTTCTGAGATTAGACAGATTTTTTAAAGTATACGATCAAATATTTGCCCACACAAGCTCTAAAGTTATTCATTTTCCTGTGCATTGTGGGTATTTGGAAATATGAATACCCTCAAACTGTCCCAGTTTGGAGGAAGTAGCCCCTGTAAATTCTTTGCTGATGTGCTGCTCTCTCAGTTGCTTTTAAAATGTCCTGATTTTCCCTATTCCTTTACCCCCTGAATCTTTAGCTTGCTTTAGTAGCTACAAACTGTTTAAAATTCAAAAGTATTAAAGGAGGGAGAGGAGAGCAAGGGACATTCTTGTTCTTTCTGGCTGATTGAGCAAAAGCAAACAGACTTTTAATCATGTCAGAAGCGACTTGAGAACATACTGCAAGTTGCTTCTGGTGTGAGAGAACTGACTGTCTAAAGAGACGTTGCCCAGGGGATGTCCGGATGTGTTACCATCCTGCTGAGAGCCTTCTCTCATGCCCCCGCAAACTAGAGCTGACAGTCGGGAGCTCACCCTGTTTCGCAGATTCAAACCAGCAACCTTCAGGTCAGCAACCCAACCTTCAGGTCTGCAGTCCAGCCGGCACGAAGGTTTAACCCACTGCACCACTGCAGCTTTCAGCAAAAAGATGCAGCCCATCATAGCCTTTAATGTGCATCAGTGCTCTGTGGTTTATATAATCACTATCTGGGCCAGGATTTCCTATGTAGTTATCTGCATAGAGAAACCGCTTTCTTCAATACTGGTTTGAAACTGACTTAAGTGGTCAGTGTAGAAGGGCTTTACTTAAGGGAATGTTCTTTGAATTACAGTTTCTTCAGAACTCTGCACGCATGTCCCAGTTCACACACATATATATAATGACCTTTGTCCTCATAAAAAGATCCAGACTGATGTTCAAAAAATGTACCAGTGAACCTGGCTATGATGCATCCCTGCATAAGACCATTGGAGCTCTAGTTGAAGAAAATGTGACCCACATCCCAAGAGAGATAGTCCATCTCCCAGGAGGTACTATTAGCTCATAAGTTAGGACTTACGAGTTCTAGGCTAAATGAGACCTAAAGAAACTGAAAGTATTTTAATGGCTCTGTCTCAGTTTCTCCTTCTCTCACAGAACTTTTTTCATTCTGTTCACAAAGTATTTTTCCCCCTCTCACTAAGGTCACTTACATTTTCTGTCCCTGTCAGCTGGAAGCAGAGGCAATGTCACCTTTCCAAAATTGAAGAGAGCTTTTTTGATAGGAGAAGGAAAAGAAAATGAACAAGGGTGAATTCTGATGACAACAAATATGCTTCATACAAATGTAACTGAAAGGTTCAGGATCATGTAGGCTTCCTCTGATGAACGCCCAGAGGAAAGAGAATCATATGAAAAACAAGCATGTTGTATATGCTTAGTCAATGAACGTATTTAGGAATGGATGCCAGAGCCCTGGTTGCTGCATAGTTGCTTTCATGCAACAGATTGGAGCATGAGACTGGTATTTTGTATGTTTCATTGCAATGTCTGAACACAGTGAAATGCAGTGGTAGGAACCCAGCAAATTTAACCCCCTGCAGCAATTGCTTGCAATGTTCAGACAGTCTTTGAAGAGGGCTTCACTTGTGCAGAAGGAATTCTGGAAAATACTGCCTATAGGAGCAGGTCTGTTGGCTTCATGGTGTAACCTAGAATGCATCTAGCACTGGAGATACAACCAGGCCCTTTCCATATTATATTAGCACAATTATAATGTGATTACACTTTAACCTCTATGCCAATGTCCTATGGCATCCTGGGATTTGCAGTTTGCATTTAAAATTCTCAGGCAGAGAGATCTGATGCAGAAGGCTTCATAGGATTCAGTCATGGCAGTTAAAATGGAATTATAGTACTATAATTGAGCCATCCAACCCCTTCACTGGGTGTTTTAGTTCCATTTAGACTAATGGAACTAAAGCACCTAGTGAAGGATTTGGAATGATACTGAGGGTGTGAGTGCTAATGGTGGCAGATAAATGGAAACCATCAAATTGGGAGGAAAGGAATGTAAGCATCTAAGTTGAGAGGGAGCAAACAGCACACCCAATGAAGCAGGAATTCCAGCACATTGACCTCATTTTGACAGGATGCTTTGAGGTTATAAAAGGTAATGCTACAAGGCAGGAGAGAGATGTCATGGGGCAGATGACAGATTAGAAAACATGTCGGACAAGGAGGTCCACATTCTTAACTCTTCTCCTGTTCCCAGTTTGTCCCAAGACTAGGATACATAGGGAGGGGGGGGACACATTTGCAAAAACATAGAATAAACTTTTTGTGCTTATCAGAGATGGGTGATGTCTCCCTGCAAATGCAGCCCTCAGTAGTGAACAATGACAATAGTTAAGGACTTACAATTACTTACATTCTTGACACTCCACCTTTTCCAAGATTTTTCAAGGTGAATTTGAAAAAGCTTTGAGTACTGGGAGGGATGGGGGTGGGGTAAATGGGATCTACATAAGTGGAAAATATTTTAATGCACCCAAACTCTCAGAAGCAAGCAAGAGGTACTCTCAATGGTATTGTGCAGGTAACGCTAAGAAGAGAGCTGAGTGGGAAAAGATTTGCCTGCCTACAAAGCCATTAAGGCATACACCCACACCTGCTTTTTCTCAACTCCAGATGTTTCAACAATATTGGTTTGTGTTGGCAAAGTGATGTAAATACTGTTTCCTTTTCATCCTTTGTCCTCAAACTTAGGTTATTTTGCACATATCCGAGTTCAGCCCTTCCTTGGTATCAGCTGACTCCTGCACTCTATTGAAAGGTATGTTATTATAACTGTAATTATTTGGTGTTCTGTTTTAAAACAATATCTTATATATCAACACAAAACTAAAGCAGTGGTTGTAGATATTAGATAAGTGAGTCAGTATTTTAAAAAGGCTTTCAAAAAGAAGTCCAAGCAAGATTAAAAACCCTTTGAGTTAAAATATTTAGCAACAGCTAGCCTCGAGAAATGAGGCCTTTCAGAGCTCATCAGAGAAACCCGTCCCAAAGTGAGTGACCAAATTCAGTAAATTTATTGCCACCCAGGTTACATTTACTGTCACTATCTCAACTCCTTCAGCAATGAAAATTCTGACCTATTTCCCCGCCAAAGCCCAGGGGCTGAAGTTTCAGACATCTAACAAAAAATGTGAAGGAATATTTTCACTGAAGTATCTTACTCTTAGTAATTGTATAAAGACAGGAATATAATCTGATGCCCTTCCCAGTCTCAGCTACAATAAAAGTAAAATAAAATAATTCTGTTTTAGTTAAGTACAGTAGAGTCTCACTAATCCAAGCCTCGCTTATCCAAGCCTCTGGATAATCCAAGCCATTTTTGTAGTCAATGTTTTCAATATATCATGATATTTTGGTGTTAAATTCGTAAATACAGTAATTACAACATAACATTACTGCGTATTGAACTACTTTTTCTGTCAAAAAAGTTATAAAAGTTGTATAACATGAAGTTTTGGTGCTTAATTTGTAAAATCATAACCTAATTTGATGTTTAATAGGCTTTTCCTTAATCCCTCCTTGTTATCCAAGATATTCGCTTATCCAAGCTTCTGCCGGCCCGTTTAGCTTGGATAAGTGAGACTCTACTGTATATACAATATCATCTTTAACACTATAACTATATTTACCAAAAGAAAATTCCAATAACCAGCTGCTGAACAACAATATTTGTCTGAGACTTGATTTTAGATTTTGATTCAGCTGACATGATCATTTAGTTGAATCTTCTTCCACTGAGCAGTTTATGAGGATGGTCCATTCACCTGCCCATTTCACTTCTTTTTGCAAATGGCATTGCTGCTGTATATTTTGCACATGACAAAAATAATCAGCTCTGTCTAAAGATAAAGCTGGCTGGGAAGGATAATATGCCTGATATTCAAATTCAGTCTGAAGCTGATGTCCATCAGGTGCTGAAACTGGCACAGAGACTCTCCAAGCACAGAGCTGCCCTGGCAATCTGACATTAGTTTTGAAGGTTGCAGAACAGGAAAAATTGCTCCTTGTCCTTGACATGCCCTGAACAACAAGATCAAAGGTTAGTAGGACAGTTTCTCAAACCAAAAGCATAAATCCCAACTGAAAGAGAAATACCACATATCTCCCAGCTTTTCATAGATGAACAATTAAAATATGCTCAAAAAGCAGTTAACGGTGGCATTTTAAATGCTGGTAAATGTCACGACTTACCAGGCCTTTATTTATTTTGTTAATTTAGTACTTAGGAAATCAAACACTACACCAGCACTATTATACCAAGAACAGTTGCAACTTGTTACAAACCAAAATAGTCAGGACTTCAGTAAAGGCCCTAAGGATTCCTTTATAATATATATATTTTGGAGAAATATTTTTGTATCTATGGTGGCATGGTTCATTTGGGGAGGGAGGGAACAAGCCACATATGGCCGATAAAGCCCTATAGAACTTGGGCCCAAGTTATCTGAAAGACTGCATATGCCCTTGCTCAAAGTCTAAGATATGGCACTTCTCTTAATGGGTATGTTTGCTGGGAATGTGGATACTCATAGACTCTGGAACTCTGGATTCTGAGATGAAAAGGTCTACAGAGTGGTTTCAGGGATCTAGGAAACGGATGTACAAATGATTAGGAAGGTCTTAATTAGCTATATAATTGGCGTTTAATAGAAGTGGGGTCCAAATATTGAGTAGTTATGAGAAACTACACTTAAAAATGCAAAGTGTTCCACAGTGGCTCAGTTTGGCCAACCAAATTTCAGTTAACTAACCCAGAATGCACACGAGCTTTCTGCAGTCCCTTTGGATGTATAACTATAGTTAATCATTTCTAAACCTACCAGATTCATTAGAAAACTTTAAAATAGACTTCAATGTTGGCCTCTGAATCCTGGCTTGCTTGATGCTAATTATGTTTTCCAGTTCAGATACAATGGTAAGTTCTTGTTAACTATGGCTCTTATTTTCATTCACCACTAATGTAAATTGAGAAGCAGAATGGCAGTAAAGGGACTGTGTGCAGCTACACTGTATATTCGGTATTATAATAAGAAAGGAATTAATGTTTCATAGATAAATGTGTTAAATGACACTATTAGGGGGAAAATACTGAAAGTTCTGTTGTGATGTGTGCAACACGTGTGAACCAAGCCTACGTCTCTGACTGCATTTTATTTTCCTACTATGTATGTTTTAATGATTCTGTATTTTACCAAATTTAATTTGAGGTGTTAGTGGGTGTATCTGCTATATGATATATTAGATGGTTGAGGATAGGAAAATATAAAATAATAAAATAAATGCACAAGAAAAAGAAAAATAATTGCAAGAATGTGTTTATTCTGTTGTTCTCTAGATTAGACTTTATATTCCCAGGTGCAAGGAAAATAGGGGAAAGGACATCTTTTTAAGATTTAAAAACAACTCATAATGCCTTTCTAGTTGCAATTTGATTAGGATTTTTCTTACTTTGTCTCTCACTTAAAGATGGCAAATAGATGTCAGGGAAAAGAGACTCTTTATCAAATGTCAATATTAAACCATAATGGTATCTGAGTAGGATATACGAGGGAAGATTCCCTAAGAGGTATGCATGACTTTCAAAGAGATAAATGTGTTTGTGTTTCATTAAATGAAAATAAATGGGTGATGAAGTGACAGGATGTAGATGTTCGAAGCAAAGAACATTATAAAGAATAAGTAAATTGGGAGCTTGTAGTAACAGAAATTCAGTTTGCTGTTTAGTATGAGCGCGAAGAAAAGCACAAAGAGAACATCAAAATGCCTGATCACATCCCATCTGTTTCTGCTTCTTGCTGGATAACAATCTCCAGTGCCAAAAAGCCATTTAAATTTACTACATCGCAGCTACTGATAAATATCACTTCTGAGAAGATCTAATACTAAATAAGAACTTGATTTTGATATAATGCTTACATGCAGCTGTGTCAAATGGATCAAGGTTTTGCTCAGCTCAACACCTGGATTGTATAAGGCTGCAATTTGTAACCCACTGTGATTCTTTGCAATACCTCTTTCTTTCCCCCTGAACACAGTACTAGAACACCCTTTCCTCCCCACCCCCATGCAAAACCAAGACACAAAGCAAGATGAAACACTACCACAAGATGCAGCACGTAAATGACGGGAAGAAAGAAAAAGGCCCTAGAGGAAGAAGGATGAAAAGCTGGATATTGGCAAAGGGTGGCAAAGACGAGGGGTTTTCGGAAGCTCTCATGATGGGTACCTTCCTTGCAGATCTGACAGTCACAGAATGGTGCCATGAAACTGCCTCCAGCAATGGAATACATTTTCTAGCACATCACAGCAACTGCAATGGCATCAATTCTACTTGCAATCCATGTCCAAACAGAGGGGGGGGGGGAGTTCTCAGTGGTCCTATTTCAGCACATCTCAAGGACTAATTAAATCCTCATTACTTTCTTCTAATTATTCCAGAGCTCTGGGATTTTTCTGAGCAAGTCTCTGATGTTGCACCAGATGAAAAGGGTTAAATAACCTGTGTTGATTTTGAAACTCCGGACCTATTCCAGACCTTTAGCATATCATCAGCATTATCATGAATATTTAACTACATACTGCTGTGAAAATTATAATGTGAGAACAATTAAAAGTTTTTTTAATTAATCCTGACCCATATACATTTCCCTTAATAAATAAAGGCTTTTAAAGTTACCCCGACACAAGAGTGTATGCCAGAGTAACAGCATGAGAGCATTTAATGTTTCCATTAGATTCTGTGTTTTTAGCTATTTCCTCTCTGCTATTTTAATCTGAGAATGATGAACTTGGCATACTTATTTCAAACTGAAAAGTGCATTCAGGATGCCAAACAAATGAGTGTTCAGTGATTTCTCTTAGAATAAAGGGAAAAAATATATAGCCACTTTTATTAGTTTCTTAATAATGAATTCTCCATTATTCTTACAGAGAGATCACATAATAGATAAATAATATTTCAATATTTTCACACATTACATGTATAAAATGAAATATTATGTATCTATGGAGTGGGGGGACACATGTACATTACAGATCCCTCTGCTGTCGAATTTTTGGAAGAACAGTAGCTCCCTCCCTTCTGCCTATTTCTTGCCATTTTGAAATAAATTTGAACTCCTGAAAACCTCTGAAAAGCAGTATTCTACAACAAGATCCACAGGTTCTATTTGTCTTATTTTTCTTTGAAAAATCAGTTTTTCAGCAACTGAGCATGAACTTTTCCCATCTTGATTTCCATTGCTGAAATGTGTGTCAGGACCTGCCACAGCTGCCCTTTCCTACTTTAGACACAAACTTGTAGTATTTTTTTGGACTAGACTCTAGCATACTGTAGTTTCAATTCACACAAATGGGGTGATAAAGGGGAATTTCCTGGAGGTGTTGGCTCCTACATTTATATTACTGTTTGTCTATGTTTCCTACAACATCAAGGACAGGATTTCAAGTATGATCTCTCCTGACCCTACTACAATGTAAGACTGTACTTTAGAAGTTTTAAATACCTACAAATGAGATGTATATTTTTAAATAATGCAGTTCTTCTAATAGTGGTTACTCCCAACAGATGGCCATCCAGCCTCTGCTTAAATGCATCCCCTAACAAAGCAATAAGCAGACACAAAATCTAAAAGGTTTTTGCACTAATAATTCAGTTTAAATATTATTGTAACTATTAAAACTAAGGCAAACATGAGTTAAATCAAAGCTCAGACCAGGGAATTCCTGCTAGAAGAAAGGTTTCAAGTTAGTCTGCTAAACTCATTGCCTCAGTGGGCACTGCGGCCCTTTATCAAGTAGAAGCAGCCCTCAAGTTACAAATATGTGACTTACATATGACTCCTAGTTACAAACGGGGGTGAGACAATAAGATGTGAGAGGAAATCTGTCCATTGGAAGTAGGCATGTACAATCAATAAAAAAAGTTTCAAAGGTCATTACAAAATTAGGGGGTACTGGCATTTCGTTTCTAAAGTGATTCTAAAGTATAGTTAGTGAAAATTTCATTATTATAACAAGAGTAACGAAATTTTGTTACTTTTTTGTTATAGTAATTGCACATAATTACTATAATTGGGCAAACTTCAGGGGCTTTTTTCTCCATCATTTTTTCTATTGCTATTGCTATTGGGATGAAACTTGCTACAATGGTAGAACGTATTTATCACTGTTAGCCAATCAAGTTTCAGAGCGTTTCAATTATCCACAGTTTTTGGGGGAATTTTCAAAGTTTTTATCAACAACGTTTTTTTTTAAAAAAACCCTACAAGAACTAGCTCCTTGAATTTTCTATACAATGACACAAGATAACGGGATCATTTCCCCCAACTTTCAGCAGTATTTATACATCTACTGATTTTAGGGAAACTGACCTTGGTAGGCTTCTAAGATTTACAAAATGCAAACTAAAAAGTATTGGGTAAATTTCAATTTTTAAGTTTTTGGCACGGGCCATGCCCATGTATTGGATATCGCCTCGTAAGTACGAATTTAACAAATTTGATACAACCTACGAGGACTAACTAAAAAAATGCACACCTCTACGAGGAAGGGAAATTCACTGTTGTAAGAGTTATCATAGGGAAAAGATGCCTCCACTGAAGCTTTATCACTATTCCTTGTTTCCAAAATGTTCAATTGTCACAGGGACAGGAAGTGAGATGAAATTTTTTGAACAGGGGCACAGACAGCAAAACAAATTACATGCACATATACTTAAAAAGAAGCAAACAAAAAAAATCATATCTATTTGTCTGAGGCTCTATTTCGTGATAGTGGTGTATACAGTAGAGTCGTATTACAGCTTACTTGTCCGAACGTGTCTCCCACTATGACCTACCACGTAATTTAAGATCTTCAGAGGAGGCCCTGCTCTCGGTCCCGCCAGCCTCACAGGTGCGGCTGGCGGGGACAAGAGACAGGGCCTTCTCAGTGGTGGCTCCTTGGCTGTGGAACCTCTTCCCTGGTGACATCCGGCAGGCTCCACCCTTTTGAGTTTTAGAAAGAAAGTGAAGACCTGGCTATGCGAGCAAGCATTCAAAGAATAAGTTTCGTTGTCTTTGACTCGGTCTGGACTAAGGTTTATGTACAAGGTTTTGTGGATGAATGGCTCAAGTATTTTGTATTATTTTAAAACTTTATTTAATTGCTTATGCTTTATTCTTTTGCATTGTTGTGTATTGGCATTGAATTCTGCCAGTTTTGTAAGCCGCCCTGAGTCCCTTCGGGTGAGAAGGGCGGGATAGAAATGATGGAAATAAATAAATAAAATTAAACCTTTAGGTTTAAGAACATGATCATCCCAACTGGGTACTCCCAATTGTAGAAAACAAGAAAAATTAAGCAGATTTAGATATAAATAATTGTGATCATAATAGTTTGTTCATGTGGCTTCAGCTCAAGAAAGATGAAGCATAGATCTTAAAAGACTAAAAAGAACACAGAAAATGTGACTGAGATTATATGGCAGAGCACTCAGCACTCTGAGGTCTTTGCAATAAACACATTTCTTTTGTTCATGCAGTGCATTCATTTCTCTGAGCAAGAAGAGAAATGTTAATCAAAGAGCTAGAAGGAACAAAAACACTGCCTGAAATGGGAGAGTCACTTGGTGTTTTTAGCTGGAAACGTTTAGATTGTTAAGTCAAGTGTTTAAATTACTGTAACAGATGCCTGCGGATCAGGTGTCTTCAGCAGGAACGATTTTCTGCTTGGGTTTTTATCAGTAAATGACAAGCACCTTCCCTTTGAGCCCTCATGCTCTCACTTCTTCTGTTCCATGGAAAACAGTTCAAGCAAGCAAAAGAATCAACTAATGCAACAGCCTTTTAAAAAGGTGAAGTTTTCCATTTCAAAGAAGTTTCTAATCAATGACATGGCACAAAAGGGAATGTTTATATGTGCACTGCTCAGACCTTACAGAAGCATTGGGGAAACGGGCTCTGCAAAAATCAATATGACCTCACTGGTTACAAATTTCATATCTGCTGCATGAAACAAATGGACATTTTAAACAAGCTAGGTCACAAAAGATTAGCTGTAGCATGACAGGAGCTTCAAATAAATATTCAGAATAAAAAGACAGCTCCTTCGAGGAGAAACAGTGGAAAAACTTTTTAGCAACAAAATGGCAGCTACCTTTGTGCCAATAAAGCAATTTGAAGATTAGAGGCTAAATTCTCAAACTGCAGGTCACAATAAATTATTCATCAAAAATAAACCATTTTTATTTGGCCTTGTGATTAAGAGTTGGATGCATCTCCCCGCTGCACTTCATCAGATTCTTCATCAAGCAAAGACACTGATGCTTTGCTCCAATCAATGACCTCAGCTGGAAACCTTCCCAAGGGCAAATAAATGTATGGCAGGAAGAGATTTAAGCCCCAGAACTTGTAGTGGACCTGCAGCCCAAGATTTAATGCTAAATGAAAAATTCCCCACCCTTCCTTTAGTCCTGTAGGTCCGACGTGATTTAGGTATCTCAACTAAAACCAAATGGCAATGTATTTTTGGGCTTCCTGCAAAAATATTTTCATTTTGTAGGATGTGAGAAAGAACTGCACCTTTGGCTGACGGGTGAGAAGATATGAGTCATGATGCACTTTTAAAACTGAACCTACTGCTTTGAACAAGAAAGCACTCATTTCTCTGAAACACAATCACTGGGAATCTGTGCCACTACTTCTTCTTGATATAAAGAAACCTTACGTTGTCACCATTCTCCAAGATTCAGCAAAAAAATAAATCTTGAACTGGACACTTTGCAGATAACAACACTGTGAAATCAATTCCAACAGTTACAAATGGTGTACAAAGTGTGTTGAATGTTTCCCTTAAATACCTTATTGCGGAGGTTACACCAATGCTCACACCATGCTTCAACTGCTGATAAATATCTAGTGGAAAATACAACAAGGAGTTCGCACCAAGAAAATAATAGATGCCTAGGCCACTCGACCTATCTTAGTAAGACCCCCCCCCCCCCCCCCCAAAAGGTCTAACTGCCATTCTGGACCAGAATGAAGAAGGCGGGGCCAGGAAGATATCTTTCCACCATGTCTCCTGTATCAATTTAACAATATAATAATATATAAAACTCATATTATACTATACTAATATTGTACTATATTGTGTGTGTGTGTGTGTGTATATATATATATATAAAATAGTGATAATATTATGATGTAATAGAATGTAATAATAATAATAACAACACACTATTATAATTGTATATTTATATTACATGTAATATTACTAATAATATTGCAATATAGTTGTATAGTATAATATAATAATATATAATGCTTATATAGTGCTTATATTGTGCTATACTAATAATATACTATACTGTATGTATATATAACTTGTAAGCCGCCCAGAGTCCCCTTCAGGGTGAGAAGGGAGGGAAATAAATGTTGCTAATAAATAAATGAATAAATATCTTGGAAACCTGATATTCATTAGACGACTGCCCTGTTAGGTTTGTGTGAACAAGCTAACTGACAGTATTGTGGTGTGTGAATGATACCCTGTTCAACCATGGCAACAAACACATGTCCAAATTAATGCCTTACTTTAAAGAACATGGAATGTAGGCAAGATTGAGTACAGTCTTTCTCTCTATCTTTCCCATCTTCTAAAAATTGCTGATGTGAATATAAGATCAGAAGTACAGTGTTCCCTTGCAATCTCGTGGTTCACTTTCTGCGGATTCGCTCTATCGTGGATTTTTTAAAAATTATTTATTTATTTGTTTACCCACCCCATTGCTGCTTTTAATACTGGCGGGAGAAGCTCCTACCCTCACTTCCGGGTTTGCCCCGGTGGTGGGCATTTTTGGGCACGAGATTTCAGAGTCTCATGACCGCACCTCGTGCCTTGGGAGGTGTGGCTTGCACACGGGGCGCTCTTGTGAGACTCTGAAGTTGCGCGCGCAAAAATAGCCACCGCCAGGGCGAACCCGGAAGTGAGGGTAGGAGCCTCCTGCCCATCCCAAAGTACTTGTGCCTTGGTCTGAAGTGGTGCTGGGGGTGGCACAAAAAGGTAGAGCGAGGTAGAGCCTCTGCTGCCGCCCCCCCCTCTCACCCTCCCTCCTTTGCTTGCTCGCTTACTGGGCGGAGCGGCCTTCCTTCTTCCCTGGCTTCAGGAGCAAAGGCAGCCAGGGCAACAAGGCAGCCACAAAGCAAGGGGCCCGCTGGCGCTGGTAAGAAAGGCTTCACTCCCTCCAGGGTTTGCAAGGGGAGAAAGGCCACTTAACTATTAAAATAATGTTTATATATTAAAATAAATATAGTGCCACTACGTGGTTTTTCAGTTTTTGCGGGCAGGCCTGGAATCTAACCCCTGCAAAAAATGAGGGAGCACTGTACATACATATATGTTATGTTAGTTCACACAATCTCGCTTCTCACTGTAAAATTAAACTCTGCTCCTCTAAGATCATGCCTAGCATATCTTAATTGCAGTGAGAAATGTCCCTAGACATTCTGAGAAGGACAGGACAGAAATACATCAATTTCCAGCCTACCAATGCCAATCTGCTTTATTTCTATAGGAAAAGAAAATGAAGGGATCATACACAAAAACACATGAATTTATCAACACTATGAAAACTATGGGAAAAATGCTATTTGTAAAGCAGTTTAACATGCATATCCTTCAGAGACTAAATTCTAAGTCAGATATTTATAAATAATGTTTCCTGTATCCAAACTCTTTTTGAGATCTTCTGATAACAAATGTTTTTAGAACACTGAGCTATTTCTTTTAACAAAATTCTTGTAATTCTCTTTTTCATTTACTGTCCCCACAGGAAATAGTTTTTCATTTACACACACACACACACACACACACACACACACACACACTAATAAATGAGGAAAAGTCCTTGCTGAAAGAACACACAAGTAAATTTCACCCTCCTTTGATCAGCGTTTTATACCATTTAGCTCCCAACACACACCTCGATCCTGGGGCATCGGTGACTGGCTCAAAGCAGGATGGGATCCAGATTCCGACTGGCTACCAGGAGTCTGGGATGGCATCTGGCTACCTGAAACACATGTAGGTAAAGAAAATAAATAACTTGCTCCCAGTGAAGCAAAACTTGCTGTAAGAAAACATTACTGTAAACGTTTTACTTGGTTATAAATTCAGTGGGGAATACTCCAGGGAATGCATGCACAAGACTTCTCTGTAAATGATCCCAACTGCAGTATGTCCTTCCCAGAGATAATGCAATAGATTTATCCTTTCCACAATCATATATATATATTGCTTGGAGCCGAAGGAAAAAGTGTGCATAAACACATTTAACAGGCATGCTGATATGTTCAATTTTGTACTGAGGCTGATCCCGACATTACTGATATGATCCAATTTGCAGCTGCAAAGCTCCTGACACATATTTTTGAGACGGTTTAACAAAACCCAAGTCTTGTTAAACAATGGGACTCATCCTGTTGCGTTTTAACTGGCCTCCAACCAGGAATGGGTAGCTGCCAACAAGAGAACTGAAGATAAATTTCATTTGCGTTGTTTGAAACAAAACAAAACAATCTACCACTGAATCAATGGACTGAATGTTATCTCTGACTCAAATTTAACAGAACAGTAAAACCAATATGTATATAAAGCTTGTGGCATGCACTGTGTCATCCAAAGAAGAGCTTAAATCGTAACTTATACTATGTAAAACTAGCACGTAAACTGACAGCGCAAAAAAAATAAAATAAAATACAAGTAACATTTAACCAAAGGATTATGTGACTTTACAAATGGCATCACAAGCTGATTTACATTTTGACCTGAATATCTACATAGCTATGGGCAATGAGGCAGACAGAACTGCTTGCATCAACAGTAGCTATACCACTATTTATATGAGGTCAAATTACACATGACACCAGATGCCTCTTTGAATTCTGTCATTCAGATTCTTTTCCAATCCCTTGTCCACTAACAGTTGCCCAAAAGGGTGGAGGATCTGGAAATGGAACAAGGACAGGATTTATTATCCTTTTCCCTTGTACTGTTTTTTTCAGTGGGAAACACTGCCAACTTCCTACTTAAACTAGAAACGCCTAAATAAAGCATATAGCCATTTTGAGATCCATAGGATAAATGTTGGCCCAGTTAACATGTCTGTCAGCCATGCTCACAGTATGCTACAGAATTATTCTAAGGTCATCTTGACAAAACTATGTCCATGGAGCCAAAAAAGCAATAAAGCAATGCCTTCATCATCGTCAGTCCTTCTCTCAACTACTGATGGAATGGAAAATCAATGATTTCTTGACTGGGGTCAATTTTTGAGTTCCTGATCCCTTAAATTTTTTATGTGGGAAAAAAAATAACATGTCAAAGGTTCCTACAAAAGTTGGGAACTTCTTACCCTCATTTTCAACATGATGTAAATTGCACTCTTTCTGAGACTACACAAGAGGTTGAGAAATGCACAGCTTTGCAGCAAAAATCTATGCTTAAGATATTTTCACTACACACAGAAAAATGCAGCTTTTTTGAGAAAAAACCCCACCTATTTACATTCTTTTTCACCATATGCTTGGCAAAAGTGCACAAAATGCAAAACTGATTTGCAAGCTATATCCCCACCATTTGAACATTACGAGGAAAAGTTTGACACTATGATTGAAGCCACTGCCAGTTTGAATACTATACAACCTAAATGTTAAGCAACAGGAGAGAAAACTTCAACTAACTGAAGCCACAGTCACACATTATGGGTATCTGCAAGACTGCGCTTTTCTATAATCCTGCATAATCCTTGCACAATGTTGGTGTCATCTGGTCAAGATTTTTATTGGGCAGGATTGCCATTTTCTATATTTAAAAACGTCTAGCAACCTTCCTCAAAACACTGGAACAGTGTTGTCCCCCCCCCCCAAATTAGCATACTACATACTTTCTGGCTGCACAATTCTGAGGAAAAGCTGCATGGTTCTATAAGCAAGTTGCACATATTTCATGGAAAGTTTGAGCATTTTCCCAGCAATGCATGAGGGAAATATCCCTAGTGTTCTGTAAATATAAGACAACATACTGTTACATTGTTCTCGTGATTTGTTGGGGCTTGAAAAAATTGAGAGATATCATTCCTACTCCCACCATAACCTTGCTGTACCAGAATTTTGTATGTCCTGGCTATGGGTGCTACTGCCAACAAAATCACTCCAGATAATATTACTGTGCAGTACAATATTTTAGGTCTTGCAGTGCTGGCCAGTTTTCTTTGGTACCTCAGCGAAAAAAAATTAGAATGCACTATTCAAATTGGAAAGAAACCCTCTACTGCTGCCAGCTTCGGAAGAAGGATTTTACTTAGGATTACAGCTAGGAAAGAAAAAGCAAATGTTTCCCCTCCACTGCCTGATATGAGACTCCTAAGAGATGCTGGCTGCATTTACAATGGGAAGATACACAACAAATACTACATTCAGCAAAGGATAAGAGGGATCCTCTCACCTCTGCAGGAGTCTGCTGTATATCATGCAGCTATGGACCAGTCTACATAGGGATCACCAAATGTAGAGTCCAAACACAAATCAAGGAACATGAAAGGAACTGCAGACTAATTCAACCAGAGAAGTCATCCAGACACAAGATAGCTTACCACACATAGAAAAATAAATACTGCAATACACAATTTAGAATAACATAAAGAAACAGTATAACACAATAAAAACTACAGAACCGGGATGAGGGTGGAGAGCAGGAAAAGTTCCACAATTTTAATGCCTTTGTAAAAACTGGCAATGCAAAGGGGGTCAGGTGTACATGCCTGGAAAGGCCATGCAAGGCTCTGCTTTCTACAATGGAACAAGACTTCTCCCTTGTTTTCATCAGATGAACATCCATCAGCACAAGAACAATAATAGGACTTTCGTATCTACTAGTTTCTTCCAAAGTACATATGCTGAAAAGCATTTCCACTGCAAATGAATTTTTAATATGTGGAGATAAAGCAGGGATTAAATATAGGAGGAAGAAAACAAAAACAATAATATTGCTAACGGAAATGAATCGTCAGCAATAACTTAGCCTTTGACACTGCATTTCATTTGGAGTGCTTCCACAATATTATGGTAGCAATAGCCCCACAAACAGGATAATATATTTTTAGTTTCTATTACTACTACTAATAGAAATGAACAGTAGTTATCTCTACTAGCAGTATCATTTGTGATTACCAGCATGGTATGCAATGACCCACTAAATGTGCATTTTTAAACAGGGCAATCCACATCGGCTGGTAACCCTAGTGTATGCTTTCAACATTTTGCATCGCCAATGGCTTTTTTGGCAGTTGGGTCCAGAAACTCAGGTTTTAAAAAGAAACTATAGAAACTGAGATGCTAGTGAATTTAACAAATGCCTCAAGAAGATATATATACTGATAGTTAGCAGGCAGTTGGCTTTTGCAGGCTTATTTTAACATGGAAATTTATTCATCTCAAGAGCCGAAAGACAGCCCAACAACACAGGAACACTGAAAAATGCTGAGAGGGACTGAATCTAAATACCAGCAGAAGAATAAACATCTGCTCTTAAAACCAGAAGTCTGAACTTAAGTATCCTTTGGAATCATTTATTTGGTTTTTGTTTAGACTTGCATGTTGAGGAGTGGGAATAACATAGCATTAGAGAGAAAAATCATTGGAGATATTTTTCAAGTTCTGTTTGTATAAATTAATGCTTCTATTTTACAAGAAGTAGTTCACCAGAACCACCACAATGCGATGCATACCTTACGAAGCCTTCCTGCAGGGCTCAATAAAATCAGGATTAGCTCACGTTAATGCTTTTTCATTGATAAGTTATAATGTTCTTATTGCACCCATGGAACTGCTTTATCAATAGAAGAGGGAAGGGGGTCATTCCCCACAAAGCTCCTGGTGCAAGCGCATATAATCTCATCCAGAAATCTGTGACATAACACCCACCACAGAGGACACAAACTGGAGGAAAAGGAAGGTTTCTCATATTATTTAATGTCTAACAAGTAGAACATTGGTTTTAAATTCATGGTTATGGTTTTAAAGTAGGTGGCTGAAACTGCAAAATTAAAAGAGAAATAAGCATTCGTCATCATCTTTTTTAAAAAATACAGAATATTCATGCAGGCATTCAAGAATACAAAAAATATAAAAGTTAGGTCTAATTTTACAAAGCACAATATGGGTGCATCTATATATATTGCAGGGGCTTGTCAACACTGACTATATAATGCTATACTACGCAAGCTGCCCAAATGCTTTGGAATCATGAGAACCATCATTTTACAAAGTCTTTAGCCTTCTCTACCAAAAGCTGGTGTTTCATGAAACTACAAATCCCAGGAATTTTACATCACTGAGCCATGATTGATAAAGTGGTGTCAATCTGCATTAATTCTACTGTTTCGATGCACCCTATGTTTACCCTGGGAGAATGGACAGTTTTTATATGTCTTGTGTTTCTTCTCTGATTATGACAAGTAATAGTCATTTTTAAACTTTAATAGTCTTGGGGCACAGATGGCAGAGAGCATCCTGCCCCAAGATTTTGTTGATAGAAAAACAGAATCAGATGGGAATGGGGTTTTCCCCTTCCCGTTGTAGCCTTCTGCCCACTCCAAAAAACAAAAACAAAAACAAAAACAAAAAAAACGCCCAACCTTACAAAGACTTGGGAACTTGCCTGTTGCCAGTTTTCAGGAAACTCCAAGTTATGCAGGGAGAAGAAGATCAGTTGTTACTGATTTTGCAATGTAGTATCAGCACTATGTTGGATTTGGGTGAGGATTCTTGCATGAATGTGTTGCATGCCTTCAAGATGCTTCAATCTCAGGTACACCTAAGAAGGAGTTTTCTTGCAAATATTTCTTTGGAGAGAGTTTGCCATTGCCTTCCTGAGTTGAGAGTGTGTGACTTCACCCTGGTGACTTAGGCCCCTTCTACATTGCCATATAATCCAGATTATCAAATCAGATAATCTACACTCTCTGCTTTGAACTGGATTATATGAGTCTACACTGCCATATGATCCAGTTAAAAGCAGATAATCTGGATTTTATAAGGCAGTGTAAAAGGGGCCCTAGTGGGTTTTCATGGCAGAACTGGGACTTCAACCCTCAAATCCATTACATCATGCTGACTACCTGAGTTCTTGAATACTTTATGTTAAATTTGAATATATAAAAAACTACTTCTGTACAACAAGAAACTGAGCTATCGAGTTAATACCTCTTGCTTTGTTATACTATGATTTTAAACTTCTGGAAGAAATAAGTTATAGGGAGTTACTTTCACTTTTAACTTGAGAAATGTTTGATCTACTTAGCAAAAGAGCCGGGACTATCTCAGCTTAAACAAGAAGAAAATATTAGCAACACACAAACCTCTAATGCTATAAATGGCAGACTGAGCAAATTAAACTTTCCAAAGGCAAATCTAGTCTTCTTTGCACTACTATACTGCTTCGACATATAAGAACATAAGATATTGATTTTGCCATACTCAAAATCTCCCTGTAGTAAAGGGACCTCATATTAACATCTATACAAATATTAACTTCCCTATTTTTAAGACAAAAAATGGCGCCATTTGTTCCTCAAAGTTGTTTTAGTGTGTCACAGTCTGCAGCCAAATGCCTTGATTCCAGCATGTTTAAGAAAAAGTAAAATGCATCAAAACCACTGGCACTGTTTTCAATAAGATGTAGTAAGCGATTATGTTTTTAGTGGTATGTTACAATGGACATAGGATGGATCCAGTAATTCCAGGCTGTAAACAAACAGCCAAAAGATTCATCCTGCATATGCCTGAAGCGATGCCACTTAATAGAATATTTCAAGGAAACCTAAAATATCATATCACACTGTACCATGGAAAACCATGAATAGCTAAATGAGAATACAACTGTTTCTCTCTTAGAATAACTGGATTTATGCACGTTTAGACCTTTGGCTTTCTATGGACTATCTGTGCTGCCTTGTTTCTAAGTGCACTAGTTTTTGTGCTACAGCTACAAACAGGCAAGCAGAGAGGCATTGCTAGAAAGACCTTGAACTAAAATTATCTGAGTGGATTAAATAGTACTCTTCCATAGCAATGAATACGTTCAAAGCAAATTTATGTTGCTCAGTTTATCTGGCAGAGAAGTAGATTATAATGTGTGCAGGCCTGCTTGTTATATATATATATATATATATATATATATATATATATATATATATATATATATATAATTGGTTTTATGAAGTATGATATAAACAAAATGAAAAGAAAAAATCAACACAAATCCAGTGTAATGAAGATAAAAGAAAGCAGCAGTTAAAATATTATGCAAAACGTATTTTCCAAATTCTAATCCAACTGGACAAGACATTCAGCTTATTGAGTACAGTAATTATGTCTGTATGCAAGTATCTATACATGACAAATCATGCTTCTGACAGCTTAACAGAGTTTTGCAGTAGTTTCATCAACCCCTCACACATATCTACTCTAGGTCTGTAACAGTAGATTGGCCAATCTATCACTTGTATTTTTGTCTCCAATAAGACAGCAGGGAAGGGGCCATTCTGCCTTCCCTAGGTAGAGTGTTCCGGAGCTGAGGGGCAGCCACCAAGAAGGCCCTCTCTCACATCCACACCAACTGTGCTTGTGATGGTGGTGGGACTGAGAAAAAGGCCTGAGGATCACAGGAACTAGGTAGGTTCCTACTGAAAGATACAATCTGCCAAACGTCCTGGATTTGAGCCATAGGTCATAACTGTCAGAGTAATTGCAGCGCAGCAGTAGTTGGATGGAATCAGTGGACGCAGAACGAAGTGACACCAAGACTTTAGTAAAACTATATACAAAGTTTTACTGTAAGCAGTAATAATCAAGACAAACAAGCTTGCAGACAAACACAGGACTTGACACTCACTCAGCACTGAACTCAACTCAGAACAGAACAGAACTGATGCAATCAGTAATGCATACACACTTGTGTCTGAACACTCCCCTGGTTCCAGCCACACATCAAGGTCATCACAGCTTCTTAGTAATTAACTCTTTCCAGACTATAGTACACTCTGGATGATGCAATCAGTATGCAATACAGAGAAGACACAAACTTCATTTAAACACTACCAATACACAAATCCCACATTAACAATAACTAGCACTTTGAATTGTACTCAGAAACAGTCTGGCAGCCAGTGGAGCTGTTGCCAATAGGGGGCTTGTGCGCTCCCTGTACCCAGCCCAGGTTACCTTGTCTGCAGCTCTTTGGAACAGTTTTTGGACCAGCTGATATTTCTAAACACTCTTCACAGGCAGCCTCATATAGAGAGTGTTTCAGTAATTACAACCAACACACATACATTTAACACCACTATTACTGTTGTTATCAAGATTATGCTACTGGTAATCTTTAGAGCCCAGTAGGACAGACCTCCTCACAATGCCAATTTTGCTCTGATATTTTTGTATAACCATAATTGCACAACAGTGAATTACTATGTCTACTAAATAAGTTAACCACTATAGCAGAATTTCATGAATTCAAAATATACCACAAAATATACCAATAAATATCAGGCAATGATCCCAGATATTTTAGTAGAATAACATGTAGATTTTGGACAAATCAACAATACTGTGTTTTAGCCATCATAGCATTATTGTATGTTTTATAAAATGAAACACCCGTAACAATCATTATGGAACATACAATAGAAGCTCTTTAAATGTAACTACCTTTTCCTATTTTGGAAGGATCATGTCTAAAAGAAGGATATATTATTATACCATAATTGATCACTAGGTCATATTTTATTGAAAATTAAAAGAAGTAAGAAATCTTTTTATAAAGTGGGTTGTTGTATGTCTTTCGGGCTGTGTGGCCATGTTCCAGAAGCATTCTCTCCTGACGTTTCGCCCACATCTATGGCAGGCATCCTCAGAGGTTGTGAGGTATGGATAAACTAAGTCAGGAAAGGAAAGAATATACAGCCCGAAAGACATACAACAACCCTGTGATTCTGGCCATGAAAGCCTTCGACAACACATTTTTATAAAGTGTTGAGAAACATTTGTGGACTTCTTCAAAAGAAGGTAGTACATCTGCGATTCGCAGATTATTCAATTACCTTCTATAGTATCTTCTTTCAACATGTAAATTGTTTTTAGTGCTGTGTGCCTTCAAGTCATTTCTGACCTATAGCAACCCTAAGATGAACCTATCACAGTATTTTCTTGTTAAGATTTGTTTGGAGTAACCTATGATTCAAGGCCACCTTAAGGTGGCCTTGGCCCATGTTAACCCAGATCAGCTACATGCATCATTTAGTGTCATTAAGCTGTCAGACAGCTGATTCACCCGCCCTTGGTGCTAAGTAGCCAGTGTAGAAGTGCCTATAGTTGAAGCTCAGATGTAAAAACATAACTGCAAGGCTCCTTCATAAAGTACTACATAATGATGGAGTGTTACCCCCAAATGCAGCTACTAGGAGCAGAGTGCAACCAGAGCTTACAATGTTCTTGGGAGATCGCCTTTAACTTCAGTCTTTAACCTATTCCATGTAGAACAGCGTAAAGAAAAGCCTGCAGGCCATGGGTACTATACAGACCCCAAATGTTGTTCTCTAAACTACTTAAATGTACCCAATTTAGTACATTCACTTCTTACTATTTCATGTTACAATTTTTTTTCTCCCAAATATAAAAACTGTTGATTCTTAGTCAGAATTGTAACTAAATACACACACTCACACTGCTGTACGTGTTTCATAGTACTTTTGCGCAGGAACATAAGTACTAATTTCCTCAGGTTTCTGACATGATTTTAGAGCAAAACATTTGAAACAAATTCTAAAGATGTACCCAAACAGATATCCTTTTATTGATTTTTTTTGGGGGGGGGGGGGGCTGTTACCATCAATTGTCATTTCACACATCACTTCTGCTATTTCACAAAAATGCATGAAAATTGTACCTAGAAGAACATTTTTTTTACTGATCTGAACATAAAATTCTCAATTTCCCACTTTCCAAACGTCTGTGTCACTGGAATATTTTTCACTTGATTTTTTTTCCATTTTTTATTTCAGTCATGCATCTCTCCAAGACAAGATGGATCTATGAACAATGCTTACAAGATTCTCCAACTGGTATAAAGGGGTGAAGTAATTTTCATAAATCTGACCTCCCCCTCCATGCCCCTATGTTCCACAGAAATGTCTGGATGCTTATGCAAACAGCATAGGAAGCATGTAATAAATCTGGAACAATCCAGATCAGCAGAAAGTCTTGCTTTTTTCGCATACCTAGGATATAATGGGCTCCATTGCAGAATATTTTTCAGCTGAAGCCAGACTTTCTCTGGACTTTTTAAAACACAAATTTTCCCTATTTAATGTGGTTATGCCCGGTTTATGGGCGTGCATCATTTGCCGATCCCCTTTATAATCGACTTCAATGTGGATTACAAAGCCTGTGTAGGTGGAGCCTTAGTTAAAGCTAAAGTAGCTACTTTCTTACTACATCACAAATATTCACCAACCCAAACCAGGCCGAGATTTTATTTTCTGTAGTAAGGAACTATTATATCAGTGTGCCTACGCACACATTTGTGTGTGCAACTGTGAAAAGCCTAACATTATCTAACATAATCCAGGTCTGCAATTCTTAGGGTATAGCATAGCTACATGCAGAAATACACAAATATTAGTACTGTATCATTGAGGGAAAAATAAAAATGAAATATTTTAGGAAGGCCGGTCTAGATGTGCTCACATCTGCACAGTGAACTGTGTTACAAACATTAATTCATGAAGCCTCCTCTTTTGCCCTTCCTTTAATTCCACTGCAGAGCAAATGGATAGATTTTCCCTTGACAGTATTTTACTGCTCACCTGGAACTAAGCCTGGGACCTTGATAATTGTAATGCATTACACACAGACTAAACAGCCTTCTAAGGGCCAGATTACACCTTGGCTGATTGGTGTCATACTGACAATACAATGCAGTCATAAACCTTGTGAAATTGGCCATTTAAGCTGTGTTTATGGTTGCTTTGTGTGCTGATAGATCTGGAATAGAATTGCTACATTTGCAGTGCAAAAATGATTATATAAAATGCATGCCTAGAGCATGTTTCTCCCCACTGTTTGTACAGCATCTAGCACAATGTGACCCGTTCTCTCAACTTCTTGGTGCTGCAAAAATGCACAAAACTAAGACACATTTCTATGAATTTAAAATATCAAACTATTAAAACTATGTTTGCCTCAGCAAAGATATCTGAATTTTCTAAATCAGTATGCCCATTGTCTCCTACAGGGTTCTATGCTCCAGCCAAGCCCACAAATATAGTTGAGGGACCAAATATCTAACAGCTGGATCTAGAGATGTTTTGCATGTGTGGCAAAGTCTTACAAAGTCTTAGGACCGGGCTGTGGCACAGGCTGGAAAGCAAGCCAGCTGTAACAAATCAACAAATCACTCTGACCAAGAGGTCATGAGTTCGAGGCCAGCCTGCGTCTTGTCTCTGTCTCTGTTCTATGTCATGGCATTAAATGTTTGCTTTTATGTGTGCAATGTAATCCGCCCTGAGTCCCCTTCGGGGTGAGAAGGGCGGAATATAAATGCTGTAAATAAATAATAAATAATAAATTACACATGGCAGTCCTATTCAATTATTCTAGTTTCTATAGAAAATACAAACTAAACAGTGCTGTACTATGTAGATTTTTTTTACATATGTGAAATTCAATTTGACATAATTAATTCCACAAAAGGGGATCCCTATCTATATGATATCATGAAGATGGAGGAGGTGTGATTAGAGTTAGTTCTGAGGAAACAGCAGTGTGAGGCTCGGGCATAAAAGCATCAATGCCACTGGCAAAAAAGAATTATTGCCAAAACCAGGGATGCAAGAATAAATCTTTGCTTAAGAATTATCCTGTTCTATTTTGGCCCAGGACCATTGTGTACTGTATTCAGACCTCAAAGTTTACCAGTAATCCAATGGGGGCAACCATCATGTGATTAGAAAAACAATGGGAAATCTTATCAAAAGCACAACCTGATGTCAACATTCCATCCTGGCTAAGTTAATGAATCAACTTGCAAACTGATCACCCTAAGTTTTGGTGGGAATGTTTTCACATTTTGTGTGTGTGTGTGGGGGGGGGGGGGGGAGAGGAAGATCAATTTATTGAATTTACTGAGGAATGAACTAGAAACAATGGGTTTCTGTTCTAAGAAGACACTTCAAGGTTAGCGGTTTGCTAACAGAGGATGCTAGTGAAGAAACCATGGAATCACAATAGCACAATCAGGAATGTTTTGGAAATGCAGGTATGAGGCTTCAGAGCATAGCTCATTGTAAATCTAAAATTCTATAAGTCTATATTTCTATGTCTAGTGAATATTAATAAAAACAAGCATGGCTTTTTCATAACCACTTGCCTTTTAGTCCTCTTCCCCACTATTTATTCCTTTAGCATTTTTTTTTGCTTGAAAAGCTTAATATTTGGCTCCCTTCTGAAGGAAATAGGCATAGTGACAGATGAAAGACTTTATTCATCATATAATTCAGAATAGGGAGGGGGGAAATCAACTGCTGTGCATTTAAGATTCTAACAACCCTGCAATTTTGTATAGTCATTTTCCCCACACCCCAACCCACTCTTTCGAAGAAATCTGCTTTTATTCTGCTAATAACTAACCACAGTTAGAGCAGCATGGATCCGATTAGTAGTTCTTATGGTACAAAGAGGAGGGGGGAAAAAGCCTGTGAACAGGGTTGCCAATTTGTCCACCTGGGTCTCTAGAAGAAAGATTAGATGAAAGCTTGCTCTTTTATTACACACTTCATCTCTGCTCTACTCTTAGGCATTTTCGGAGCTGAGGTACTGAATTTCTAAAGGTCTAATTTGACCACCTTATAAAAAAAGGCGCTTTCCTTCAATTTCCCTCTGTGTCCCTGAGACTCATGCAGCATTTTATGTGGGAAAGTAGACTTAAAAAAACCCCCAAGATGTTCAATATTTTCTATCACATCTCAACTGTGATTTTAAATTACTGCCATTCTTTTGTTGCACAAAATACATGATGCCTGTTATTGAGAGACTCAGATATGCACCTGGTGTTTTGTTGTCTTTTTGATCCAAACAGACTCTCTGCTTTCCAATCCCATCCCACCCCCACTTTGAAACTGGCTTAAAAAGCAACATGTGGATTCACAGAAATAACCACAGACAACATGTTCAGAGACATTCAATGTGAGCAATAAAGTCACCCCAAAGTTATAGCTGGAAATCACAGGAACTGTGTACCTAAAAGAGAGAGAGAACCACCAGTAAATTCTGATGGTCTCATTAGGAGACTTTTAAAAATTATTCCAAGAAGCACTGGTAATGTAATGTCAGAACAAAGATGTTAATTCAGGAGTGGGAATCATAGAAGACGTTGTTGGATTGCAACTCTCAGTTTCCATTCTATTAAAAAACAGGAAATTTACCAAATGATGCTATCCTGAAAAAAGGAACATAGTGATAGAGAACTCCAGAGTGTTGTACTGGAACTACAATACAGCTGGATTTGGGTCCAAACTTGAATCTAAAAGTGATGGGAATTATTGTAACTACAGGGGCATTTTCATCCCTTTCACTAGAGTCAGCCCTTTCTTTCCATCTTCCAGTGCATCTTCTCTATGCAGCATACTGGCACAACTGGTTAGTAACCAGCTGCAATAAATCATTACTGACCAAGCCCGGGTCGGGCTGAGCTCCCGACCATTTAATAGTCTAGCTCGCTGTTAACCTATGCAGCCCGAAAGACAGTTGCATCTTTTGAGTAGGAAATTTATATACCACTTTATGTGGGGAGGCTAATTTAACTAATTTACGACACTGTAAAACCTTCCAGCAGCGTGCGGAAGAATTAGGACGGACTCCATCAAGGACTCGGTGTCACAGGTGGACGGTGAAGCGGCAGCTCCCCTGTGGCCAGAATCGAGCATACTCTCATGAAGCCGGAAAGCTGGAATGTTAAATTGCCTCTGTGTCTGTCTATATATGCCGTATTGTCTAATGGCATTGAATGTTTGCCATGAATGTTTGCCTTTTCACCCTTCGGAGAAGGGAGGAATAAAATTTTGCAAATAAATAAATACTACTAATTTTCCAAAGAGGAAAATATGATATCCCTTCAGTCCTTGCAACTCATACTTCTCAGGCTTAACAGAAGAATTTGAACGTAGAATCTGTGCAATGACAATTGTAATAGCTCTGGATTACGATTTTGGATTAAGTGATTTTAATAACTGAAGTAACTGTTTTTAGATGTTTTAATTTTCTAGTTTTTAATGTATATGTTTACCAATTGTATGTTTTATGGCATTGAATTGTTGCCAATATGTGAGGACACTCTGAGTCCCCTTCAAGGTTGAGAAGGGCGGGGTACAAATATGGTAAATAAATAAATGATAGTGTGTAAGGGAAGATTTCTGTCTACTCTGACTTCTAAGAAACTTCAGGTAGTAGGTTTCCTTCAGGTGATACATTACTTTTCCTTCATATACACTGCAACATCTTTTAGAAGTTGATTGTGACAGTTATGGGCTAGTTACAATACATTGCTAGGGAACAATACTGCTTGTGGACTTTCTAAGCTCAGGCATAATAGGAAATAAGATGTCACCAAACTCTCAGGAATACACGTAGAATCACATGTGTTCACATGTCCTTGAGGGATTCTATCATATGTTCAAAAATATGTATTTCACCTTTACACTGTACATAGAATGAAATAGCTCAGAAAAAAAATCTATGGAAATGTTAACTCTAAATACATTGTTTGTTAATATTAGTTGTCCATTATACACAGAAGCATCAAATACATGTTCATCTCCTTCATTTTCTCATCATATGCTCCAGGTTACGTATTTCCCAAATAATGAGAAACAATGGTTTGCAGTTTCATTTTGATTTTTTATATTGCATAGGGGAAACACAACCACAGATCAGACTATGTTACGACCTCTCCACCCCCCCCCCCCCCCCCCCCAAATCTGAGGCCCTCTCAAGAAATGTCAAACCATGGTCTGTCACTTGGTTTAAACTCACGTGATAACACTTAGAAACCACAGTAACTATTGCAAAGCTAATAAATATTCCTTAGGAAAGAAAAAATGAATAACCATGGAAGGTTAATTAACATGGAAAATACCACCCCCAACATCCCTGAATATGAATAAATTATGGTTAGGCTTGAGTACTAGCTCTAGCATCAAGGCATTTCAGTTCTTTATGGGTGTTTGAACAATAGAAATACCTTGATCAATTTAAAGTCCTCTGCGAGGTCACACAAACAATTCTTACCCACTTGCCTTTAATGTGAATTGGAATTACGCAACTCTTATGTCAGTTTCTGTTTACAAATAGGAATAACTGCATTAACAACTCCTGGTTATATCATTTATAAACATGCAGATGCGGATTATTAAAGATTAATGCATTTCAGTATTGGTGTCGGCATTCCGTTTGTCTTATGCCGAAACCAATTCTGTTCTTCATTAGTCAACGACAACCCACATCACCCTGTTGTGGAAGAGAAATCAAAGGTACAAGTGTGAATCGAGAATAAGTGATGAAACTGATTACTAAGAAACTTAACAGCTGCAATCAATCAACACATCACAATAATTTGACTCCACACTATTGAGCAACCCCCCCCAAAAAAACCCTAAGATTTTTAAAAATTCTTTTCATTTAAATACATACTTTACAAACATGGATATCAATAACTTCTAAAGATTTAAAATCATACTACTTAATACAAGTATGGCTAATAACATTAAATTGTATTTCTGCTGTTGAATTGATTTCAAAATATATTCTTCTATTATGTACGATTCAGGAGATAGGGAAGGAATGAAAGAGTTTCCCCATTTGTTAGCGTGAGTTATGTTTCCTATGGAGTAATTTAGTCTTTACAATTTGCGATACAAGGCAGTAAGACTTGTAATCTTAAGTGTCCTAGGTAGGATCA
Source organism: Anolis carolinensis (assembly GCF_035594765.1). Lineage (NCBI taxonomy): Eukaryota > Metazoa > Chordata > Lepidosauria > Squamata > Anolidae > Anolis > Anolis carolinensis. Next base: position 72,700,424 of record NC_085841.1, read on the forward strand.
ATACTGACGAATACTGTGGGGCCAAGGTGATGTGTCCTATACCTGCCCAGCCCCAGATATATACCACACATTCACTACTCCCAGCCGTTGTAGGGGCAGTAGAGTGCCCCTATTGCCCAGTCCCCACTTCCTCTCCCATCAAGGGAGGAGGGAGGGAGAGAGGAAGAATCCTCCCTTTTCTCTTCCTTCCTTCCTTCCTTCCTTCCTTCCTTCCTTCCTTCCTTCCTTCCTTCCTTCCTTCCTTCCTTCCTTCCTTCCTTCCTTCCTTCCTTCCTTCCAGAGCACCATTTTGCCTCAGCCAGTGTCACTATGTAAAATGCCAGACAGGCAGGATCTGTGTCCCAGCCAGAGACTGGTATAACACAGAAGGTTGTTGGGGGACAGGGATGGGACAGGACTGCCACTCCACGTTTACTGTTCTCATATCAAAACAGTTAGGGAGATAGCCTAAATTCTGTGTCAGAATTATGACTTACCCCTTATTTGGGGCAATGCAGGGCAGGGCCATGTTAAGGTGGTCTTGCCCACATCACCCCAGAACAGCCCTGTGTTCTATACCCATCTAAGTTTTCAGGGTAGATAGGGCCCTGGTCCAGTATCTGAACTTACAAATTCCTTAGTCTTGCTCACTCTTTTCCCTAAACAACAGAAGCAATAGAGAATGGAATGTTGGGTTTCTTCCATCTCAATGCCACTTGTCTATGTTGTGCAAAGTATCATGATTCATGCAGATCTATAGAACTATAAGATATGGGGGAAGGTAGGTGTCCTTCACTTCAACATGTTTAACTTCTAATCTACAGTACTTTCAGTAGTGCAGTACATTTCCGAAGGGTTGTATAGCACACAGAATTAGAGTCAGGACTCAAATCTCCACTTGGCTATGGAAACTCATTTGGTGACACTGGACAAGTCACATTGTCACAGGCTCCAAGACAGGCAAAGACAACCCCCTTCGGAACAAATTTTGCCAAGAAAATCCCATGGTTGCCTTAGGGCCATTATAAGTCAGAAATGAAGACACACAACAATAGTTGACATAAGCAATGGCAGTTTGCTGTTTGTACAAAATTAAACAGTTACCGCTTGGTTTTTAACAAGTTTCCACAAGGCATAAAGCCCTAAAGCGAACAACAACAAAAAACTAGTTGACAAAGCAGGAGCAGACTAATCAAATTGCACTGTAAATGCATCCATCATTTCTTAATATTGCAACATATGATGGAAGAAAAAGACACCTTTCCATTTATGATGCAATCACATCAATATTGTATTATGAAAACACATGAAATAGAAAGGGGAGAGTTTAAATTGTTTCATCTATAAGACCGTAAACCAGACATGTATAAAACTCATATTTTCATAATGCAATAATCAAAAATACAATATTTATCACAAACGTGACAGTTGTGGGTAAGTATGTAATGGGATAAAAAAAGTATTACAACAATAAAAGAACATATTTTAAATATTTGAGATTAAAAGAATATTCCAAGCAGCAATATGAATTAAACAATAGAGGTTACAGGTAAATAAGACTTTGGCTGCAACCTTAGGGATCAAGCTACACTGAATTCAAAGGGACTTATATCTGAATAGATATGCACAAAACTGTAAAGTTCTATGACTAAAATGGGGGAGACTGCTGTAATCTCTGTTCAGGGAACTCTTAATACAAAAAAAAGAATCTCTTGTTTTTTCTATAGACACTATAGCTTTAGGCACATGTTAATCCATTTTCTAAATATGATTCCTAATATTGCTTGATGTTTAAATCTGGGAATCTAAGTGGGTTCAATGTATTTTTGACTATGATGAAGTTAGCTTATGACTCATAAAGAACTTAAGAAATTAAAAATTAAAAAAAGAGTAAACAGAAATTACTCCCTGCTTTTACTCCCAAAATCTGAAATGAAATCTCATTTGCTGCCATTCTGCATGCATTTACATTGCTCATGCCTTATTGAAACCAATGTGTCTTAAGTGGTTGGATAGCAAATGTTTAGGCTGCTACAGATATATTAAAATGAGGCAATGCTGCATAACGTAGCCTTTCCTAACAGTGTATCCAGGTATGTATCTGCTCTATTTGATCAAGTGTGACAAGAAAGTTGTTGTCTCTCATGAACTGTGAAAATTTGGTTGGACACTAAGAATACTGGAAATGGAATTTCGTTATTACTTCATCACAAAATATGATGAATGCTAAATCAAGAGATGTTTCTTAATTTATCATCTCATAGATCTACACATTTTACACAAAGAAATTAATTTTTGGAGAACCCAGTTTTGGAAGATCTTTTTAAGCAATACAGGGTGCAGACCCAATTTGTGGCATAAATTTTAATTCCTGCTGAATTCCCCACTTCTGGAGATTGCTGAGATAGAGATGACCATGTTGATGCACCAAATCCAAATTCAAAGAGTGAGCTGACGCAGAATGATGGATCTATTCCCCCTTGTTTCTTCAGATAGTACATAATGGCGTATTGATGGTAACTGCCTCAACAAACTTGCCTCAATGAAATGGCTTTTCCCATTTTCAACAGCTCCTGTGAAGTTCAATGAACCCTGACTGAGAGACTTCCCAGATGAACTCTTCATCCCTCCATGGAGACAAATTAAGTACTTCATTTCATGCACATTTGCTGGATGCTCCCACCACCTTAGGGAATGGTGGACAGTATAGGGAATGGTTAGTTTCACTGTGGAGAGTCTTACAGTTGATTGAAAGAAACAAAGCTTGTAGAAGTTTCATCCACAGCCAAGCAAATGGATTCACAGAGATGACTGAAGTAACCCAGCAGAACTTGGACATCTTTGGCACTCACCTTTCAATTTCAAAGACAGTAATGGGCAGTTCTTTGGAGGGCTACTTAGGCTTGGGTTTGAAAATCTAATACTGCTTTAATGAACGGTATCTCTAAGGAGCCCCCACTGGTGTAGTGGATTAAAGCCTTGCGACTTGAAGGTTGGGTTGCTGACCCGAAGGCTGCCAGGTTCTCTCTATCAGCTCCAGCTCCATGCGGGGACATGAGAGAAGCCTCCCACAAGAATGGTAAAAACATCAAAACATCCAGGATTCCCCTGGACAACGTCCTTGCAGACAGCAAATTCTCTCAAACCAGAAGCAACTTGCAGTCTCTCAAGTCGCTCCTGACACGAAAAATCCCAAAAACAACGGTATCTCTCACCACATGTCATCATCGCAGGCGATCACTCATGGCCAAGTACTATTGTCTTTCAAGGCAGAATCTTGGCAGTGGGTCCATAAGTGACTGTAGAGACCTATTTTGAAACCACATGGTCTTTTGCAGTAAGGACATACATTTCCAAGTGGAAGGCAGTTCCGACAAGTTTGCTTGACATGTCTTCCTCTTGGCACATTTTTCCCCACATTTTTCACAATCTGTTGGTGACAACCGACCTCCCTGTTTAACATCTAATCCCACTTTAAATGGGTCACTTTGGGAGCTGTTGCTGTCCAAGACTGTTGCCATTATGTCACCAGGGAGGAGCCACAGATATTCACAAATTTATCAGGGATTATCAAAGAGATGGTCCAAAGAGAATTATGATTCACTGTGTCAAATGCCTTTGCAAGCCTGATGAATGAATGCCATGTAGAGGTTGATTTTGTTACCTGCATTTTTCTTGGACTTGTTGTTCATTGAAGATCATATCCATTGTTCCTCTGGAGGGGCAGAAGCTATTCTGGGATTCTGGAAAGATGTCTTCTGAAACAAGCAGAAGGCGGTTTCCGGGGATTCTTATGAAGATTTTTGCAATTGAGTTTAAGAGGCAGATATCTTGATAGTTTCCACAGTCCCTCTTTCTCTCTTTTTGAAAAGGGTGGTGATAATGGTATCCTTGACATCTGCTGGGATCTTCTCAGTCACCCACACTTTTTCAATGAGCTTGTGGCATTATTGTGTCAGCTCAGTCCCACCTTCTTTAAAGATTTCAGCAGGGATCTCATCAGGTCCACTGGCTTTGTTATTTTTTAATTGGCTTACAGCTGGACAGTGCTACAATCTCATCCCTGGTTTGTGAGATAACCTTTTTGGCCATGTTGAAACTGTGGCTAAGGAGGTTATGGTAGTGCTCTTGCCAACAAAATAATAGGGTTTTTTTCCTTTAGAAGTTTGGTGCCATCTGATAAAATTTGTGAACATCCTGTAGCTCTTCCATGATGGCAGCAATCTTGGATGGCAACGACTCCCAAAGAGACCATTTAAGGCGAGATCAGGTGTCAAACAGGGATGCATTATTTCCCCAACCTTATTTTCCATTTTCATATCTATGATTCTACATCTTGTTGACAGGAAACTTCCCACCAGTGTGGAAACCACATTTCAAACATGTGGCAAGCTCTTCATACTCAGAAGACTGAAAACCAAAAGTAAGATCACAACACCTTCAGTTATAGAACTCCAATATGCTGACAATAATGCAGTCTGAGCTTATTCGTAGGAAGACCTACAAGCCATTTTAAACACCTTCATAGCACATAAAAAGCTTGACCTCTCACTCAACATCAAGAAACCAAAGTGCTCAGCTAGCATGCACCAACCAATCCCTCTGCAATGCCAGTAATAATATCATGATTAGAGGCTTGTAGATGCTGTGGAATGCTAGGAAAGGGTTAATCTCCCTCGGGTTTCCAAGAGGTCAGATTGACCTTCCCTTCCAAGTAATGGTACACAGGCTGCAGAGATTACTTGGGAAGGACTGATATTAGATGCAGCTGTGGTTAGCTATATAAAAGGGCTTTGTAAGAGGCTGTTCTTTGGGGGGGGGGGTATCTGTTATATTAGGAAGTGTATTTGTTATATTAGGAAGTGTATCCTGTTTTTCCCCCTTGCCAAATCTGATCCAGAGAGCCTGGCTTGTATCCTGAAGAACTCTGAAACCTAGCTGTGACCCTTGGGATCCTGTAAAGGCTTTCTGTATATATTTCAGATTTCAATATTAATGTCAAAAATACGTAGTATGATTTTACATAGGATTTCTGCTACATTAGAACAGTAAAGACAAATATCACTTAAGTAAAATAAACATTAAATATTAAATAACCAAAAAATAAAATAAGGTGTAAACACTAAGCTAATCTGGGAATCTGCTATTGCAACACATCCAATGAAGTGGTTTAAAACCAGTATAAAAAAGGTTTAGGACTAAGTACGTTCCAGTCTACTTGGACTGACTCTCATGGCTTGATTCTTGGACTGGAAAACAGATTTGTATGATAGGACTTTGGACAGCAGTATAGCTTTGTCTACTTTACGTGATTTTGAAACCTTGATATTACCTTTTTAGTCTGGGACTTTTGTTTCATTATGTCAGCCATTTGCTATTTTCATGTTTTGTAGTTGAACACTGAAAAGACTCTGTTGAAGTTCTTCATTTCAGTAATGGGGTTTGTGGCACAACCTTATTGGTTTGGTTAAACTCTATTTGCATTACCAGGCAAAGTCCTGGTGCACAACAAATAAAGCTTAATTGTGTAATGTTGACCATTTCTGCTACCTAGGCGGCTACCTCTCCACAAAAGTTGACATCAGCACCAAATAAACACCGGCTGAGCTCTGTGAGTGTATCATTTTAATTAATCAAGCAAAAAGCGTTCAAGGATATGGGTGTTGGTAGGGATACCAAGATGCTTGTTTACAAAGCTATTGTCCTTCCAACTCTGTTGTACACCCATGAAACATGAATTATCTACAAAAGTCACTCTGGAAAGATTCCATCACCATTACTTCCAAAAATATCCTGCAAATCTCTTGGGAAGACAGGCAGACAAACATACATCAGCATTCTGGAAGAAGCAAAGACCACCAGAATTGAAGCAACAATTCTCCGTCATCAACTTCACTAGACTGGCCATGCTGTCCGAGTATCCAATCACTGTCTCTCAAAGCAATTATTTTACTCTCTGCTCAAGAAGAGCTGTCCACCAACACTCCATTTTCAAAAGAGATTTACAGATGGGCTTGAAGCTAATTTTAAAAAATGTGGAATAAACTAAGAACTGGGAAGGTCTGGCCCTCAAATGTTCTAACTGAAGGTCAGCTGTTACCAACAGTGCTATGGATTTTGAAGAGGAACGAATAGAAGGTGAAAGGGAGAAATGTACCAAGAAGAGGGTGTGTTAAGCAAACCCTTGTTGTGACTGCCTTCCATCTGGAAATCTATGTTGTCACTGCAAAAGACCATGGATCCAGAATAGGTATCTATATAGTCACTTACAGACCCACCACCAGGACTCTGGAAAATAATCATACATGGCCATGAGTGATCATCTAGGGTAGTAATAGGTGGCAAAGAAAAAACCATCTGCTCTAAAGGAAGGTAGTGAGGTTTGTGGATCCATTTGCATAATCTCAATCTTCATTTGAATTTGAGTCAAGATTTCTCCATGTGAAGTGGCAGCAATTACAAATGGAGAGCATGCTTCACTAAACGATAACTATAACATCACTGTCCTACTCAGCTGAGGAATTTCTAGAATCCACTGTTATGGATGGAGAAAGACTTTTTCTTTCTTTGTGAAATAGACTGGGGCGATAGTGAATGTCAGCACCACAGGGTGTAAAGGATCTTTATGCAATCAATGGAAATTCTCACTCAGGCCTTTTGACTTTTTCTTTCTGTGTTTTCAAATAGTCATTTGATGATCCCCAAACCTCATTGACTCTACATTAGGAGAACACATTTAAGACTGAGCGTTCAGCTTGGTGAGGAGCTGATAATTGTGAAATGGGATGGTCCATCTCCTTCTATCAAAAAGAGGTCTCTTGGGTGAATTTTTGAAGACCAATTCATGGCAACTACACCTACTGATAACTGGCAAATAGAGTGCTTGGAGGCAGTGATAGACTTTATATTTCTAGGTGCGAAGATCACTGCAGATGCAGACTGCAGCCAGGAAATCAGAAGACGTCTACTTCTTGGGAGGAGAGCAATGGCCAACCTTGATAAAATAGTGAGGAGCAGAGACATCACACTGGCAACAAAGGACCGCGTAGTCAAAGCAATGGTATTCCCTGTAGTAACCTATGGATGCGAGAGCTGGACTATAAGGAAGGCTGAACGAAGGAAGATAGATGCTTTTGAACTTTGGTGCTGGAGGAAAATCCTGAGAGTGCCTTGGACCGCAAGAAGATCCAACCAGTCCATCATCCAGGAAATAATGCCCGGCTGCTCACTGAAGGGAAGGATATTAGAGGCCAAGTTGAAGTATTTTGGCCACATCATGAGAAGATAGCAAAGCTTGGAAAAGATCATGATGCTGGGGAAAATGGAAGGAAAAAGGAAGAGAGGCCGACCAAGGGCGAGATGGATGGACGGTATCCTTGAAGTGACTAGCCTGACCTTGAAGGAACTGGGGGCGGCGACGGCTGACAGGGAGCTCTGGTGTGGACTGGTCCATGAGGTCACAAAGAGTTGGAAACGACTATGTAAGAGAGAGAGAGAATCCTTATCGAGGAGCTCAGGGGGATAGAAATCAATCATTGAGGGGCAAAATGCTGACCAGACACTACCATAATTGAGGGGTATAGAGAAATTTGTTTTCCCCACTTGTTCCTTAGTAGGCACAAAAGGACATGCTCGTAAAAAGCGGCTTTAGGTGGAAATTATTATTATGCTGGCCTGTGGTGTGAAATCCTTACAGTGAGGACATAAACCAACTTTGTGACCTCCATTCAAATACTTGGAATGTCCATCTTTTTCCCATCATAGTCGGTACGTTTTTTGAATGATGCTGAGGAGGTAATAAAATAACCCTTTAAGAACGAAATGGCTAAAACCAGGTTGAACCACTGAAATAATAAAATAAAGCCATGGTCCAAGAAAGACCTATTCTACATTGGTATCAGATTTGATCCAATTGGAGCCATCAGTGGGATTTCCTCAGCCTCCTCAGGACCGATTCACATCTACGTGACCTAAATGGTCAGTGTAGATTTGCCCAAGTCAGACAGACAGTAAGGAAACCAAAATGGAGTAGAGCAGAGAAACCAAACAAGACAAACCATTAATCAAAAACTGGAGACTCCATCCAAAATGTTCTTTAGCAATGCTGCTACAGTGGCAGAAAACAAGGAATAGAGTGTAAGTGGGAAGGATGCTATAAAATGGTGCTGAGGAGGTAAGGTTGCTAACAAAATGCACTGCACAGGCCTGGATTATCCATTTGTATGAATCACAGAGGCCATGAAGGATTCTATGCTTCCGGCCTTTTAAACACTTGCTTTGTTAGTAAACTTGAGATTTCTGGCCTAGGAGCCAAGCCAAGCTAGCATTCATTACATTTTCTGGCATCAGCAATGCATTTTGATATTATGCCATGTCAGCTTCTATTCCTCAACTAGCATATTATGAGAAAGAGATCAAGCCTTCTAAATGGCAAGCATCTCCTTGTACTAGTACTCCAGAAACACAGCATAATTGTAATAAAAATTGAGTCATAAATGAAGAACTATACAATGAACAGAAATGTGCATTTTATCTGCCACACCCCAAATCTTTATTTGAAAAGATTTTTTTGAAATGTTCAGACCAGAATAGATTATCTCCAGAAAAACAAATCATACAGTATAACCTTCCTATGAGAAGGGTGATTTAGTCTCATAAAGCAATAATTTTATTCCCAAAGCAGAGATGCTATTGGTGAGGCATTACAAAAATAGTTATGCAGACTGACTATGATAAGTAGCTGCCCAGTTTTATTGTGTGCAAAGGGGAAAAGATTCATACAGTTTGGAGATATTCCAGTATCTGAAGTATGCCAGTACTTTCATACAATGGATGATATGAAAAGTATGAGATAGGAAAGTTACATTGTGAAGCAAAAAGATTTCCACATCACATGGGGAAGAGCAAGCCACTTGAAAACGGAGTTATGTGTGTCATGTGGATGTTACTTTAGTTGCCAATTTTCTCTCTGAAATAGGGAAGAGGCAGAGAATGCTTTTATGCCAGAAAACCCTGGGAACACAACACCTTTATTTTAACAGCCTTCCAAGAAAGGAACCCCCTGCTACATTTTGGCATTGTCCCGTTATAGCTATCAGCAACTCAACAGCTGCTTGTTTTACAATGACTTGCTAGAGAGAAAATGATTGAAGGAGCCAATCTATGTCACATGGAGAAGCTCCTAGCAAGACTTAGCGGGAGGCAATACAAGAGGATCGAGGTCAGGACAAACAAAAGTACAGTGGGCAGAAAATAACAATTCACCAGAGGCAAGAAAGGAACATACGACAAGAACATTTAACACTAGTTAAAGTGCCACTTTCCAGGCTGCTCAAATGCAGTACAATTATTTGCATTTTTATTCCCATCCAATCCCACTGCTGGTTTTTTTTTCCGTGTCAGGAGCAACTTGAGATGCTTCTGGAGTGAGAATTGGCCGTCTGCAAGGACGTTGCCCAGGGGACGCCCAGATGTTTTGATGTTTTTACCATCCTTGTGGGAGGCTTCTCTTGTCCCTGCATGGAGCTGGAGCTGATAGAGGGAGCTCATCCGCGCTCTCCCCAGGTGGGATTCGAACCTGGCAGCCTTCAGGTCAGCAACCCAACCTTCAAGTCATGAGGCTTTAATCCACTACTCCACCGGGGGCTCCAGTTAAGCATCACTTACTCTAGGGAAGTGTGCATGGAACTGCAGCCTCATTTTTTGTTTGTAGGAAAGATGGTTGAAAGCATGAAGACAGAGCAGGGGTCTGGTTTAAGGGAGGAGAAAAAGGAATCCTGTCAGGAATCCCTGCTGTACAACCCTATTCTGCAAGGGCACATTTTCTGTCAACCCATCTCATGTCTCCATGACTTTATATGGATGACAGTGCACTTGGAAAAAAACAGGCATAAACAAGTGCTGCAAAAAATATTAAACACATACACCCCATCAGCTGGAATTGGTTTTCAGCCCACCATTTACCTGGAATACTTGCAGGAGAAATGGGACCAGATCTTGACTGGTTGCTTCCAACAGGAGAACCCACAGGGGAAGGGGAAGGTCCCCCAGGGATGCTGGAGAGGTGTGGGGAGGCATGAGGGGAGAAAGGTGATTGTGCTGGGTTGCTCTGCTCCCCTTGACTGCTGGTAGAACCTGATGCACTAACTGCTGAACTCAGTGTTGCTTCAGTTCCTGTAGGCAGGTCATCAATGGAGCCCGATAAATCCTGAGAAGAAAGAGGGGAGGAAATTGAAAAAAAGAGAAGTAGAAACTAATATCCCAGGTAAATATCAAGGACATTAGATGGGGTAAAACACCTTTCAATTTTGAACAGGCGTCCAAATAACACTGCCCCTATAGAACAAGTTATTAACATTTTTAAAATGTCCAGATTCATTTAGCAGGGAGTCAGAGCAAGGCTTAGATGGCCAATGTATATGCAAACCAAAACTTAAAACTCTGAGTCCCTTTGAGAAGAGAGGGGGAGGTTAGAAATAAAGATGATGATGATAATAATAATAATAATAATAATAATTCTTTCTTGCTACAGGTTGACTGCAAGGTTAGCCACTGAACATTCGTATCTCTGTTAATCTTTCGTGGAGCTCCCCAAATACCCACCCAGATTCATAGGACATTTCACAGGGGTCTACTTCTGCATATTATTTATCTTCTTAGTATTACTTTATTTGATGAATATCCTGTGCCATTATTTATCCTATTAAGCTTCTGACATAAGAAGAACATTTTAAAATATGATGTTGCTGCAACACAGCATTTTCATTCTCTTTTAAATCAGATAGAAAAAGCAATACCCAATCCCTTGTCATATTGGATGTGGAAGTACATTAATGCAAGGTTTGCTTTGGTGTGCAGTTTACACACCCCAGTAGTAAATACAAGGAGTCCATTTAAAATACCTCTCAGGCTTTAAGAGTTGCATTTTATTTCAGTATATTCTATAACTCTGAATTATAACATTGGAACACAAATCTAAAAAGAACTGAAGATGTAATAAATGTTTATCAAATTTTGCAATGCCAGCAAAAGAAAAATGTTATGCCCCATAGTAGACTTGAGCAAGTGTAGAAAACTTTATCATAGTACTAAGGTTGCAACGAAACACAATGACAGTTAAATAATGAAAGAATAAGGTGGTAAGACACGGGAGGGCTGAGTGTACAGTGAAATAAGACAGGCAGCTAATCAAAATGCTATTCTAGTCCAGAGGTTGTTTTTTCCTTGATAATGTCATAATGCTTGTACTTACAGAATTCTGTAATTTATAAGTAGCATATTAACACACTCATATTTATTGTCTAAATACTCTCTCAGACAAAGTACTCAAAACCCATGGCTCCTGACTGAAGCAGTTCCGTTAAGCTCCGATCATATATCTGGGATGGAATATAGCCATAACTATTGGGAAATGTGCATTTATGCAGCTAATCAAGGTGCAAGGGGTTTCAAGGCCTCACTGTACATTGGATAGCTTAACATTCCACAAATCAATACTTCTTTTCTCCAATAAGTAACAAAAAATCTTTGTATTTCAACATCACGAAACTATCAAAGCAGATGCTGGAACCAGGGCACTTAAATGACAGCACTCTTCCTCTAAAATGGCACATGCCAATGCCAAATGTAGCAGATTTTATTCTCTACGATCCCCATGTCTCTAGGCAACAAGGCAGCCATTCAACAGTCATTGAAGCATAGGTTCCTCCTTCAGTACCACGCAAGCTACAAAGGAGGCTTATAGCAATGGAAAAAACAGTGAGAGTGACTAAAAAGCTGTTTAAAATGAGGTTACCATCTTGTACCTTCCCAACTCCTGTGACTCTTTTGAAAGGTGACAAAACAGAGATTAAGGAACTGAACCTGCTATTCCGCTTTGGACTGTACACTTCCCGAAGCAGGTTCAGTTCCTTAATCATTGCATCCCCATTCTGGGTATAATTGTTTTGCTTCTATTCTCTGTTTAGTCACCTTTCAAAGGAGTCAATCCTATGATGATGTTAGAATTTATTCCATCACAAGGGAATAAGAATTTGGACTGTTGGTTAGCAAATATGCACCTCGCCACATCTCTGCAGTTTATTAAAGTAGGTTTTTATCCTAGTCTTTATCTGAAAGTCCAAATAATAATAAACAATAAAATCAACTTGACTCAAAATAGCAAGTAAATGATTTCAAAACGTTACTATCATATTAAACAATCAAAGAAGTTAAAAGAAGATTATCAGTTTACTTTAAATAGTTTAAAATTGTTTGAAACCAGACATATGCATGATTATGTGATTGTAAAATTAAATAAGCTCCAATGGCTACAAAATGAGAGGGGTTTCTCTACCATTCAACTTTGCTTTTAAAAAACCAAACAAAAACAGAAGGCAACAGCTTTTGAATTGCTTTCATTTACTCTTTTACTGTATAGACCTTGGACTGGACCTATATCTAGACCTATCTAGATTGATCCCCCACTCCCGGAATCAGTGGTGTTGAAATAGATAGCTAATGTAAGTTGCATTAATTTCAATGGGTTTACTTTCCATGCAATCAAGTCTGTATCTAAATTATTGTCACTGTCATACAAGGAATGTTTTCCAAAAAGAAAGGAGAAAGAAATTATTTTTATGTATTTATGAAACAATGAATCCAAATCAATTTCTATTAGCATCTCAGAACTCTTATATGATACTTTAAGAAGCTGATTTCATCTGTAAGTATATATTTAGCTAAGAAGATATAAGTAGATATATTCATCTGACAAACAGATATGCAGTAACAGTTTTGTCTTGACATAATGAAGTGCATCATTGAATAAAGTCAAGTGTATAACAAATGCAGCAGAAACAGCAGATAAAACAAATACCAGCTGCAAAGAATACAATAAAATATGAAAACAAAACCCCCTCAAGATAGGTTGAGTTGTTTAAAATGAATACCAATCTTCTGCATTGTAAAAAAAGAAAAAGGAGATAAAAGAACTGAAATTGTGCACCCCTGAGGGAAACATGTTACAATAATGCACAATACTGCATTTAGGGTAGCCATTCCATTCAGACAGCAGCCAAGAAATTGATAACATTTTCTGAACTGCAGGTAACCTGTTTTATAAAGCCAAGTAATGTTTGAAAATATTATTAAGTATATAACACAGTGAAGGATAAAATGATTTGTAGTTCAGGGATCAAGGCAATACCCGAGAGTCTGCTGTAATGCAACAATTTATCTTTGGTTTGCTCAGTGAACGTGCAAATGGAGAAAAGCTGAGGGAAAGGGGGAGGGAAATACATCTAGAGTGGTTCTTCCTCCCCCCTCCCTTGCCCCAAATCAGGTCAAATTACTCCTTTTTTATTTTACTAATCCCCCATGGGGGTGGACTGAGTGACACGTCTCCGGCATCCCCTCAAGTGCGTGCCTTCAAGGGATTTCCTTGCAAATCTGACACAGCTCATTCATAAAATCAAAAGGGGGCCACGTGATGCCATTCTTTTTAAACAGCTACATTGTGTCCAAAAAAATAAAGTGTGTGTGGAGGGGGAATAAAAGCAAGCAGCGATTTCAAATGCCTTGCACGCCTATTCAAACTAGCCTTATTGACCCTTTAAGTATGTCATTCTTCATTCTTATAAAAACAATAATCAGCAGGATTTCCTTCCCAGACTGTGTAAAGATACAAGAATATTAGGCAAGTCATTTAGTTTCTTAGGTACTCATCCTACACACCCACACACATATACAGACCCCACTGAACTCTTTCTTTGGAGTATTTATCATAGCAACAAAAATAGTCTCCATTATCAAGTGAGAAAGCAGACTATATGTCAACTGCCTTCAAAAAAATATAGTCATCTTACAATTGGCACATCTTCCTAAAACGTTAACAAGATGCATGCAGTATCACCCAACTTTTTCCCCTTTCTTTCTCTCCCCATTACACATTCATATATAAAAGGTAAAGGTTTTCCCCTGACATTAAGTCTAGTCGTGTCCGACTCTGGCGGTTGACGCTCATCTCCACTTCTAAGCTGAAGAGCTGGTGTTGTCCGTAGACACCTCCAAGGTCATGTGGTTGGCATGACTGCATGGAGCGCTGTTACCTTCCCACCAGAGTGAATACCTATTGATCTACTCACATTTGCATGTTTCAAACGGCTAGGTTGGCAGAATCTGGGGCCGACAGCAGGAGCTCACTCCATTCCCTGGATTTGAACCACTGACCTTTCAGTCAGCAAGTTCAGCAGCTCAGCAGTTTAATCCGCTGTGCCACCGGGTGCTCCTCACATTCATATATAAAGGTAAAGGTAAAGGTTTTCCCTGACGTTAAGTCCAGTCGTGTCCAACTCTGGGGGTTGGTGCTCATCTCCATTTCTAAGCCGAAGAGCCAGCGTTGTCCATAGACACTTCCAAGGTCATGTGGCCGGCATGACTGCATGGAGAGCCGTTACCTTCCTGCCGGAGCAGTACCTATTGATCTACTCACATTTGCATGTTTTCGAACTGTTGGGATGGCAGAAGCTGGAGCTAACAGCGGGCGCTCACTCTGCTCCCCGGATTCGAACCTGTGAGCTTTCAGTCTGCAAGTTCAGCAGCTTAGCGCTTTAACACACTGTGCTACCGGGGGCTCCACACATACTCAAGAATATAAATCAGGCAAATTTGTTTATATCTTTTTATGAATTTCAAGGTATCAATAATCATTTCTTAGAATCTAAGACATATTTTTCCCATGTAAACATCTTTAAAGATGGGTGGCATCTTACAATCAAATGGGATACTCTTTTCTTCTATTGGTGATATTGAAATTAACGTGCATTTTACAATCAATGACATTTCTGAATCAAAGACATACAATGTTAGCATTTAAAAAAGTGTGTTCTATGCATTTATTTTTCTCAGTGTATGTGATTCCAAATTCAGATTATTTTGTTCTGGCTTCTAGAACATTTCAAGTTGAGAATACTATAGCTGGCCTCAAATTGCATCTTAAAAGTAAATATATGCAGGCCAGTTTTCTCATAACTTCATCACCATGGAACATCTGTTTTTATTTTTAGAGCCGTCAATTTAAGTGTACATACTTTTATATGTCAAAAGTGTAATTTATTTAGAATAAAGATATTAAAGGCCAAGTTACCCTTAGAAAGCAGCTAGTAAAATAAAAGAAGTTACGCAGCAGTTTAAACAAGGAGTCTTGTTAACAAAGATATCTGTAACTAATACTTCTCTCGAGGACAATTTAATCAGCAGGGCTCTAACACTATTCTTCTTTTATAAGTACAGTGAGATCTACAATGCCTGCAAGAACAAAGAGATTTTACTGCATCTCATTCAATAAGCTATATAGCATGCCATTTACACTTATATTTTTCTGGGGATATTTGGCAGGTTGGGTCCTTGGGTTTTGGATTTGTAGTCCAGTACAACTGCTTTGTACAACTGCTTTGAGTCTTTGAGTCTCATTTAAGGTAGGAAGGAAGGATGGTAATAACAACAACAATAGAAGCAACAACAACAATAGTACTACACTGGCTCCTAAAGGCATGCCTGAAAATTCAACCTTTCTTAGACAATGATTCCCTAAATACAGGGATACTTGAATTTACAATTAGCATGATTGCTTTCTTCTGCACAGGTATGTTTTACATACAAAAGGCATTTTGCTTTGTTACTGTAATGCTTCATTTCCTCCAATGCCGTGCCAGCCTGTGGTTTAAGGTATATCTAAAGCAGTTTTCATAGCTAGCTTTCAAGCAAAAAGCTTAACTGGAAAGAAATGATCCCCACTTTGGATTCATATATCTTAGTACGGATGTGGCTATCTCCTCTTTTTCCACCACTTACATCCATGTACAACCTTTATGTCCATGTGACAAGTACAAGAGTTAAAAAGAAGAGGATAATGTTGCGTTTAGGATTATGTTATACCTTCCTGGTGGTACATGATCTTATCAGACTTCAACAGGAGAGCATCTCTTTAAATAACTCACAGATTTGCAATTGTAGCACAGTCAGCAGGGGAAGCTGTTGGCAGTAAACTGCATAAGGAGAGGCAGGAGACCCAAGGTTACACACCAGTGAATTGGAAGAGAAGGGGAATGACGCAACTCACACAGGCAGCATAATAAATAAAGCAACGTGCACAAAAAGTATTCCTAGAAATCCTCTTTGATTACATTTCACTTGTATCAAGTAATTTTTATTGAAGTCGGCCAAATGCAGCAGTTATTCTCACTGCTGAAATATCTTCTTTTATAAAAAGAAAAAAAAATCCCACTCACTCCCCATTAGGAATATCAAGAGGAATCCAATGCTTTATTCAATAGCAACTTAAAAAATACTGTGCCAGCTAGCCTGTATCATAAAAGGAAAACACAACACCCACAAAAATGAAAGCTAAGATAGTAGCTATAATTAGCTGGGTAGCATTCGGTCACTACTTGCTGAATACCAATTTGCTTTCAGCACTTGTAATATAGTTATCATAACAGTTATCAAGTGCATAGAAATACTGCCATGCAGATAATAAATTACTGCAGCTCTTTTCATCTAAGAATGTCATTCAGCACAATGCTGAACACATTACAAAAATCAGTCTAAATCTATATATTACTAAAAACTCTTACACCTTCATAAATACTTAACACTTATGCATAAAGATCTTTAATCATAGATTGAAATTGCAGAAGAGCTCTTTCTTTCCCATTTTATATAGTATCCGTTTTATGTGCACACTCTATGTTTATTGGAGAAGGTAAACTGGTACCTGTCACTGTACCAATTTTCATGAAGCATGTGTACAAACTAAGCACATGAATGGGGAAATGCACATGCTGACTGATCAGCAAGTGAAAACTGTTAACTGGGTAGTGTGTGCACTGAATTAAGTATTCACAGCTTGGTAACTATGCATAATAGTTAGTGTGAAAATTTCATGGTGTCTTGAATGTTTTGGCAGAAAAGGATATGTATAAATGTAGTTATTAAATGCGTTTATGTAAATCCCAACATTTATTTATCTGTTAAATATACTTATTAATCACATTTTGTCCAATATGGCTATATGGGTGATGAACAACTGAACAGATAAAAATATTCTTTAAAAACAAGTTAGAAACAATTTTATATGACAATTGTAAAACATGTTTAAAAACCAGAGGTCATATGGAATAATGCAGTCCTGGCTCTTTGCCAGAAGCTCACCAAGGTCAGAGCAAACCTGACTTCTTCTCGGAAGGAAAGCTCTGCCTCATGTGTATGTGTGTGCGCACACACACGACACACATTCTAATATTGTGTAGAAATGGTAGTGAGATCACAATCAGCACATTGAGGTTCATTTAGTGCTGACCAGTTACTTGACAAGCACACGCTACCTAGAATGAAAAAAAAATACAACAAAGTTCTTCTATATTTCTGACAATTGCGCCCACTTTTTAGTATAAAGCAATAGCTAACAGTGTATGTCAAAATGTTTTCAAAGACCTTAGTGGTGTCATTGTCTAGACAGCAGGTGAGGTAAGAGCTTTAAATTTCCTGTTCAGTAGGGAACAAAAGAATACAAAAGCATATTACATAATGCAGAATGTCCTTTCCTATACCAATTCTAGTTCTGTAAAGACATATCCTTCTTTTAAAAATCACAGACATTTTTAATCCTCATCCCTAGATCTTGGAACTTTCATTTGAAAGGACGGAGTGGGAAAGCTTACCCATAATATACAAGATACCTGTCATTCTACATTTTTTGCAAAACTGATCAAAATTAAAAATGGAAGATGTATGTCACTGTCTGGCGAGGTCTTCTCTTTTTCCTTTTTGAAAGAAGTATGTGTTCTCTCCTGGAATAATTGATTTTATAGAAAGAAAGGTCAAGTAAGACTTTTACCTATTGTAAGCAGGACTTATGTTTAGAAGGAAAAGAATGACACACCGTTCTTACAATTCTGAAATACGCTTACACCCGTAGAACAGCACATTCATGCACCAAAACTTTCATATACAGCATTATATTGGAGTGTATCTGAAATTGCTAAAAGAATTTCCAAAGTTATTGTACTAGAGATGTTTCGTTGTATAAATCTGTGGATAATATTCAACAGAGAAACTGGCTATATTCAAGCTCAAGAATGATTATCATTTCTCCGGTTGCTGTATACTCTACTGTTGTGTCCTAGCACTGAAAATAGATTTAGTAGTACAACACAGTGAAGTGACAACTGGCTAAAACTGAGACATTATTATATATTTCATTGGTGCTGTTGACAGCCAACCATGGGCTTTTGCATAATTCAAGTACTTAATGAAAAGAGACCTTCCCTTTGGAGGCTTTGAGGTACATAAAGAAGGAGATGCTTTGAAAATGCCCTTTCATAGTAATGCCATAAGAAATTGTTACAGCCCATCTGTTTACAGAACAAGTTGATGAGGTTTTACAAGAACAGACCAGATGACCTATCTACTGAACATTTATTTCTAAAACATAAAAAGAACATACGTTTAAAGAATAGGGATGGACATCTCAAAATAAGGTGAAGTGACTTCTGCAGAACAATTCTGGAAATTAAAAACAAAAGAACTTCTGGGAACAATATCTAGCCTTAGTATTACAGCGGCAACAACAACAACAAAACAACAACACAGCCAAAATTCTACAGTTACTGCAAACAAATCAGCACAGACAAAATACTAAGAAATAATAAACACAGAGCTTGCCTACACTGACTGAAAAACAATGTTTGACACTGCATTTTCCCGTGCCACACTGACCATGCAGTGACCCCTAACACTACACATATCATAGACATTGTGGTGAGATCACTATAACTGGCTACACATTTCCCACTCTCTCACTGTTAAGAGGCAGTCCACATTTCCAGTAATTCACGTTACTTTTGTTGTGGATGCTTCACTTTCCCCCTTTCATCATGCATGCGAATAAACTTATTTTTCTTAAGTGCAGGCACGCTAATATATGGATATGTAAATATCTGCAGACATAAACTTTTAAAATAAATGTGTGTGTGTGTGTGTGTGTGTGTGTGTGTGTGTGTGTGTGTGTATATATATATATATATATATATATATATATATATATATATATTTTAGGTCCCCTCGGGGAGATAGGGCGGAATACAAATAAAGTTTTATTATTATTTTATTATATATTAAAATTTCCTTCCTAATAGGAAGGATTATCTCCCATCAACCACTTTTGTCCACCACTAACCCTTCTTCCAACTCCACAGCAAAGTGATATCACCTAGATGGCCAATCATATGCCTAAAATTCTAGGTTTCCTGTAACCCCTTGGGTGAAAAAGCATTTTTTTTTTAAAAAAAAAGGCTTAAAAGCTCACATAAAAGATTGTAAGTGAATTGTCATAGATGCCGTGTGTCAGGATCAGAGCAGACATGTCCATAATAAACACCCTTGGAAAAGTCAGCTGAAATACAGCCATTTCAATAATATTTTCTGAATGCTCTCTTGAGGCCTATCCTAGTAAGTTTTTTGTACTTGAAAAGGGAGGGATTCATATATCTCATATAACAACATCTAGAACAGGACTTTCATGTTCAAAGGCAGTTTACAATCAATTGTCATATGGTAAAATAAAATACTTATACATTTATAAGTTACTTATATGATTCCTTAGGACATATAAGCTTCCTTGTAGCTTCTGGGCTAGCAGGGTTTTTACTTTATTTCAAGATGGAATTATTATGATGGTCTTGTGTTTTATTATAGTTTGGTCCCTCCTTTAAAAATCATCTTGATGAGAAGTCCTTTGGTATTTGTTGTCCTGCCTCAAGCCTCTTCAAATATTTGTCCTCTTCTTCCTTCTGATACCAATGAGAATAACTGATACTGTTATGATTGAGCCTCATGGCTCTGTTACTGACAGACGTGGGCGTAAGACTCCTCGGGAGTCAGATACTCTCGAGGAGCGAGAGAGAAAAAGACTGCGAGACATATTTGCAGCACCATCTGACGAAGAATCTTTCGAAGGGTTTACGGAGAGAATGGAGGAGGGGCTGGTTAGCTCAGAGGAGGATGAGATGGATTGGACTCGGGTAAGGGAGGAATTGGGGGCCACTGGCCATGATGGGGCAGAAGATGAATGGGGACCTTCAGGATTAGACCCATGGCTTAGCTGGAGGGATGGGACGGGATCCACAGCTGGAGATGCTGTTGGGCGTAGTCAGAGGTGTTCCAGCTCTGACGAGGAAAGTGATGAGGAAACGCCCGGGTTAAGGAGGACAGCTGACAGTGATGAAGATTTGTAACTGGCATAAAATGGGGCTTGGGAGCAATTGCAAATTGCGTCAGGCAAGGTAATCTGGGCAAACGCTTGGGATCCGTGTGTGTGTGGGACGCTTCCCTGAAGACTTGTGTACTTTCCTGTGCTGAGACGTAAGTTGATTGGAATCCAGGGTCAGACGGCGGGAGGGATTGTGTGGGCATTTGTTTGTGCAAACCTGTGCTTACTCTTATTAGCTTGACCTTCCGTCGTCTTTCTGACGGACGCCATCTCCTGCTTTGAGAACCCGGACTGAACTGACCACGGCTTGTCTTCCCCCCTTCTTGGACTTGGAAAAACTACAAACGTCTGCTTCTGGCTTTGATCTACGGAACGGAACTGGTCTACTCTACTTCTACAATCCTTGGCTGAATTGCTCGTGTTGGAGATCCTGTCTACTGTGTGTGTGTGGGAGCGACGCAAGTTACTCTAAGCACAGTGCTGGCAGCAGAGAGGAATCTGCTGCCAATTAGTTGCATTCTTTGTATCTTTTGTTCCTTGGCTTTCGTTCTGTTAATACCTAGGCTGAAGCAAGCAGTTTGTTTTTACCCGGATTAAACTCCGGTTTAATCCGGTTTATCTTTTGAACATTTACTTTTGCCCCCTTTTTGCTCCTAAAGGCAAAAATTGCCTGGCCCTTGTGTTTTTACGGGCATTTTTGAGTTCTGTAATCTAATAAACTCTGTTACTTTGAATCTTGTGGCGTTCTGTCCTTGACAGATTGCCTGACGCCCATAAAAAGTTTATTGCAGCAATAAACCCGTCAGGAAGACGATGGATGAGTTAAGAGCCAAAGTAGACCAATTGCAAACGGCCTTTACCGTAAGCCAAACAGCTTTTGCTGTGAAAGGACATGTTTTGACTCCTGAACGCTTTGACGGAACCAGGTGCAAGTTGCCAACCTTTTTGGCACAAGTGGAGCTTTATTTTTCCCAGCTCAGTGCTCATGCTTTTCCTACTGACACTAGCAAGGTGGCTTTTATTTTGAGTTTGTTGACCGGTCCCGCAGGACAATGGGCCACTAATTTAATTTTGGGAAATGACCCAGTCAAGGACAATTTGAATAATTTCAAAAAGTTGTTAACTGATACTTTTGGGGATCCTCTCCGCACGGAGAACGCTGGGTGGGCTCTGTATCGGTTGAAACAGGGAAAGGGGACTGTTTTGGATTACTTAAATAAGTTTAACCTGTATCGCCACCAGCTGGATTGGGGGGAGAATGCATTCATGCTTTTATTTACTGCCGGGTTAAGTGATATGCTCCAGGATGAATTAGCACGCTTGGAGCCGGCTGAAAGCTGGGACGCCTTAGTAGCTAAGGTGCTGCGTTTAGACGCAAGGTTCGAGGCTCGTAAACACTCAAAAGCAATGTGTGCGCCACCCATGCATGTAACCAGGGCACCTGTGGTGATGGGGGAAGAGCCCATGGAGCTTGGGGTCTTTAAAAAACTGTCTACAGAGGAAAAGAGCCGTAGGAGGCAGCTGGGCTTGTGTTTGTACTGTGGGAATGCTGGGCATTTTGCCAAAAATTGTAATGTGAAACCTTCCCAGCTTTCGGGAAAAGGCCAGCCCTAGTGCGACGTGAGTCCAACGCACTAGGGCTCCTCAAGCAGTCAACTGAGGGGAGGAAGCATGTTTTCGTACCCATTACATTATCTGTTGGGGGAAGGGAACTTGTTTCTACTCTGGCACTGCTGGACTCAGGAGCTACAGTCTCTTATGTAGATATTGAGTTTGCTAAGAAGCATGGCATTCCTAGAGTGCGCAAGGCATGCGACGTGTGGGTGGAGGGAGCAGATGGGAGACTGCTGGAGACTGGGGTGGTTAACCAGGAAACCTCAGCAGTAACGTGGGAGGTGCAGGGAGTAACGGGAACGTTTGTGTGGGATATTACGAGCTTGCCTCGATATGATGTGATCCTGGGGATGGATTGGCTAGCTGTAGTAAACCCACAAGTGGATTGGGCAACACGTAAAGTGATCTTAAAGAGGCAGGATTGTTGCACTCTAAACGTTACTCATGCTGATATGGAGGGAGTGCCTGCTGAGTATGGGGAGTTCTCTGATGTATTTTGTAAAAGAGAAGCGGACAAATTACCACCGCACAGGCCATATGATTGCGCCATCAAGTTGGCAGAAGGTGCGAAACTGCCAGCAGGGAGGCTGTATGCCTTGACTGTACCGGAAAGGCAAGCTTTGCGGGAGTTTTTAGATGAAAATTTAGCCAAGGGGTTTATTCGCCCATCTAGTTCTCCAACTGCGGCACCAGTATTCTTTGTAGCCAAAAAGACTGGGGAACTTAGGCTGGTCTGCGACTATCGGATCCTAAACAAATACACCATTCGGGATAGGTACCCGCTCCCTTTAATCTCGGAACTGTTATCAAGGGTGCAAGGGGCTAAGGTCTTTACCAAGCTTGACCTGCGGGGGGCCAATAACTTAATCCGTATACGGGAAGGGGATGAATGGAAGACGGCATTTAACACGTGTTTCGGATGCCACGAGTTCCGAGTCATGCCTTTTGGGCTTTGTAATGCTCCTGCGGTCTTCCAGAGGTTCATGAACGATGTGTTCAGGGACCTAATTGACCAATTTTTAGTGATTTATTTGGATGATATCTTGATTTTTTCTAAGGACGAGAAAGAACATCGTCAACATGTCAAGCAGGTTCTGCACCGACTGCGGGCTAATGGGCTTTTCGCCAAGGCTTCCAAATGCGTCTTTCATGTGCCTGAAGTGGAGTTCCTAGGTCATGTAGTGTCAGGTAGGGAACTTAAAATGGACCCACATAAGGTTGACGCCGTCAACTCATGGCAGGAGCTGAAGACTAAGAAGGATGTACAAAGGTTCTTAGGTTTCGCTAATTACTACCGGGAGTTTATTCCGAATTTTGCAAAGCTCACGGTACCTTTGACGCAGCTTCTGCGCAAGAAACAGCCATTTGTGTGGGGGCGGGAAGCTCACGAGGCGTTTCTACAACTTAAGTCTAGTTTTCAATCGGACAACATACTAACCCATCCTGATGTTGACAAACCGTTCGTGGTAGAAGCGGACGCTTCTAGCTACGCGTTGGGGGCTGTATTGTCTCAGAAGGATTCCTCAGGGACCTTGCGTCCCTGTGGATTTTACTCGCGGCAACTAACACCCTTCGAGCAGAACTATACCATATGGGAGAAGGAGTTGTTGGCGATTAAGGTGGCGTTTGAGGTGTGGCGGCACTGGCTTGAAGGGGCACGGCACCAGATCGTGGTCAGATCTGATCACAAGAATTTAGAGCACTTGCAAACAGCAAAGAAGTTAAACCAGCGTCAAATCCGATGGGCTTTGTTTTTCTCCAGGTTTAACTTCAAGGTGCAGTTCGTAGAGGGGAAGGCAAACTTGCGGGCCGATGCTTTATCCCGCAAGCCGGAGTTTAAGACCAATGAGCAGGTTGTATGTCAGACCATCTTGCCTACTGCCTCTCTGTGTGTTGTAGATAATGAGCTCGGGTTACATGACCAGATCCTTGAGGCTCAGAGGGATGATGTGTGGACACAGGAGCAACTGATGCTGCTCTCAGCAGGTAACCGTACCATACTGCCGCATCTACAAGATCAAGACGGAGTATTGGTACGCAGGGGGCAGGTCTACGTACCAGTGGGGGCCCTCAGGTTGGAGGTGATTAGAGCCCACCATGACGAACCCATGGCTGGGCACTTTGGCAGATTCAAGACCGTGCAGCTCATTACCAGGAGCTATTGGTGGCCAAAGATGCGGCAAGACATTCTGCGCTTTTGTGACAGCTGCGCCGTTTGCCAGCAGAGTAAGACGCCTGTTGGGCGCCCTAGAGGGTTGTTGTCGTCTTTACCTGTTCCGGACAGGCCATGGCAAATCATTTCCATGGATTTCATTTCAGATTTGCCTAAGTCTGGGGGTTATACTTGTATTTGGGTGGTGGTGGATTTATTTAGTAAACTGGCTCATTTTATTCCTTGTTCAACCATTCCGGCGGCCCCTACGTTGGCCCTACTATTTACTAAGCACATCTATCGTTTGCACGGAGCACCCGAGGTGATTATTTCAGATAGGGCTCCGCAATTTGTGTCACGCTTTTGGAAACATTTCCATGAGTGCTTGGGGACTAAGTTAAACGTTTCTTCAGCCTTTCATCCGCAAACGGATGGACAGTCGGAACGGGTTAATGGGCTCTTAGAGCAATACCTGCGTTGTTTTTGTTTAGATCAACCCACGGCTTGGGTGAAGTGGCTACCGGTGGCGGAATTTGCTTACAACAATGCGGTGCACACATCTAGTCAGCATACGCCGTTTGAGCTAACTTATGGTTTTCACCCACGGGGAGGTGTGGCGCCGTCGACCAATGTGGTCTCTTCGGACCCTGTGTACCGCTCTACGGAAATGGCTGCATTGCATGATGTTGCCCGTCGCTTACTGTTGGAAGCTAAGGCAACGCAGAAGACTCAGGCTGACCGCCACAGGCAGGCAGGGGAGGAGTTGGAAGAAGGGGATTTGGTGTGGTTATCTTCCAAACATATTAAACAGGCTGGGGGAAAGTTTGCGCCTCGGTATTTGGGTCCCTTTCCTATCGTTAAAAAGATTTCTTCCGTTGCGTTTCGTTTGCGTTTACCATCTAGTTTAAAGGTCCATCCAGTCTTTCATCGTTCGCTGTTGAAACTTGATACCTCTAGTCGTCGTGGTGCTATAGCGGAGGGTATCACTGCCACTTCTCCGCCATCGGGGGAGGAGGCCTTTGTGAGAGGGGATAGTGTTATGATTGAGCCTCATGGCTCTGTTACTGACAGACGTGGGCGTAAGACTCCTCGGGAGTCAGATACTCTCGAGGAGCGAGAGAGAAAAAGACTGCGAGACATATTTGCAGCACCATCTGACGAAGAATCTTTCGAAGGGTTTACGGAGAGAATGGAGGAGGGGCTGGTTAGCTCAGAGGAGGATGAGATGGATTGGACTCGGGTAAGGGAGGAATTGGGGGCCACTGGCCATGATGGGGCAGAAGATGAATGGGGACCTTCAGGATTAGACCCATGGCTTAGCTGGAGGGATGGGACGGGATCCACAGCTGGAGATGCTGTTGGGCGTAGTCAGAGGTGTTCCAGCTCTGACGAGGAAAGTGATGAGGAAACGCCCGGGTTAAGGAGGACAGCTGACAGTGATGAAGATTTGTAACTGGCATAAAATGGGGCTTGGGAGCAATTGCAAATTGCGTCAGGCAAGGTAATCTGGGCAAACGCTTGGGATCCGTGTGTGTGTGGGACGCTTCCCTGAAGACTTGTGTACTTTCCTGTGCTGAGACGTAAGTTGATTGGAATCCAGGGTCAGACGGCGGGAGGGATTGTGTGGGCATTTGTTTGTGCAAACCTGTGCTTACTCTTATTAGCTTGACCTTCCGTCGTCTTTCTGACGGACGCCATCTCCTGCTTTGAGAACCCGGACTGAACTGACCACGGCTTGTCTTCCCCCCTTCTTGGACTTGGAAAAACTACAAACGTCTGCTTCTGGCTTTGATCTACGGAACGGAACTGGTCTACTCTACTTCTACAATCCTTGGCTGAATTGCTCGTGTTGGAGATCCTGTCTACTGTGTGTGTGTGGGAGCGACGCAAGTTACTCTAAGCACAGTGCTGGCAGCAGAGAGGAATCTGCTGCCAATTAGTTGCATTCTTTGTATCTTTTGTTCCTTGGCTTTCGTTCTGTTAATACCTAGGCTGAAGCAAGCAGTTTGTTTTTACCCGGATTAAACTCCGGTTTAATCCGGTTTATCTTTTGAACATTTACTTTTGCCCCCTTTTTGCTCCTAAAGGCAAAAATTGCCTGGCCCTTGTGTTTTTACGGGCATTTTTGAGTTCTGTAATCTAATAAACTCTGTTACTTTGAATCTTGTGGCGTTCTGTCCTTGACAGATACATTGGTCCTCCACTTGAAGATTTGGGGTTTGATCTAAAATTACTCATGCAAAGAGGAGACTAAATCAATAGGAGTTAAGAAAGTCATTACTTACTTATGTTGTACTGATTTAAATGACCCTTCCCTATATCCTGCTGGAGAGGACTACTGGCAGGTCATTTTTACTTCACATCACAGGATTAAGACAAAAGAAAGGAAGGAGTCTCAGAACTACAGAGAATAATTTTTGTACATTTTCCAAATATAGGAGACTCTGGCAATTGCACTACAAAAAGGAGAGGAAAGTAGATTGTAAAGTGGCATGCCCTGTTTTCTCTATCAGGATATCCAAATAGAACCAAGTCTGAGTTGGACTCAGGTATGGTCATACTAAGGGCAGTTCTACACAGGCACATAATCCAGTTCCAACCAATATGAAAAATACCCGTTTGGAACTACATGGTGGTTACACAGGGGTGCTGTCAACTACCTCAGCGGCAGAACAGTAGTCCCACATCACACTTACGCTAAAATCAATTCCACCCTAGCACCCCAATACCCTCTCCCCAAAAGACAGAAAATCACCATGTCCCGGTGTTCTGTGCTAATTCCCGGTTTGTCCCATGTGACTGAGCGAAGCTCCTTGCGAGGAGCGAACCCCTTCTCCTCCTCCCAAGCTGCTAGGCTCAGTCACAGGGCAGCAAATCAGAAAGTAGAGGACACGGAGCTCCAGTAGGTACTGATTTTCTCTTTTTTGTTCAGGGGAATTGTGATTCTGGGGGGCAGGGAGGACAACTGAGCCTAGGGAGTGTGCAATGGTTATGAGAGAAACAATCCAGGGTCCTGCATAGCAATTTGAGATGACTGTCCCCACTCAACAGAGAGAAGGATCCAGGCTTTCCCTCATGTTTTTTTTAAAACCCAGGTGTAGTTGCACAAAGCAGTTTACCCAGAGGTAATTCAAATCAGCCTGCATGTGTTGTATGGACATGAACAGGCTAATGTAACTTTACACTGCATTACATGACAGTGCAGAATAGTGTGCTTGTATGTGTGTCTACAAGCTGCGTGTCGATTTATAGTAACCCCCTAAATTCCATAGGCTTTTCTTAGGCAAGGAATACTCAAGTGTAGTTTTGCCTGTGCCAGATCCTGCTTAGCCTCTAAAATCTGATGGGATCTGGCACTTTCAGCGTATTTAGGCCCTATTCATATTTATAGCTAATCCACTGAAATCTATAGGTTGTCTAACCAATGATCCATGACTCTTTCTTAAACCTAAATTAGACTCAGACAAACAGATTATACCTATATATAATCTGGGAATATAAAAACCATTATGTCGAGGGTGGGCGATCTCTTTTTTTACTTTTGTACTGACAGGAGTGAAATGTTGCTACCACCCCACATAATGCCTGGAAATTATTTACCATACAGAAATGTTTACACACCAAAATATTTAGAGAGGAAAAAATTAAGAGGGAGGAACAGTCCAACAGGGTTAGACAAGTGTGTGTTATCAACAACTGAACAAGCAACGCCACACTACATTTTGTTCTAGGTTACACTTAATGCCTGTACTCGTATAATACTGGTGTTGCCTAAGCATTTCCTCATAACCCTTTAATGGTTCTTGTCAGGATGCAGGGGGAAAAAAGTTTTAGATTTTAAATTAGTGTAAATTCTCACTGTAATTCTAACTTCTCTTGATGTTCCTTGTGATTTTATAAGTTCTGGCTAAGAAACCTCATAAATTTGCCAATTTATTCACTTCAAATAATGTAACAAGTAATGAATTACAAGGGTGGATTCCGTGCATTTCTACCACCTGACTATTTGGAATGCTGTTTTTCAAAATTAACACATTTCTGAAGCAACAAGCAAGACTTGAATTAAGTAAAGGGGTAAATAAAATGAAAAGCTATGTAAAATCAGAAGCAACCGTGCCAATCTGCTAGGAGCTGAACCACTGCCAGTTAGTGGGCCTCGGGGCTCCATAGGATTTCTAAGCATAATGCCAAACTAGAGCAATATTGTTTTGGTTAGAGAGGAATTTCTCACAAGAGCTAACAGAGGCAGAAGGTCATAAATAAACACAGCAGGATTGCCTTGTCAGTTCTCATTATTAGCGCTGCAGGCACTTGCTTTTCTATGGGCTGCTTGCAGGTTCATTTAAGTGTAAGTGCTCCTCCTCAGAATTTCACATGCTCATAAATAAAGAAAGCATTTCTTAGCCTGGGAAAAGAAAGTGCACGCATGTGTGAATGGGGAGTCGGTGTGCTTTTGTGTATGTACACACAGATACACATATGGCACACAACTACACATACTCCAAATGAAGAATTTTAGGCAAATACTCTTTCAGTAAGGCCTTCATTATAACTTACAAACCTCTGACAGACCTCAGCCATAATGAACACGAAACTGTACTTTCTTACTACAATAATGGTCATCAGAATTACATTTGAACAGAGAATGAAGCTGAGTTCGTGAAGTGATCATGACATCCATTATAATACCAGGAAAGCACAGCTGTGAGATCATTATTGCAATTACAAAATGACATTTAGTGTTAACTTATTTGGTTGCAGTAAAAGTAGACACGTAGCATTTTTTTGGGATTATTTAGGATAGTTTAAACAAATAGAGAGATAAAAAGAATGCTTTTTAAAAAATTCATTCCTGAATGAAGGAATGGGTGTAAAAAGGACAAAGGCGATTCAGAGTAAGAAAGTGTGAAGTGATGTATAGTGTGACAAAAGTTGATATTCACATGTTTGCTGATAAGGATCGCCGTGACTGATTAGGAAAGGGAACTTGGGGCTGTAGTGGATAGTGTGGTGAAAATGCTAACATGCAGTGGTGTGAAAGATTAAATTCCAGGTCAGGCAACATTAAGAAAAATATACCAAAAATACATTGTACTGCCAATACATCAATAGACAAGAAAATCCACCAAATAACAACTTTTGGAATTTTATATATAATCCTGGTTAGCATACTTCAAAAATTATGTTGCAAAGGCTGAAAAACTGGATGAAAAGGGTAATCAAAAGAACCAAGCAGCTTACACAACTCCCCTGTGAGGAAAAGTGAGACATGCTTGGGGCTTTTTAGCCTGGAAAAAGGTTAGGCTACTAGGAACATGAACTGAATTTATAAAATTATACATGGTATTGTTGTTGTATGCCGTCACCTCATGTCTGACATATGATAAACGTTAGAAAATCCTATCACAGGTTTTTCTTGAAAGGATTTGATCAGAGGGCTTGAGGCTGAGAGAGTATGACTTGCCCAAGGTCACCCAATATATTTCCATGGCCAAATAGAAATTTGAATTCTGGTCTCCAGAGCCCCAATGTAATGCTCAAATCATAATAAAAGGTTGGTTCCAGCAAAGTAGTGAGATATTTTTCCTCCTTTCTCATAGTACTAGAATGTGAGATCAGCCAATGGAAAAATAATGGGACATTCCTGAGAGATGAAAAGAAGTACTTTCTCACAAGCTACATGACTAACTAGGAAATTTATGATTCAAAGATCTCAGCGTGGTTCCTGACTTGAATGGCCTTAGAAAATGGGTAGATAAATTCCTGGAAGGTAAGATTATAAATGGCTACTGTCCTATGGTGGTCATTCCTTATTTCTAGCATCAGAATCTGTATTGCCCTGAAATAGCAATTCACAGTAACATGAAAAGATGGGTTCTGTAGAACTCCTGCTTGTGAACATGCCCTGAGACATTTGGATGTGGTGAAGGAATGAACTAGAAAGTTTCTTCTTATAATTTTACTAGCTTTGCCCAGCCACATGTTGCTGTGGCTTATGGGAATAATTTGTTGGCCAGGTGAAATAGCAGTGAATAGCCTTGCAGCTTCAATGCCTGGCCATTTTCTGGAGTAGCACCCTAAATCAAAGAGCCGCTGTGAAGCCTGGCTACTTTCTTTGTAGAGGAATAATTGAATTGCACTGAATAGTCTTGCAGCTTAAAAGCCTGGCCACTTTCTACATAGGGCATCCTTGCTAGGCTAGTTGAATGGGATGGAGTGGCCTCATGGCTTCAAAGCCTGGGGGTTTTTCACCTAGAGGAAATCTTGGTTGGCCAGGTTGAATAGCACTGAATAGCCTTGCTTCTTGCAAACCTGGCCATTTTCTACCTTGTGGAATCCTTGGTTGGCCAGTTTGAATAGCAATTAATAGTCTTGGTGTAGCAGGTTTAAATGCTGCAATTAGCCACCTTGATTAGTATTTAATGGCTTTGCAGCTTCAAAGCCTGCCTGCCTCCTGCCTGGTGGAATCCTTTGTTGGGAGGTGTTAGCTGGTCCTGATTTGTTTCCTTTCTGGAATTCCCAATTACCCTGCTTTCAGAGTGTTGCTCTTTATTTACTGTCCTGATTATAGAGATTATATTGTTCTGTATTATTATACCACAGTAATTATTACATATTATATTTATAATCTTACATTATCTGCTTAGAACTGGATTATATGAGGCCCCCTGTATACAGCTGTTTAAAATCCACACTGAACTGGATTATATGGCAGTATGGACTCAAGCTAATCCAGTTCAAAGCAGATACTGTGGATTACCTGCCTTGGCATTCTGGGTAATGTAGCTGTGTGGAAGGGCCTTGAGTCTACACTGCCATATAATCCAGTTCAAATTGGATAATCTGTATTTTATAGGCAGTGTGGATGAGGACTAAGTGCACTCTGCCTCTGCCCTGGGCACCATTTTGGCTGAGAGAGTTTGGCTGATAAAGGGGGCGGAGCCTAAAGGCAGTGTGGGGGGGGGGGCTAAAGGCAGAGGAGCCTACCTTTCTAACTGGCAAGTAGTGGAAGAAAGGCTCTTCCTCATCCTCTGTAATTTGGACTATTTTTCTAGGGTTTTTTGATTGAAAGACATACCTTGGATGACTATGACTTTTGTGGCCAAATTTGGTGTGATTGGGTTCAGTGGTTTTGCTGTTTACTCCATAATAAAGTGTCACATTACATTTTTATATATATAGATGGAAGAAAGAGGAAATATAAATAGAAGGGACCTTGAAACTATGGATCAGTGTAATGGCAAAATCATTTTAAGCTTTGGGTTGCTGTGAGTTTTCTGGGCTGTATGGTCATATTCCAGAAGCAGTCTCTCCTGATGTTTTGCCTACATGTCAGCCATCCTCAGAGGTTGTGGAGTATATAGGAAACTAAGAAAGGGAGGTTTATATATCTATGGAAGGTCCAGGGTGGGATTCTTGAACTCTTGTCTGGTCGAGGCAAGTGTGAATGTTGTTATTAATCGCCTGGATTAGCATTGAATGGCCTTGAACCTCAAGACCTGGCTAATTCCTGCCCGGGGGTATCCTTTGTTGGGAGGTGTTAGCTGGCTCTGATTGTTTCATGTCTGGAATTCCCGTGTTTTCAGAGTATTCTTCTTTATTTATTGTCCTGATTTTAGAGTATTTTAATAGTGGTAGCCAGATTTTGTTCATTTTCACGGTTTCCTCCTTTCTGTTGAAATTGCCCACATGATTGTTGATTTCAATAGCTTCTCTGTGTAGTGTGACATTGTTAAGAGTTGTCCAGCATTTCTGTGTTCTCAAATAATATATTGTGTTCAGGTTGGTTCATCAAGTGCTCTGCTATGGCTGACTTCTCTGACTGAATCAGTCTGCAGTGCCTTTCATGTTTCTTGATTCGTGTCTGGATAATGCTATGTTTGGTGGTCCCTGTGTAGGCTTATCCACAGCTGCATGGTATACAGTAGACTCTTGCAGAGGTGAGAGGATCCCCCTTGTCCTTTGCTGAATGTAGCATTTGTTGGATTTTCTTAGTGGGCCTGTAGATAGTTTGTAGGTTGTGTTTCTTCATCAGTTTTCTTATGCGGTTAGTGGTTCCCTTGAAGTTTGATAAGAACATTTTCCCTGTGGGTCATGTCAGATTTCAACCAATTTGTATATTTAATCCTATTTTAATATTGCTATGCAGGTGATTTTAAATAATAATATGTTTTAATTGTTATGTGCTGCTTTGTGTTTCAACTACAGAGATAAAAGTGGGATGCTGTTGATGCCTTCATTTTAAACTTTACCTGAGCACCCCTGTGTTTTATGACTATCATTATTAATTCTGATCAGGAGTATTGAACCTTACACAATGAAGTACCAAAGCAGGTAGGCCCTATAATGATAATAATTGCTTACTATGATGTAATATAAATAACAATCCTATCGAACAGGAAGGAATCAAAGAAGGTGTTGCACTACTGACATTAAAGTAGTATTACTGTAACAAGAATTTAGTAGCATTAAGATTACACAATGTTGGTCACTAAGTAAAAGAAAGACAGTAGTATTGATTTCAGAATTTTACTTTATTCTAAAACAGTGATAAAACCTTGGCCTATCAGGTGTTTGGGACATTTGCTCTCAAAATTCCTGACTGTTGGACAAGTTGGCAGGGCCTTCTGGAGGTTGAAGTGCCAGACACCTCAAAAATAATTTTCAGGAGCCTCTATTATCAAAAGTAGGATTGCAAAGAAAACAACAAGAACATGTAAAGCTATGAAGATTTACACAGATGAATGAATCTGTAATGAATGGGAGCAGGAATCATGTGGACTTCCAGGTGTTGTTGGACTGCAACTCCCAATATTCATCACCATCAAGTACGATGGCTAGAGCTTCTGGGACTTTCCAGCCAACAGCATCTAGAAAGCCAAATGAATCACACCCTGGACAAATTCCAATGTTAGAATAGATCCAATTAAATCAATGGAACACAAATTAACAGAAACTAACAGGGAATACTCAATATGGGATGCATGCTGAATTTAGCCTAATTTCTGTAAGGACAGCATGGACAACTGTTCAAGCTCTATTCCTCATTTCCTACGACCAATAGAACTAGAAGGATCACACAGTCTCCTCCCCATCATTTTCATTTTAAAAAATCCCTACAGGGATTGAGTTTGCCATGCATTGCCAATTTCAGTCACTAAAATGGAAATAACTTCTGGATTAGTAAAAGCCCCTGTCTGTTTTAAATCAACTTTGAGAAATGATGAAATTGTCCTCCATGGTCTTAGTAAAGTTTTATGTGTGTGTGTGAAAAATTGGAGGTATGCAGTATGAGGACTGGGAAAACACAACTTTGCCGACTCCTGTTATAGACAAATAAGATGCTCAAAATGTATTTTTCTCTGTATAGTGAAATACTTCTGAAGTATCAAACTGAAAAATATGTCATTTAAATGAATTGCTCACACCAATGATGTGTTTTCCAGAAAAAGTGTGATGTGGAAAACTTCCCAGTGCTCTAAAATTATGTTCTTTGATTTAGCACATTTGTTCTAAATGTTATATTCAGACATATTCAAGGTTTTGTGTGGAGATTATTGGAATATGTGTAATAATGTAAAGAGAACATTATACCTTTGCATTATATTTAAACAAATGATGACTGCACCTGAAAGATGACTATTTTTTTAGGACACAGTCATAAAGAAAACTGTATGTGATGTGTCAATTCTTTCTTCTTCTGAGGAATAATTGTAGTACCTTTAGCTTCGCTCACTCACCCACTAGAGAGGGAGGTAACATGCAGAGTACCCATCGGAACTCACCATTCCCTCCTCTAAGTACAGTAGTGTCTCGCTTAGCCAACCTTGTTTTTGTAGTCAATGTTTTCAATACATTGCAATGTTTTGGTGCTAAATTCGTAAATACAGTAATTACTTCATAATATTACCATGTATTGAACTGCTTTTTCTGTCAATTTGTTGTAAAACATGATGTTTTGGTGCTTAATTTGCAAAATCATAACATAATTCGACGTTTAATAGGCTTTTCCTTAATCCCTCCTTATTATCCAACATTGTTGCTTATAAAACGTTCTGCTGGCCCGTTTATGTTGGATAAGTGAGACTCTACTGTATTTTACATCTACACATTTCCTTTCTGAGTGCACCAAGGAGCACCATCGATAGATCTAGTCAGGATGCTGAAAATGTTGGTCTCAGTTGGAAACGCAGCTTTTGGAAATGCGAGGTTTTTGGACTCAAATTGGAGCCATGAGGAGTGGTGGATGTCATTTTAAGCTGCATCGGACCTTTATTCAGGGAGTTTAAAATCCTAGGCTCCAGATTATGTTAAAAATTAACATTGAATTGTCAATTTTAGAAGGAGAAGGAGGCGGTAAAGAAAAAGTTGCTCAGTTCCTGCCTCTGCACCTTTTCCTTTGCTTCTGTTGTTTCCTTCTCATTTGGTGGAAAATGGCCAACTCTACACTGTTTGCTTGTGGGGGAGAAACTTGGCTATGATGCCCTTCCTTTTTCTTTGTCGTCTCCTCCTCCTCCAGTGAATAAAGCCACCAACTCCCTGCCATTCATTTCCCTCGCTTGTGAGGGAAAAAGGTAGCTTCATCATGAAGTTGTTTTAGCATCTTCATAGTGAAACTAGTTTCTCCTTTATAAATGAGGGAAAAGAACATTGCAGAGTTGGTGGTTTTTCTCTCCTTAGGAGAAGAAGATGACTGAGGCAACCCAGAGACAATTGCTGAGGCACTTCTTCTTTCCCTCAGAAAAGGACTATAACTCACCACCAGGCTGAGGGGAGGTTGGGAAATCCATGCTAATTCACTTTGCTGCTTGCTCTGAGGGAAAGGCGCCTTCTCACAAACCTGGAGTGAGGCGCTAAAAACCTATCTATGGCCTATTTAATTTCGGCCTCTTACTACTGCCAAGTTGAGCAGGTCTGTTCTACAGTATGGTTCAATATGGGAAATACATTCTCCTTGTTTCCCAATCTCTTTGTTTTAATGAAAAGGTGTCAAGATGCAACCTTTTTAAACATCCCCCTTTCCTCTTTAGTAATTTTGAAATTCAAAATGATGTCTCATTGTGGGTTTTAATGCTTCATTTGTTCTTGTAGACCTGATCTATTATAAACCACTTTGGTGGTTTTCATAGAAAGGAAGTCTAAAGCCATTTTAAAACCTTAATTATATAAATTGGTTCATAGAAAATATGGTTATTGGAGCTTTAGTTTTTCAAAGAAAGTTTGCAGTTCAAGGAAATACTTCACAATAAAAAGACTAAAATGGGTACAATCTCATTTATATATCTCTACAAGATATATAAGAGTGCAATCTCAGAAATACTTATTAGAAAGTAACCTTAATTGTACACAATTGGAATTACTTGTGAATGTCTGGGTTTTGCTGAATTTGTGGGGCAAAAATATCTGTTTTCCTTTCCCCTGTCCCATAGATACAGATGTATGTGCCCTTTATTATTGTGATAAAAGCTTGCAATGTAAAGTGATTCTTTCTTTATTAAAGCAGGAAAAGAAACATGTAAACCCTCCTCACTGTGTTCCTATTATCTGCAAAAAAGAGAAAAAAGAATAAAAAAACTCACTGAAATCCACCATTTTAAGCATGGTAAATTCTAAAAAATGTAAAATCATAAATAAAAAATTACACCATTTACTTTAATTCCAGAGTTTCAATTCCTGGTGAAGAATTTTTTTGTAAAGGTACATGCCAAAATGACTTTTTTCTTGACAGAAGTATGAGGAGACTGTGAAGTCATGGTGGAATGGCAGTACTTCAATGTGTTTCTTTCCCTATCCCACATAGAATAAACAGATGTGAAGAGTATGTTGTTTACTCCTAGTGTGATTTCAGTTTTCATTAACAACCTTGAAAACTTTCATGCCCATACTTCAGGATTTGAAATATTTTTTCAGTTTCTTTTGCCACTCTATAATATCCTGTTGAAGTGCTATTATATGAATCCTTACAGTTAAAACTAATACAAATACAGCTTAATTTGCTTTCTAGCCTCAACTAGAACACCTCTGCTGATCCAACATTTATATGAATTTAATTCAGCAGGTCCACTCTAGAGCAATTCAGCTAATAACAACTGTAATTTTTATTGTTGACATTTTATTACTATTATTATATTTGAAAAGTGCCAGATAGATTTCCCTTTAAACAGCTAACTTTTCAAAACATGGCATTTGAGGGAAAGAGGGAATTAGCAAATACAGTAATGCTTTCATATACACAATATAAGTACCCCCCTCCCCCCCAACTTGACTATCTTACAGTCAAGGAAGTTATACCGCTAGTACTGATGTGTCACAATGGGAATAGCATTCAAATAATTGCTTCTCCAGGATCTGCAGCCTTTCATTACACACCACTCAACATTTTCAGTGTCAATAGATGGAGTAGGTTCCTTCCAAGCAAAGATTCTCTGCATTTATTTTAAAGAGTACAAAATTGGTCTACAGAGTTGCAGAATTCATAACAAGATTGTCCATTAGTAACAATATTTCCAGAAGAAAAAATTAGTTCGGAGCAGTTGATGTCCCGAAACAAAGTGTTCAGTGTTGGACACTGGTTGCTGCCAAGACAAGTTGACATTCTATCCCAGAGGCTGTGTAAT
Organism: Anolis carolinensis; assembly: GCF_035594765.1. Taxonomy (NCBI): domain Eukaryota; kingdom Metazoa; phylum Chordata; class Lepidosauria; order Squamata; family Anolidae; genus Anolis; species Anolis carolinensis. Next base: position 72,737,034 of record NC_085841.1, read on the forward strand.
TCACAAACCAATTTGAGGTGTTACTATTACAAGAACAGATTTCCTTACGTAACAGCACAAACTGTACTTCCCAGGTCTAGATTGTCATTTACAAAAAGTACTCAAAAGACTGAAAAAACATTCACAATTATTACTTGTTTTAACTCCTTTTTGTTGTTGTTCTAATACAAATCCAGAGTATGGATATACAACATTAAAGCTCAGAACTATTAGCTTCTTGTCTACTATAACAGAAAAAGGTGAGGTCACTGGAAGGATAGAGCAACTATATATACAATGTGTCGTCAAAGGCTTTCATGGCCGGGATCACAGGGTTGTTGTATGTCTTTCGGGCTGTGTGGCCATGTTCCAGAAGTATTCTCTCCTGACGTTTCGCCCACATCTATGGCAGGCATCCTCAGAGGTTGTGAGGTATGGATAAACTCAGTTTATCCATACCTCACAACCTCTGAGGATGCCTGCCATAGATGTGGGCGAAACGTCAGGAGAGAATACTTCTGGAACATGGCCACACAGCCCGAAAGACATACAACAACCCAACTATATATACAATTTAAGAAATTAAAATAGTACATGAAAAATTATAACCACCAATCCACTACAACTGGCAAAACAAACAGCATGGATTTGCTAAAGCTGCATCAAATGTGAAACAATACCACCTCTCCACATCACAAATGACTAGGTTTAAAACAGATCTATATTTTAATATATAAGGGGATTATTCATAGTTAATGGTGTGTGCTATGAATGTAAAAATAAACTATTGTACATCTTGGATATGGTATTTATCAAGGCTTGGATAAAGAAAAATATTAGTAGGATTCTGCTTGGCCAATGGTGCTTTCATATTTCTCCTTTCCTATATACTGTACTCCATCAAGATTTCAATGGGTCCTCTCTATATATGATTATGCATGGCCCTAATCCTACGTTAATATAAGTTTTTATTATTTACCATGAACAATAGACAATGAGGCCATTTTAGAACAAGGTGAAGTATTTCTGAGAAACTGCAACTGGATGGGGAATCAGCAGCAATCAGGGATTCAACCTACTACATGAACTACATGAACATAAATTGAAACTTACCTGGATCTTACCCACTACACTTTCCCCTTGTAAGCAATGCTGCATTCTACTGTATTTCTTCAACTGTAAGATGCCAAGGATTGCAAGATACACCCTAATTTCAAGACCACCAATAGTACATAAGATACACCTGCAATTTAAGATGCACCCCATTTTTAGAAATGTTTATATAGGAAAAAAGCACTTCTTAGGATGAAGAAATAACGCACTGGATCATAGGTGTTAGATTTCAATAAAATATTTTGAGGGCTAGCATGGTACTGCAAACTGAATGTTGGGCTAGGACTCTCTGCGAATCTAAGGCAGGCATCTTCAAACTGTGGCCCTCCAGCTATTTGGGCCTCCAATTCCCATAATTCCTGACCATTGAACAAACTGGCTAGGGCTTCTGGGAGTTGAAAGTCCAAACAGCAGGAGGGCCGCAGTTTGAGGGTGCCTGGTCTAAGGTTTGAACACTCAGCTATAGAAATGTATTGAGTGACATGGGGCAAACCAAAATCTTTCAGCCTAAACTTACTTTGAATAAACTTTATCAATGAATCCCTAGGACAGGGTTGCCATAAATCAGAGTTCAATAAAGTTTAAAGAATAAAGTTTTTAAGAGCAAGCCAGGAGGGTGCTGTATAGTATTTTAAGCATGTTACCTTTTTTGTAATCTTTTAAATGATTTCAACCAATTTGTATGTTTAATCCTATTTTAATATTGATATGCAGGTGATTTTAAATAATATGTTTTAATTGTTGTGTGCTGCTTTTTGTTTCAGCTACAGAGATAAAAGTGGGATGTTGATGATGATGATGATGATGATAGTAATAGTAATATACTTGAAGACACATAAAAACAACAAAACACTTTGAATATACTGTATTGATTTTATTAAAATGAAGGAATGAGATGTTCCTGTATCTCTCTTATTCACCCTTTTGCTTGAAATATTTTCTCTTGCTAGTCAGAGAGAAAGTTAAACATTTATCTGATTAATCTATTCGAAGTCCATTATATGCACAAGGATGACAAAAGGCCTGTATGGTATAGACTGATGTTTTGTGTAAAATGTGTTTTTCAAGGTACATATTGAGGATGTGCTAGAATATTATGAACAATGATAACATAGCTACAAGGGCTTCCATATGTTTTGATATCTTGGCTTAGTTTGAACTTGACTATTTTTTTGGTTCACTGACAACGATAGATACACTTGAATTTCCAACTGGATGAGATGCTCTTCTGATTTCATTAGTGTGTTTCCTCAGTTAGGATGTACAGCTAATTGCCTCAGAAACCAACCATCTGATTATTTGACATATGCCAAAAATATTCAATTAACACAAAACATGTTAACATAAGTAAACGCTGGTTCTTACCCGACAAATGGACAGCAGGAGCCTAGCAAGTTTTAAGCTCGATTTAGTCCCCCCAACACTGCATTCATTGCTTTTGGATGAGAGTCTCAAGAGTGAGACATAAGAAAACGACATAGATGTTATTACCCAATCACTTTGTCACAGAACCAATTGCATTGCTTCCTATAATTAAAAGATGCAAGTGCCACCTTAGATCTTATAATCAAAACCTTTGAGTTTCAGCTTATCTGCTTCTAGTTTTTCTCTTCTATAAAGAAATTGAAATAGTTTGATATTCACAGACAATACTTGTGTGTGTATGTGAAAACATGTAATTAATGAAATAATTCATGCAAATGGTATTGAAAGTTGCAATATGAAGGCTACAGGATATCATTTGTTGCTGTTGAATGAATGGAGGGGAAAGGGCCTGCAATACTTAAATAGTATTTTAAAATAGGTATAACCAAGGCTGTAGCGGGGGGGGGGGGGGGGGGAGAGGAGAGTTAGGGGTTCAACCTTCACCCAAATTTTCAGGTGTAAAGAAAAAACCTGGTTTACTCATGAATTTTAACTGATTAACCAAATTCCCATGGGTATCCACTCAAATGTATCTATCTTGATTGTTCACTGAAGTTTATCGATGGAGCCTGATCTCTAAATTATTTTGTGTTATGGAACTACTCTTCATGATTCGCTAAAAAAAAGTTTTAACCCCACCCCCCAATTTATTTCTGGCTATGGCCCTGTGTATAACCAATTCCAGTACTCTCATTTTTCAGATAGTAGGCTCTAATATACTTGCCTCACTAACAGAACTTCCAAGAGATTCAAAAATGTGATTCCAAATGACATTAGAATTATGAAAAAGTTGTACTCATATTAAGTATTACAGTGGCCCTCTCTATCCACATGTTCTCATATCTATAGAGTCAAGTATTCATGGCTTTTCAACAACAAAAATCCAAAAAGCAAATCTTGTTTTTGCCATTTTATATACAAAATACCAATCCACAGATTTCTATATCCACAGGGCCTCCAGTAAACAAACCCCAGTGAATACGAAGGTTTCACTAGACATACAAAATGTATAATATACCAGAAAAAGCACAAGAAAGATGTACTATGTATACTATCCAGAATTTCTGGAAACTAAAAATATTAATGTTGCTGTAAATTTTATTTGTATTTTGGCTTAACCCCTCAAATGTGGGATTTTATGAATTCTAAAAATTAAAACAGGTATGGTTAACATTAAAAGTAAAAAAGCAGTAACATTTTAAAAAGTAATATAAAGCAGTTTAAGCGCATTTTTAAAAGCAGTATAGTGTCCTATCAAAACCATGTCTTGAAAACCACTTAATTCTCAAGAGTTTATTGGAATTATAGAAAAGGGGTTTTTCTATAATTTTTCTAGTTTTTCTAAAAGGAGAACAAGAAAAAGACTATTCTAGCTTTGGAAGAATGAAATCCCAGAGCATAAGAGCAGCCACTAAGAAGGTCCTGCCTGATGTCTCCAACTGATGCTCCTATGAGGATGATGGAGTTAACAAAATTGGCTCTGTTAAGTACCTAAGGTCTAGGCAAGTACATATGGGTTGATATGGATCGTCAGAAATCCAGTACATAAAGTATATACAGTAGAGTCTCACTTATCCAACACTCACTTATCCAACGTTCTGGATTATCCAACACATTTTTGTAGTCAATGTTTTCAATACGACGTGATATTTTGGTGCTAAATTCGTAAATACAGTAATTACTACATAGCATTAATGTGTAATAAACTACTTTTTCTGTTAAATTTGTTGTATAACATGATGTTTTGATGCTTCATTTGTAAAATCATAACCTATTTTGATGTTTAATAGGCTTTTTCTTAATCTCTCCTTATTATCCAACATATTCGCTTATCCAACGTTCTGCCGGCCCGTTTATGTTGGATAAGTGAGACTCTACTGTATAACATTATAGGTCCTAACAAGCACTGTGAATTGTGCTCAGATGGTCAGTGGAGCTAATATAGGAAAAAGTTATATGCTCCCTATAACCAGCCCCAGTTAACGCAACATGTCAGTGAATGCCTTCTTATTCTGAGGTAAACTGTTGCAAAATTACACTTCTAACATCTTGTATGATGGGCTGGAATCAGAGAGGTGCTGAAGCAAAGAGCTGCACATACCTTAAAATCTACCATCTCAGTTTACACATTGTATTTAATTCTTTTCCTTTAATCCCCCAAAGTGGGATGAATACATTATGGTAGTATGTTTTGCAGAAGTAGATTTTATTTAAAAACACTATTAACAATAAATTGTTTAATTAAAAACACTAATTTTTAACACTATTAGAAATACATTGTTTTTTATTTTTTCAATTTTTATTATTTCAGCAAAAAAGAATAAAGATTTCCAAAAATGATAATGAACAGGCAACTATTTCAAAGACTAAAAGTTTCTTGAACTTGATGTGGTAGTTTACAACCTCTGTGCAGAACACATTTACTTAGAAGTTCAGTCCCAAAGGAAAGGGAAATTATTTCCATATAACTGTGCTTAGGATCAAAGCCAAAAGTCAGAAACATTTATGCTTGCTGGTTTTAAATTAATTTTATTTATCTGAGCAAATCTTAATATGGCTCAGAAATTAAAACAATGCATTTGATTGGTGACCTTTATAAACTTGAACATGCCTATGCCAACTCTCCCCAACACTTGACCTGTTTTCAGAGGAGCTGTAAGTTCATTTTTAAGAAGGTCTCACACAGTGACCCCTTCAGTCCCCTATTACAATTGTTCCAATTCGCTAATGATTTCCGTGCAGAATTAACTTACAAAGGCCAAGAGGATATAAAGACATACAGGCAGTGCACAAAGCATGTGTAAAAAAACCTCAAAATATCACAATACACTATTCCAACAAAGTAAGTAAGTTGTGAATAAAGGTAACCATAAGACAAAAGGGAGTCAAACTGCCTTTGGTTAAACACAGATTTTAGAAGGATACTTTTCAAAAATTGACTTAGAAATATTAAATATCTTAGCTTTTTTCACCCAGTTTTTTATTTAAATTATTGAAAACTTGAATTTTACACATTCAGTACTTAAAACTTATACATTCTTTAACAAATTTGCAATACAGAGTTATGTACATCATAGTTCCTATAATATTTTCACTCTCTATTACATACTCATATTATTTACCTTTGTTACCCCTCACCTAGTGCTATCCCTTCACCCCAGACCAGCCAAGTACAATATTTATTTCCAAAATTCCATTGTTTCTTTTACAGGTTTTTCCCCCTTACCTTCTACATATACAAACTCTATAAATCTTCCCCATATCTTTCCAAAATCATCCTTTTTTAATAACCCTCTTTTAATTTTAATATTACATGTCAATTTATCATTTATCGCAATATCCCAAATCTCCTTATACCATTCTTCCAATTGGCACTCCCCCCCCCCCTCCTTTCCATTTTTTGGCTATTAATAATCTTGCTGCTGTTACCAAGTTGGTGATTAGTTCATTTAACTCTTTTGATATTTGAATATTATCCATAAATGACAACAGTGCTGTTTCAGGCGTTCCTATTATTTCTGTTTTGGTGATTCCCTTTATTTCTTTAAAAACGTTCTCCCAAAATTTTTGAACATATTTACAGGACCACCACATATGTATATATGTACCGATTTCCTGACAGCCCCTCCAGCACTGCTAAGAATATTTCTTATCAATTTGATTTAATCTAATTGGAAATATCTTAGCTTTTGCTGACATAACTGGAAAGATCCTCATCTAGGAAAACATCACAGCCAGTTTTAGAACTTTATTTCTTGGATGCAATTAAAAGAAAATACAACTGTCTCATTAAGACAGAAACTCCCCACAATATCCTTAGATTTTCAATTGACTAAATACCCCTTTCTCTTATTGTCCATGTTCTTTCCCTTTGTTTTACTTCAAGAAAGATGCTACCGACTTGAAGGGAAAGCGAATGGATTGTGCCCACATCGCCACCACTGCTCCTGCAGGCCACTGATTTCTGTGCAAGCTACTGGGCATCACTGATGCCTCTGCTGGCATTAGAACGGTTTCACCCATGTGACCATTATAAAGGGGAGTGCAATCCCTTGCCTTCTTCCGGATCTGTCAGTGGCCACTGACAGAAATGCTAGCATAACCAGACAATCTCTCCTCCTTCTTCCTGGTCACACAGGTGCCTTTGCCAATATCAAAATGGGGTGTCTGGATGATCAGGGATAAGGAGGAGAAAATGCACGGAGATCTGCAGACAGCTAGAAACGGCAGTAGTGGTGATGACACAGGAGACTTAAGATGTCGTCCTCCCCAGCAAACTGGCTGCACCCCCTTGTATAAACATTAGCCAAGGCTGTTCTGGAGCACATTTACACTGAACTAATCTGCCCGGTGTAGATGAGCCCTTGGTTTCAAGTACCTCTTCGCCTCAGTTTCCAATATCAGGACTCACAGCTTCTTTTATTCTGTCCTACACATTTCTATGACGATGGCTCTGTATTACGGCATTTCAGCTTCACTATTTTTAACCTTTTAACAAACATCTCTAGATTTACTAAAAAACATGTCTGCATGTCTTTGGTGGTGCAGTGGGTCAAACCGCTGAGCTGCTGAAATTGCTGACCAAAAGGTTGGCAGTTCTACCCTTTTGCATCTACTGAATTGGACATGGCTCTCAATAAATGTAAAAATGGCAAAGCAGTTGGCCTGGACGATCTATGGATGGAAGAAATTAAGAACTCTGCCCCAAAAGCAAGGTGCTGGCTGCTGAAGCTGATGAACAACTGCATTGCATCCTGTCAGATTCCCAAAATCTGGAGGAAAGCAAGAGTCATAGCCATTTTAAAACCAGGCAAAGACTGCAAAGACGTTAAAAGCTATAGACCAATCTGCTTGTTGTGCCATCTTTACAAAGTTCTGGGGAGCCTTATTTTGCATAGAATTATGAAAAAAATAGACCCATGTTGGATTTTAGAGCAAGTTGGCTTCAGGAAAGGCAAAAGCTGCACATCACAAGTGTTGAACCTGACTCAGCAGATAGAAGATGGGTTTGAAAGTCAGCAGATTACAGGAGCTGTTTTCATAGACTTGTCAGTAGCCTTTGACACTGTAAATCATTGACTTCTCCTGAGAAAAGTTTATAATACAGTAGAGCCCTGCTAATCCGAGCCTCCGTGTCATCCGAGGCGCCGCTGGTGGCCCCCCTCCCTCTCCCTCTCCTTCTCTCGAGCAAAGGGAGCTTGAGAGAAGGAGAGGGAGAGTCCCGGAAGGGCCCGCGATTGCTGCTGCAGCAGCGCTCATGGGCTGCTTCCCAAGGGGCGAGGGCTCACCGAGGGAAGTCTCCCTAGGCCAGTTTCCTCCAGCAAGGGTTTGGCCAAGGGAGATCCATGCTGCGGGTTTTCCTCGGCCAGGCCCTTGCTGGAAGAAACTCTTTCCTTCAGCAAGGGCCTGCCTGAGGGAGATCCAGGGAGACGTCCCTTGGCGAGCCCTCGCCTTATCCAAGGAGTTCGGTTATCCGAGATTGGGCCCGCCCCTTTATCTCGGATAACCGAGATTCTACTGTATCTTTGGCCCATCCCTTGTTCGGGTATCAGCCAGCATGCCAACTCCTTAAATCAAGAAATAGTTTTCTAAGATTTACAGAGATAATCGATTTACAGAGACACTCCAAGTGGCCAGCTACTGGTCAAAGGACATTTAGTACAATGCTAAGTTGTTGTTGTTGTTGTTTTTTTAAAAAAAACTTCATTTGTTTTCAAATACATTAAAACTTGTACTCTCAGTTTGCTCTTGACATGATAAATAAATAACCCCAAGATTTCCTTTTCCATTACTGAAAGCTTTAATCTTCCAACACTCTTTGTTTTTAAAGGAGGAATCACAGGCAGTCCCCAACGTATGAACAAGATGAACAAAGTAGGTTCTGTAAGCTTGTTCTTAAATTGAATGTGTTTGCAAGTCGGGACAGGTACATTTTATAAGTGTAACACTCTCTCCCCCTTCCCCACCTACATAAACCTTTGATAGCATAGGGATGGGTTAACACCCTGTGGTATTTATTTTGCTGTCTGTGCCCCTGCTCAAAAGATTTCAACTTACTTTCTGTCCCTGTGATAATTAGATTTTGAAAAAATGGACTTGTTGTGAAAACAAAGATTGGTGATAAAGCTTCAGTAAAGATAATCTTTCCCCATGACAACTCTTTCAGGAGTGAATTTTCCTTCCTGTTGTCTCACCCCTGTTTGTAACAATGAGTTGTTTGTAAGTCAGATGTTTGTAACTCGTGGACAGCCTGTATAAGCATGCAGCCACCTTTTCTGGCTAAATTATGAGTGCACTTTTTGCCGTTGCACATTATATTCTTCAGGAAATACATTTTTGGGGTTTCAGGGTTTTGTAAATTGAAATGCACACTAGATTCAATGGTGTATTAGTTCAGGCTCATAAAATCATGTCATAATTGGGAAGGTTTGATTTGTTTAATACTGAACAAATAATTTGTCCAATGAGAGCCATTTATTAGGCTATCCTGTGTCAGCTATGGATAAGCACTTTACCATCACAGCTTAAACCAGTATACCTCTGTGTATATTTATGGTTATCTCTGTGTGTGTCTATATGTGGGTCCTGTAGGCAGGCATGTCTATATGTCTTATGAGGAACATTTTATGAGTAAAAGAAAAATGAATGTACTAGTGAATGGTTTAGAAAGCAGCATAATTGAATTCAAAAAACAAGAGCCTTTTTGCTGTAGCTGCATTTTGCTACATCAGCTTTGCTTTCCGGTTCCTTTACCCCTCATTGTTTACAAGCAGTGGGAACAATTTATTACAACGCCCTTCACATCACAACACTTCCATTTTGCCATTACGTGTGCTTGGGGAGCCTATCACTTGGGCACTTTGTTTGAAGTGCTCTTAACTGGATTTTCTAAAGAACAAAGCAGTTTTATACATTTGTCTATAAAATAGAAAGCACTTTTATCTGATAGCTTTTCTTATTTTCAGCCCATCAATAAGAGGCACAAATATTCAGTAGTTTGCTGTCGTTGTGAAGAAAAAAGGAGCAATCCACCCAGAACTGCTGCTGTGCAGCTGCCATTCATGTTAATAGGAATTCCACACAAGCCCCAATTAATGAAAAGAAGTTGTGCAGCAGGAAAGAGTGTTTTGTGGCTTGTGCTCAAAGTCTATCTATTCAGCATATAGAGTCCATCACATAAGCATTTTGTTCCCCCAAATATGCTTAAACAGGTATTTCATATTTTGGCCATAAAAAGTAATAGTGTCGTAATTTCAGGTATTTTTTTTTCAGAGTAACTGTATTCTTAGCAGAAATTTCAAACTCAACACACACTGAAATGATTAATTCACTTTCTTTTGTTAATTTCTATGTCATTGCAACTATTTGTTTTGTTTAAAGTAGTCCACTAAGTGAGGCTGTCTCACTCTGGGTTCCTCAAGAGAGGATATGACTTGCTGGAAAAAAACAATCATGCTTAGTAAAGTGGAAGACAGTAGAAAAAAGGTTAGATAACCCACTACAGGAGGATTGATTCTATCAAGGAGACCATGATCTGGGTTTGCAAGAGCTGAGCTGAGCCATTGATGGCTAGGGCTCTTGAGGGTCACCATTAAGGGAAATCATTTGATAGCAAATAACCATTATTCAGATGATTGCCATCAAGAGAGCTATTTAATGGCAAATAACAAAGCATATCCAGTGGATAATACTATACTAGCTTTCAAACAAGGCCACCATCGGTTTAAACACATAGTTCCATACCCTTAAAGTTGTAATCTCTGCTTCTTCAGATGGGCTTTATTTATATTGACTGAATGCCCAACATTTTTTTTAAAAGACACAATTTCTTTTGGTATATAATCATAGAATCATAGAATAGTAGAGTTGGAAGAGACCTCATGGGCCATCCAGTCCAACCCCCTGCCAAGAAGCAGGAAATCGCATTCAAAGCACCCCCGACAGATGGCCATCCAGCCTCTGCTTAAAAGTCTCCAAAGAAGGAGCCTCCACCACAGTCCGAGGGAGAGAGTTCCACTGCCGAACAGCCCTCACAGTGAGGAAGTTCTTCCTGATGTTCAGGTGGAATCTCATTTCCTGTAGTTTGAAGCCATTGTTCCGTGTCCTAGTCTGCAGGGCAGCAGAAAACAAGCTTGCTCCCTCCTCCCTATGACTTTCCTCTCACATATTTGTATATGGCTATCATGTCTCCTCTCAGCCTTCTCTTTTGCAGGCTAAACATGCCCAACTCTTTAAGCCGCTCCTCATAGGGCTTGTTCTCCAGACCCTTAATCATTTTAGTCGCCCTCCTCTGGACGCTTTCCAGCTTGTCAACATCTCCCTTCAACTGTGGTGCCCAAAATTGGACACAGTATTCCAGGTGTGGTATAGTTTAGATACCAACCAAAAGGAGTAACTGACAAAAACCTTCACTCGTTTTTCTTAGTTTTGCATACTACTCTAGCTCATACAATACATTTTACATGACCACTGTAATGCCCATTTCAATCTAGATAAATGTGTATGGAAACAACTTCATATGTACCAACCTCCTAAACTCCTAAACTGTCACTAAAACAAATAAGATACTTTTGTGGCTACTCATGCATTATGACTTGCATATGCTGCATAGCCTAATTATTGTGGAGAAAAAAAAGGCTGTGATCTATCAAGGATGCTAAAATACTGTAAATGCTTTATGTTTTTCAGAGCTGGTAAAGTCTAAGGCACATGTCTCATGTTCTGTGGGCCTCCCATGTTTCACCATGGCCGCTCGATTGGTCTGACCCATTTGCTACTCACCTTCGATGGTGCTGCCCTATCTCCTTCGCCTACCGATGAGAGCCTGGGTGTCGTTTTGGATTCGCAGCTAATAATGGAAGCTTAGGTCGCTGCTGCTAGCAAATAGGCCTTTTTCCATCTACGACAAGCGAAGCAACTGGCACCCTATCTATCTGATGAGGCTCTGGCAACAGTCATCCATGCCACGGTCACGTCTAGGCTGGACTATTGTAACGCCCCGTATGTTGGCCTTCCAATGTCCATGACCCGAAAGTTCCGTATTGTTCAGAATGCGGCAGCCAGGCTACTCACAAGAACACCCATGAAATACCACATAACACCAGTCCTGCAGCATTTGCATTGGCTTCCAACTGATTACCGTGGTCTATATAAGTTGCTAGTTCTGACCTTTAAAATTCTTTACGGCCAGGGCCCATCGTACCTTAGGGACCGTCTCTCCTTCTCCCATCATCGGAGGTCGCAACGACCATCCCAACGCGACTTACTTTCTATACCGGGTCCTAGAGAAGTGCACTTGGAAAGGACCAGACGCAGAGCTTTTTCTATTTCTGCCCCTGCCTTATAGAATGCCTTGCAGCCCTATATGAGAGCCATGCGTGAGTTAGGGCCTTTTACCCTAGCACTCAAGACCTGGCTCTTTACTAGAGCTTTTGATCTATGTTAATTTTATCAATATTTGTATGTATGTATTTTTATCCTTTACAATTTTATCTTGTAAATCGCCTAGAGCATCTTGGATGGAGGGTGATTAATAAGTAATTAAACGATGATGATGATGATATTCCCTTGAAATGCAGAAGAGAAGTGAAACAGTGAGTGATCTTCCTTTATTTGTGCATATACAAGGGCAACGTGTTTACATAAAAGCACCTACAAATTTCAGCACCTTTTGTACCAGCTGACAAGCTATGTTTGGAGATGTGAACTTATCAGTGCTTTGCTAACTGTAAGTATCCAGACAAGCAGTTGGCAGCAACATTTCTTTTGCACTAATTACATTCTTTTCCAAAAGTTCATCCTGCCTGGGTGTCCAGGTAATTGCAATTAAGGCAGGAATCTAGTAATTAGAAATTCAAGTGCCCTGCCAAGAACAATACACTTCCTCTTGACATGCTGCCCAAAGAACTAATTTACTTGGAAAGGACAGAAACTGATGTGAAGTGGCAGAGTAGATGTTTATTAGGCAACAACCACAGAAATAGATTTCCTCTTTCACCAGTCCCCAAACAGCACTAACCGTGTTTCTTTTCCAAAGCAAAGCCATTAATATGCCTGTATATTTTCACTTCCAGAATTCTAAGTTTCATATTAATGATTCATCTAGCAATGGACATTACAAAGTAAAATTTCACATCCCTTAAAATTCACTTTATGTATTCTTACTAAATCCGTGATTTATGGTAATTCCAGACAAAAAAGCATACCATAAAGATTATGAGGATCAGATTGCAAATATCATAGTATTCCAGAAAGAAGAGGGCATTGGAAACAGAATGTAAATTTCATAGATGCCATTTCTAGTTTAAAATATCTGTAGCTCTTAATTTGAGAACATATTTACTTTTATAGTACATCTCCATTTCGTACACATTTTTTGTAAAGAAACCTTAGTTATAATCCAGAGAGGTTTACAACCCAATTCTATTCATGTCTATTCAGAAATAAATTCCATTGTGTTAAGGAGAGTACACTCTTAGATAAATGAATATAGGATTGAAGATGTAATTATGTTTAACTCCCATGAAAACAGATATGAATTAAATTAGCAACAACGAACTTTTGTTTGTTTGGCGTCACAACAGTATTGTGTATCCTATATTGGCCTAGACTACAAGGTAGTTTTTATTAAACAACATACGTACATACTCTACTTTGGAGATACCCAGTAGGCACATTTCCTAGTATGGTAGATCTATGGTGCCAAATAATATGTACTTCGTACTATTCCCCCCTCACCTGGTTCAAACTAACTACAAATCTATACAGTAGAGCAGGGGTCCCCAAACTAAGGCCCGGGGGCCGGATGCGGCCCTCCAAGGTCATTTACCTGGCCCCCGCCCTCAGTTTTATAATATAATATTTTTGTATTAGTTTTAATAAAATAATATATTGTATATACATATAATATTGATAATAATATTATGTTATACAATATAATACTAATAATAATACCATATAATAATATTAATTATATGTCGGGCTGTGGCGCAGGCTGGAGAGCAGCTGCAATGAATCACTGCAATGAATCACTCTGACCAGGAGGTCATGAGTTCGAGGCCCGCTCAGAGCCTATGTTTGTCTGTCTTTGTTCTATGTTAAAAGGCATTGAATGTTTGCCTATATGTGTAATGTAATGTGATCCGCCCTGAGTCCCCTTCGGGGTGAGAAGGGTGGAATATAAATGCTGTAAATAAATAAATAAATAAATAAATATATTACATAACATATAATAGTATACTGGTATAGTTCAATATAGAATTATATAATGCTAATATTGTGCTATACTAATAATATAATATATTGTATGTACATATAGCTGCTCTGAGTCCCCTTCGGGGTGAGAAGGATGGGATATAAATGTAGTAAATAAATGCAGTAAAAAAATAATTAATTTTAGACTTAGGCTCGGCCAAAGTCTGAAATGACTTGGAGTCACACAACAACAACAATCCTAATTAACTTGACTATTTCATTGGCCAGTAGCAGGCCCATACTTTCCATTGAAATCCTGATAGGTTTATGTTGGTTAAAATTGTTTTCATTTTTAAATATTGTATTGTTATTTTGTTGTTATTGTTGTTTCACTACAAATAAGACATGTGCAGTATGCATAGGAATTTGTATTTTTTTTTCAAATGATAATTTGGCCCCACAACAGTCTGAAGGATTGTGGACCGGCCCTCTGCTTCAAAAGTTTGAGGACCCCTGCAGTAGAGTCTCACTTATCCAAGCTTCACTTACCCAAGGTTCTGTATTATCCAAGGCAGTCTGCCTTTTAGTAGTCATTGTTTTTGTAGTAAATATGGCAATGTTTTGGTGTTAAATTCCTAAATACACTAATTACTACATAACATTACTGTGTATTGAACTGCTTTTTTCTGTCAATTTCTTGTAAAACATGATGTTTTGGTATTAATTTGTAAAATTATAATGTAATTTTATGTTTAATAGGCTTTTTTCTTAATCCCTCATTATCCAAGATTTTTGCTTATCAAAGGTTCCGCCGGCCCATTTATCTTGGATAAGTGACACTCTACTGTACCAATAAAATTACATTAATCGAGGCATCAGTAGGTTAAATGTTTTTGAATTTCAAAGAAAAACAATAAACTAGCTCTATACGTGGAAAAGTAGGGGCAACAAAAACAAAATGGTATCAAGAATAACCTAATGATGATGATGATGATAATAATAATAATAATAATAATAATAATAATAATACTTCATTTGGATTCCACCCTATATCCCCATGGGGACTCAGGCCAGCTGCCAACATAGTAACAGGCAAACATTCAATGCTTATATAAACAATGCAGAGCTAGATATAGATCTATAATAATAGATATTAATTTCACATATGCATTTCCCCTGAAATGTTTGCAATTCCCCTCTCCCCCCCTCTCTCTCTCTCTGTGCATTTCCCCTACAATATTTGTAAGCCGTTTCATACCTATCTAGACATGTCTATATATATTTGTGTGTTCATTCCCCCCCCCCCCCCGTAATATTTGCAAGCCCTATATATAGGTAGGTAAGAATATATTCATATCTATCCAGACATCTCTCTTTATATAGATAATTGTTTGATATTATTACTATTGATATTATTATTGTTGTTTAAATCTTTGTTTTAACTTGTTTTATCATCTTCTTGTGTTTTAAACTGTGTGTATTGTTAATGTATTTGTGCTGTTACTTTTGTAACATTGTGAGCCGCCCCGAGTCCCCACGGGAAGATGGTGGCAGGGTATAAATAAAGTTATTATTATTATTATTATTATTATTATTATTATTATTATTATTATTATTATTATTATATCTATATAGGATTTGCAAAGACCTGCAAACATATGAGGGGAAAATTCATATATAAAATTAATGTAGATAGAGATATATAGACATAAGGATTGCAAAAGCTTGCAAGAAGTTAATGCCTCTATATCTGTAGGAGAGTTTAACAAATATTTCAGGGGAAAATGCTTTCATAAGATTAATGAATATATATTTTTCTTCTTCCTTACTTGCAAGGGCGTCTTTCCCTTTTCAAAACATTCCCTTGATTAAGAGCTAGGGAGGCTTTGCAAAAGAAAACACACTGATAAGGGAGGGTAAGATAGAAATATATCATATATTGCAAGCAATAGCCTGCAGGCTCCATTGCCGGCCTTGACCTTGACCCGATTATAAGCCGAAAGAGCCTTTTTCAGCTTAAAGAAAGGGCTGAAAAACCCGTCTTATCTTCGAGTATATACAGTATAAATAAATTAAACCAATAAAATGCTATGAAATTTATGAAGTCACCATAAATTAACAGGTGGGTTGGAGGCACATGTATACTATGTATTTCAAAAGCCAAATTTCCTGCAAGTACATAAATCACTGTTCTCCTTATAATGCACACTATTTTTAAGGTGCGAGAATTATTATGGTCTTGAAGAGACAGATTTGTCTGGTAGAGATAAAGCAGACATGTATCTTATTTTATTAAAGATATGCTCTAATTGTTATACAGTTTCTTAAATTGTGGGCCATGATCTCATTTGGGATCCACTAACTCAGTGGTTATCAACCTGGGGTCCCGAGATGTTTTTGACTTTCAACTCCCAGAAATCCTAACAGCTGGTAAAAATTCTTGGATGAAAAGGCATTAAGAGTAAAAAGAGTTAGTTTAAGAAGCCTGCTGAGTTAGGATTCTAAGGGACCAGGATTCAAATTCCTTCTCTGCTGTGGAAATCCACTTGGTGACTTTGGGTAAATCAAGCTATCTTGCCCTCAAAGGAAGGCAATGGCAACTCCCCTTTTTAACCAAGAAAACTACAAGACAGGCTTGTCTTAGGGTTGCCATGCGCTGGAAACATAAGAAAAATGAACCCAATCTTGGACAATAGTCTAGCTAACTTTACAAGGATTTAGAAAACTATGAATGTAACAAAAGTGAATATAAAATAATCACAAAATCTACACTCTGATGCAGCAATTAATGTTAATGGGAAAGTGAAGATAGTATAGACTCCATATTTACTTGAGGTAGGAACATAGGACCCCTGCCAAAATAGAAGACCCCCATCAAAGTATGAAAAAGTGAGTTAAAAACTGGAGGGGGGGGGTTAACCTGAAAGAACACTTCTCTAGGAAGATTTAGTTTCACAACATGACTTTATGGTTACCCCTTTGTGGATTTGATTAAAATGTTCTTTCTTGTCATCTCTAGGTCCTCCAGTGTGATTTTATAGTTAACATCTGGTAGAAACTGACCATAGAGTCACATAGGATTACTGAGAGATAATTTTTATCAAATAATCAAATTTGCAAATGTTATACTTGACTGTATACTAAGTTTTACAATTCCCTATCTTCCTATTTCCCTAAATACCCTTTAGTCAACAAATATTAGGTGCTGTAACCCATATTTTAGAGGTAAAAAACCTGTCAATTCATAGCTCTGAATATTCCTTGTGTAATAAAACTCTATGAAATTCACATGTCGACAGGTGACTAGAAGACAGTTACACATCCACATCCTTCTGTTAATCATATTACATGAAATACATAGAGAAATTGCACTAAAATACATGTCATGCTGCATGTTGGTGATTCAAAACGTACCAAGTTCTTACTCGGCAATAGCATTCCTCTTCCAAAACCTTTTGTTCTTAACGACTGTCAAGATAAAATTCTATAAGCTATGTTTACATCAGAGCTATGAGACCAGTAATTCATATTCAATACTATTAACCTCAATTTATCTATACATGGAAGTACAGTAGAGTCTCGCTTATCCAACATAAACGGGCTGGCAGAACGTTGGATACGCAAAATTGTTGGATAATAAGGAGGGATTAATGAAAAGCCTATTAAACATCAAATTACGTTATGATTTTTAAAATTAAGCACCAAAACACCATGTTTTTCAACAAATAGAAAAATCAGTTCGATATACTGTAACATTATGTAGTAATTACTGTATTTACAAATTTAGCACCAAAACATTGCAATGTATTGAAAACATTGACTACAAAAACATTGACTACTAAAAGGCAGACTACGTTGGATAATACAGAATGCTGGAAAAGCGAAGGTTGGATAAGCAAGACTCTACTATAGATGCATATTAACATAAAAGAAATATCTCCTCATATGAGCCAGCTAGATCCCTAAGATCATTTGGAGAGGCCCTGCTCTCGGTCCCACCTGCCTCGCAGGAGCGGCTAGTGGGAACGAGGGACAGGCCCTTCTCGGTGGTGGCTCCCTGGAGCACCCTCCCCACAAATATCCAACTAGCCCCAACACTTCTGGGTTTCAGAAAGGCAGTGAAAACATGGCTGTGTGCACAAGCTTTTAACGAATAATACGATAACGTCGACATGGTCCGACGGAAGGCTTAAGCATGAGGTTTTTAGACAAATGGATCTAATTTACATATGTTTTAAATGTTATAATGTATTTTAATTATGTATTTTTATAGTTTTAATTGATGATATATACTGTTGTTGTTTTATTATTATGTTCTTGGCATTAAATGTTGCCAAATGTTGTAAGCCGCCCTGAGTCCCCCCGGGTGAGAAGGGCGGGGTATAAATACTGGAAATAAATAAATAAATAAATAACATTTTCAATTAAGCGCAGGTAAATTTGGTGCACAGAATTTAGTATTTTCAGAAACTATAAAGAATGAAATATCAAATGTCCTCCCCATTAACCCTTCCATATGTATAATGGATCATCCAGAGGGTGGTGGGTAGTAAGGGATGCACGAGACATGGAATACTACAGCAGGCTCATGACCTGAAGTTTAAACATTTTCACTCCTACCACTGGGGGCATGTCAGAGCCTATATCTCTTTGAGCCATGAGAACACAATTTTAAGTTAGTTTAACTATGAATTTGGTGAGAGATGCGTCTGTCTACAGTGTTCCCTCGCTCCTTTGCAGTTCGCTTATTGCAGATTTGCTGTTTTGCAGGTTTTCAAAAAATACTCATTTAAAATACTGCTACCATTTATTGTGGTATTTTCGCTGTCTCGTGGGTTTTTGCGGTGTATACGCGTGCAGCTACCCATCCCCCCCTCTTACATTTCCGCTCCTCCATTTTTGTCTCCGATGTTGTGTGCACTATTGTGAGACCTATGATGCCACCCAAACGTTCAGTAACGCTTGCTGGCAGCGAGCCTAAGTGCAAGTGAAGGCTGCTTACAATAAAAGAGAAAGTCGAGCTTCTCGACATGCTCGAGAAAGGGAGATTGTATGCTGCAGTTGGCCGCCATTACGGGATTAATGAATCAACAGTTTGTTATATTAAGAAGGAAGAGAAGATTATCCGGTCTACGGCAACAGTGACTTTCAACAAGACGGCGAAAAGGGTGATTACTACTCGTAATATGTCAATTGTAAAGATGGAATTTGCATTAGCCTTGTGGATTAATGGCTGTTTTTAGAAAAACATTCCCTTGGATATGAACACCATAAGGACTAAGGGAAAGCAACTTTACAACCGCATGGCAGAGAATGTGGAGGACCAAGAAGAGGAGGATGATGGGGATGATCAGGCAGGATCATCCACATTGACTGGTTCTCCCACCAAATCAGGATTCTCTGCTAGCAAGGGCTGGTTTCATAAATTTCAGAAGCGCTAGGGACTTTAAGAGTGTTTCTCTGCATGGAGAGGCTGCCTCTGCAGATAGAGCCGCTGCTGAGGAGTATGTGAGTAACACATTCAAGGAGATAATAAAAGAAGGGGGCCATCTACCAGAACAAGTTTTTAATATGGATGAAACGGGTGATTTTGGAAGAGGATGCCATCTCGCACTTTTATAATGAAGGAGGAAGCCACAGCTCCTGGTTTTAAGACTCAAAAAGATCAAGTCACTTTGATCATGTGTGGAAATGCTGCAGGATTTATGAAAAAGCCAGGGCTTATTTATAAGTCCAAAAATCCAAGAGCCCTAAAGAACAAAAATAAGAATGTGTTGTCTGTGCACTGGATCCATAACCCCAAGTTAGCGTGGATGACGAAAATCCTCACGAGGGACTGGTTTCATCAGTGCTTTATCCCGGAGGTTAAGCTTTATCTGGTACAGAAAGGTCTTGAGTTAAAAGTTCTTCTCGTAATGGAGAATGCAGGAGGCCATGCTGTCGACGTAACACATGATGGGGTCCAGGTAGAATTCTTGCCACCAAACACCACATCACTCATTCAACGGATGGATCAAGGCATTATTCGCTCTTTTAAGGCAAATTCCCTTAAGAAATTCCCTGCAAAGCCTCGCTAAAGCTATGGATGTACAGGAAGACTTCTCACTAAAGGTGTACTGGCATGACTACACGATTGCATTGTGCCTGTAAAATATTCAGAAGGCCATAACTTGAGATGAAAACTGAGACTTTAAATG
Source organism: Anolis carolinensis (assembly GCF_035594765.1). Classification (NCBI taxonomy): domain Eukaryota; kingdom Metazoa; phylum Chordata; class Lepidosauria; order Squamata; family Anolidae; genus Anolis; species Anolis carolinensis. The sequence continues at coordinate 72,756,941 of NC_085841.1, forward strand.
CGTGCTGGAAAAAATTGTGGCCGGAAGTGGTGAACAATCAAATGGGATTCTCTCCAGATGGAATCCATCATTCTGAAGTCGATAAAGCTGTGAGGCTGGCAAAAATACTGGGTGGAGAGGATTTTAGTGATATGACTGCCCAAGATGTGAATGATCTGCTTGACGTGTACAGTCAACCATTGACAGACGAAGACCTAGAGGAGCTGGTCAAGCCATCAAGTGAAGAAGACAATGAAGAAGAATGGGCTGAGGAAGAGGAGGTGGTTGGCTTAACGCTTGAATGCCTTGCAACCTTGGTGAAAAAGGCTCAAGAACTTCAGCAACTTGCTGAAGAATGGGATACAAATATGGTTCGTTCGTTGCAGTTCAGGAATTCCATTGACAGCTGCATGTCAGCGTACAAAACTATTCTAACCCAGGCGAAGAAGCAGTGCCAGCAACTCCCCATAACTATGTTTATAACTTGCACAAAGACCTCTGTGATGCCAACGCCTTCAGCGGAAGTACCCGGGGAGGGTTTATAAAGACTTAAAATAGTGTACGGTACTGTACTGTATACTGTATTTTTTCAAAAATATTTTTAAATATTTTATAATATTTTTAATTCAGATTTTTCAAGTTTTGGTTTTTGAAGGGGGGAGGGAGAAAGAAAGGGAGGGGGAGGGGAGGGAAGGGTTTGAAATAATATTGCTAACCCAGGCAAAGAAGAAGCGCCAGCAACTCCCCATAACTATGTTTACTGTATAACTCACACGAAGATGTCTGTGACGCCAACACCTTCAGCGGAAGTACCTGGGGAGGGTTTATAAAGATTTAAAATAGTGTACAGTACTGTACTGTTTACTGTATTTTTTTTTCAAAATATATATTTAAAATAGTTTTATTAAGATTTTTCAAGTTTTGGTTTTGGAAGGGGGGAGGGGGGAGAGGGAGAAAGAAAGGGAGGAGGGAGGTTAGGGAAGGGTCTGAAATAAAAGTTATTTTGATTTCATTCTTCTTCTCTGCCGGTGTACTGTATATTGTTACTGCTAAAATAAAGTAAAAATATATTTAAAAAATAGTGCCTCTGATTCACGGATTTTCACTTATCACAGGCAGTCCTGGAACGTAACCCCCGCGATAAGTGAGGGAACAGTGTACATCTGAAACTAAGTAAATGTTTCCACGCATAATATCAATTCTTATAAGGATTTATGCACCACTGTGTTTTTCCTAAATAATTTTATTCTGGAGAATAACATTTCATTATTAAATAAGTGTTGTGTGACCACCAATGTGTGGAACTGACTTTATTCAAATGAATAGTGCCACTAAAAATGCAATGCTAGTTGAAGAAACTGAAAAAAGAACCCAAAGAGAAGTATCCATTTAATCCTTACCTTTAAAAAGTGACAGAGGGTTATAGGGAAAAAAGGGAACTGGGAGAAGGGAAGATACTTCACAAAAAGGAGCATCTTTTGCAGCAAAATAGATAATTGTTATCAATATTAACAGTAAAAGGATGTTTAATTGTTCTCACTCTACTTGAGAGATGAATTCCATCAGAGAAAGCAATTCTCAGATGTTCTTTGACTCCCAGTGAGCTCCTACCAAACGTGCTCCAGAAAGTCCTGGTCTCTCCAGTAGTTGCGGGGAAAGATATGGGGAATATTGTTACAATTCACTTCCCTCTCTGTTTTGCTAGCTGGCATCTTCCATCAGTGGAATGCCACCTGTTCTCTACCTGGGATACCATTAGACCAACTATTTTTTACATTCATGACTGGTACAAATTAATACCAGTTCAGAAATTACACCAAAACATAATCTTATACTAAAGATTTCACTTGTGTACAATTGCATTCATGCAGTTTGTGATAATACATTTATGCATATTTGGAAACATATACACTATTTGCCTAATAGGACTGATAAGAAAAGATTCTTGAAACTGTCATTTCAATAGTTACTCAAAACCCTGTAAAATCACCTGGTGTTATTTGTTTGTTTGTTTATTTTTGGTGTTTTTCAAGCTTATAAAATTCGCTCGATCTACCACAGAGTCTGTTTCTTATTACCTCAGCGGGCTACAAGGATTCCTCAGATCATAGCCAGATATAACTACTGAAGGAACAAGCTAAGATCATCAAAAACTTATGACTGAATTGCTGAAAACAAAAATAAAATGTACAGTTTTCACAGCCTACCCCAGAAGTACATCAAGAGCACAGTAAGAAAAGCTTACAGCACAAAATTACCTCTCACAAGCTGCAGCAAACCCTCAGGAACTAATAATACAAGATATAAAACCACTGTTATGATTGATAGATCCGTTAACTATTCTTATCACTTATTTCCAACACTGTCAGTCAAATGCGTTCCATTTATTGAAAGGGTGGGGGGAGCTTGGTTCTATTTTTGAGGACTGGAGTTTTTTCCCGTGTTTTGCTCTAGTCTTGGAATTAGAAATATAGTTATCCTTCCCATTTGCTGGGGTTTAGGAGTGCAAGACACCCCCAAAGTGGAAGAACCATGAAAAAACACTGTTTTCCCTCAAGATGACCTTTGTAGGAATCTCCAGAGCCTCCAGTGCAACTCTTTAGTCATCCCCCATTGAATGTTGACCGTTCAGTGTCATTAAAGGACGTAGAGATTCCTAGAGATAATTAATTAATTAATTAATACAAATTAAATCTGCAAAAGTGAAACCACGGATATGGAGGACTAGCTGTACTTATTTTGGAATTCCAGTGCACTTGCATATACGATATCTACTGCAGAACAGTCAGACATAGGCCGAGAATCAATGCTTAACTGGCTCTGGGTCTTCTTTCTATCCCCATCCTTGGCACTGCCTGAAAATTACCTCAGAAGATTTCACAGTTACCAGGAGTAAGTTTTGAGGCTGCACGAGGAGTTGTAGAAGTGAAGAGATCACCTCTTCTGGTTTTCACTGATGGAAGATCAATCAGGAGAACCATCTCTTTTCAATTCTGGGCTTATTTTTATTTATTTTTTGTTTCCAAGGGATTTAAAATGCAGTAATTAGTGAAAACCATTTATCTATCACTGTAAAAAAAAAACACTGGTACATGCTGTTTCTTTCTGGCTCCCATAAGCCATGGGATCCAACACCATAGTTTTCCCCTCCTTTTTTAAAAAATAAAAAAAAAATAAAGTCTTTCTTATATTAAAGTTTTCACACAAACCTACTTTAAAATAAATGATGTACCAGGCAATATTGTGATTCCCAAAACTTACGTGAAGAAAGATAAACTTTTAGGAAAACAAGCCAAATACCAGGATAGGGAAGAAGACAGTAGTATTTTTCACTTTCCAGATATGCACAATGGGCTTAGTATACTGTATATACCATGAGTATATATACACCATGCTTGTACAAAATCTCACAAGGCACAATCGCTATTTTGAAGATGGCCACTTAAATCAGTGTACCATGGCACGATATTGCTGTCGGGGTTGTAACGATGCCACCAGTTGAAGAGATGATTTGTCAGGGTCTCCTACAATTTGTAATGAATCTATAAAATCGATAACACAGCCACTAGCCTGTAATATGATGTTTATCTTCCTTTAATGTATAGTGCGGCTTGACTCTAAAGCAGGGGTCCCCAAACTTTTTAAACAGGGAGCCAGTTCACGATCCTTCGGACCGTTGGAGGGCTGGACTATAGTTGGCCACCGAGCAATAATAACAGCAACAACAACAACAACAACAAAGAGAGAGTTGAAAGAGACCCTTTGGGCCATTGAGTCCATTCCCTTTCAGTCTTTGTGCACCGAAAGCACAAGCAAAGCACCCCTGACAGATGGCCACCCAGCCTCAATGTTAATAATAATAATAATAATAATAATAATAATAATAATAATAATAAAGAGGGTTGGAAAAGACCCCTTGGGCCATTTAGTCCAACCCCCTTCCGCCTTTGTGCACCAAAAGCACAAGCAAAGCACCCCTGACAGATGGCCACCCAGCCTCAATGTTAATAATAATAATATGGGTTGTAAGAGAAGAAGAGACCCCTTGGGTCATTTAGCCCAACCCCCTTCTGCCCTTGTGCCGTGGGGGCTGGATAGATGGCTTCGATGGGCCGCATCCGGCCCCCGGGCCTTAGTTTGGGGACCCCTGCTCTAAAGTATAAGAAACAGAGACTTGAATGTAAGAGAAACTGTAGTAAATTTATTGAAGTATAGAAGCTTAATGGTTTCAATGTTTCTTAACTCCTAGAGGTACATTCCTTTAGTGTTTACCTTTATAACCTATTATAAAACAACTCTTAAGAGGATTGTTCTTTCCACTAGACAAATTTTATACTTATTTACTTCAGAATGTGTTCTTTCTTTAAAAGATCACTCCAGGTTCTAGCCTATTCTTTCCCTCTGTTATCTCTATTACAATAAAGACTCTTACTGGGTTTTCTCTTCCCCTTTTTGCTCCAACCCTAACTACTCATCTAAATAAGTCAACTTGACTTATCTAAACCACACAGGCTAAAAGCCTAAACCTTCTTGATTCTCAACACAGTAGAACCGACTTTTCCTGCGGTTCTCTGACCCCAGACTGCTTATTTTTAAAATGCCTCCCTTGCCAAGTGGCAGTTGGCTCCTCCCCTTTTCCATGGCAACTCATCTCAGAATGAGCTGAGCTGGCCACCATCCTTCTAGTCATGCTATTTTAAGTACTTACCTCTTTAAAAACCTAACTATAATTATACATGACTGTAGATTAAAATTCACACTTCACCACAGGGTGGTGACACTAAATACGCTTTGGGTTTTAGTCAAAAGTTTAAATAAATGATGGGAAATATTGAGCTCTATTCCATCTGTCATCACTAAAATTAACATCTATGCATTCCTCCCATATCTCTGTAAAACCTTCTCTACGCTTGGCCAGAAAGTGCCAGTTCCAGGCTTACAATCCTCTTGAGAGAAACCATTGGCACTGCATAATTATAGCAGTTTGACTCCACATTAACCATCATAACTCCATTCTATGGAATCCGGGGATTTGAAGTTTCCTGTAGAATTTGTGCTCTCCGGCAAAAATCTGCAATTCCCCATGAGCCACTGAATACCCTTGCTCACTTCATCTGTGACCGACATAACATGATGAACCATAACATATGTGAATGCTAACAGTAGATGCTAATGTTGGCTTGTTTTTTTTTCCAAACTAGCTAGATGTTTTTTTTAAAAAGCTCAATCCTTTTTCTGCCTCGCTGGCAGAGAAACAAGCTGGATGAGACCTTACAGTTGTCACATTAAACAAGTTGCAGATCAATTGGAAAGTTCCAACACAACAACAACATAGGTCTATTATGAAAACACATACAATGAACTTGATGCATAAAGAGCAATGTATATTAATTGCTAGGCTCCAAACAACAATTTGGGGGCTTCATTTGGTACCAATGGCAGATTTCAAATTGCTTAATCAGCTATTCTCTAATTTGCCCTTCTATTTCCTGGCCCATAATGATTATGACTGCTCTTCTCTTCATTGCTTTATATTATTTTTATACTGTATTGTAATATAGAGTGCTTACGATTCCAAACTGGGCAGAAGGGAACTTCCTTATCGCTAATTAAAAGCTGGGCTTGTTATCATGGTAGACAGGATGAAACAGCTCTGAAGAAAATGGCCAGCTCTGAAATTTGCGCATTTCTGTGTACTTTGTTAACCAATGTTTGCTAGACTACTAACAATTATTTAACTCAAAACCCACATTTAACTGAAATATAACACACTCACAAGTAAACAGCTGAGGTCTTCCATAGTAAAATATTTCATACATATTAACATTTAACTATTTTATAACCTTAAAAAGCTTTCAAACAGAGATCTGTGCTTTAAAAACATACAAAGTATGTTAAATCATAAAATTACAATTTCATTAAATTTCTTCCTTTAGAAAGGCTTCTGTGAGCGTATTTGGCATACAGCTTGCATCAAGGCAAGAAATGGAAATATGCCAAAGTGTAACTAGAAATATTGGTATTTTATAAAAATTATATTAACCAGCACATAGTAATATAAACCACATTGTAAAAGAAACAAATTGCTTTGCAAATTACTCTTTTAAAGCTAACCACATCAACATTAACAAGTTAACAAAGGATTGAAAAACTGTAAAATAGCTGCCAATTGCCGAGTGCTTAAGGATAAAAGGCAATATATAAGGAAAATTCATTTCATTTTGAAAACAAGGTGTCAATTATACACGGGCCATATAATTGACCTTAACAGGACTTATTCCAGTGAGTGCTTTTCTCACTGAAACTTGGCATCCATTTCAAACACCGTTTCCTTCCAGACTTAGGCATTAAATATTTAAAAATGTGTTTGAGAGCTTTTGGTTAATAAACTGTCGTTCTCTGGAAAGAAATAATTTCATAGTAGTTGGGACTACCAATAAGTGACCGGGGAACATTGGAACTATGGGTGCATCTACACTAGAATTAATGTAGTTGACACCACTTTAATTGCCATGGCTCAGTGCTATGGAATCATGGGAGATGTAATTTGGAGAGGCACCAGCTATCTTTGGCAGAGAAGGCTACAGACCTGGTAAAACTACAACTCCCAGGTTTCCATTCCACTGAGCCATGGCAATTAAAGTGATGTCAAACTACATTGATTTGTCAGTGTAAATACCTCTATCACTCCATTCTGAACAAAATAATGTACATTTTACCCATCTTTTAAACATCTTTAACAGCTCTTTGTTATACTATTCTGATTCCATATAATACTACCAAAACACTTACATATACCTAGTTATTTCAAAATTTGCACAGTGAATTAACCACATCATGTGATCAGTGTTTTGATGGCTGCACGGGCACACTGGGAGATAACATAGTATCTTACTTACAATATACTGGCCAATGATGCATTCATTATCAATACACAATAATCTGAGTATACACAGATCTATGTTTACACACGAGTGATCTGTACACATAAAACATAAATGGAAAATATTCCAAGCCATCAAAATATCATCTGAGAGAAGAATTCCTTAAAGGTTTTTTTTTCTTCCGGGTAGAGGATGTAAATCTACTGAAGCGGCACAGTCATATTTACTAAAGACTAAATGGATTTTTCTTATGTATTTAAATTAATAGAGTAAGCTGCCTAAAAGGTCTAACCTTGTTCTCCTTGTTTCTATCCTGGTGCTTCGGTTTTAAAGAACATTTTCCTTTCTTTCACTTTTCCACAAACCATAAAAAAACCCTCATTTCTAATTCATCCGTTCGTTCAGCTTAACCTCTCTTCTCAGCAATTAAAGCACTCTGCGCATCCCTCATCTATCACACAGCCAGCTAAATAATGCATTGCGTCCTCCGCTCATCTTTTATCATCCCAAATGACAGGTATTAGCATATCTCCCCAGTCAATTACAGTGCAGCGGAATAATCACAGCATAATTGGGCGAAAGCCACTCTAATCACCAACCCTGCAAACTCACAGAATAAAAACTGAGTGGCAGTTCAGACAGGCCTTGCTCTTGTCCATGACTCTAGCCAACTGGCTTGGCAGGCCTCCATTCCCCTGTAGCCTTTAAAAACTTACTCTTAAGGGTAAACTTCTCAATAAAACCCAGCAGATTCAAAAACAAAACATTACATGTACTCATGCCAACATTTAGTTGATATAAAGAGCTTGATATTTTAGAACTTCTTTGGGGTCTTTTTCAAAGGCCATCACAATCACGTCAACACTGTACATAGTTGGCGTTATTTATCCAAACAAAAACCTTTGCTTAAGAGCTGGCAGTAGCTGAAGATGTATTTCTTCCATTTTTAACCAACAATACTAGTGTAAAAATAGGAATATAGCTGAATTTCCTGTTTCATATGATTAAAACAAGAAAAACAATGCTTTGCTCTTGATTATTATTTATACTGTAGAACAGGCTTGTCCAATCTGCCACCTCCAGGCCCCATGAAGCTCACGATGCCTATTAATGTGGATCAACACAAAATCATAAACTTACTTGAAACATTATGAAACATATTTTTGTAACTTGTAGACAACAATGGAATTGAATAGAATAATCAGAGTATGTTATATCTACTAATATCAGTGTATTGCCTGTAATTTGCATGATAACTGCAAACAATTCAGCTAAAAGACCTGCTTGACGATTTTAAAAGACCCGCCAGAAAGGGTGGCACATAGTACATCACCCCGAGCAAATTGGCAAAATGTAATAAGAGAATTAATGCTAAATGCTGGAAATGCAATAAAGAAATTGGCACCTTCTTCCACATGTGATGGAGTTGTGATATGGCCAGAAAATATTGGAGAGAGATACAGGGAAAAATCCAAAACAGATAAAAGATAAAAATATAAATGAAAAAGGAATATTTCCTGTTAGGAACAATTGATATAAATTTGGATAGAAATAAAGATGTTCTATTTAACTACCTTACAACAGCATCAAGAATTGTCTATGCAAGACACTGGAGGACAAATGTCATTCTGACTAATGAAGAATGGTTGATAAAGATGCTAGAAATAATGAGTATGGACAGATTGACACATAAATTAGCAAAGGACCAAAATAAAGCGAAGAAAGAAACAGACTGGACCCCGCTGATGAATTTCATGAAGCAAGAACAACTTAAAATATTACGTTAAGACAATAAGAAACATAAAAAGTTCCTATCTCCAGGGAACTTCAGACAACCTTGAGGAGGAAGATGCAAAAGACAAGAATTCAGTACAAGGACTTTACTTTACAATGAAGAAGATTGGAAGTAAACAATTTTTTTTTGTTTTGGGGTTGTTGTTTTTTTGTTTTTGTCCTTTTTCTTTTTATTATTATTTTCTTTCTTCCCCCTCCTCCTCCTCCTCCTCCTTCATTTTCCTTTCTCTCTCTTTTTTTTCTTTTTCTTTTTTCTTCTTTTTAGAGCACATTGATAAACTACAATGAAGATGATGAGAAGGAAAACTTTGTGATTATAATTAGCACAATAGAATTATCTTCTCTTTCTTCTTCTTTTTTTGTTTCTCTCTCTCTCTTTTGTTTTTTGTTTTTCTTATCCCATCCTCCCCCTCCCTCTGTCACGCCCAGGCAGCGGAGCACTAAGAACCAACACACGGGGCCAAATACAATCTAATATCTTTATTAAGGAAATATTATAGTAGAATAAAAACAAATAGAAAATGTAGTCCAGCAATAGAACTTTCAGGGAAGATCAAATATAGTCCAGAAATATATTGTCCAGTATTTAATATTAGAGTTCAAAGTGATAATCCCAAAACCGAAACACACTCTACTTCCAAGCAGTAGAGTGGGGAAAGCGTCCAAAGTATTTCTAAAGTTCAAAGTAAGTCCAAGGCAGGAACTGGAAACAAGGCTAAATACTTGGCATAAGATGTAAAGCTGGAAACACGACGAAATAGTTCATGAAAACTTGACAAGGCAAGGCAAGGCAAGGCAAGGAAACTGGAGTTGCAGACTTAAAACGCAGTCCACACTAGGCTGGAACCGAAGTTAATCCTGAAGCTGATCTGTTGACTCCGCACGGATTCCTCGGTGCGGGGAACTTTTAAGGAACCTCAATCTTCCTGCAGAGCAGGTGTCCAGAGCTTCCTTTCCCAAGGGAAAGAGAAGCGAAACACAACATCAACCAGATGCGTTCCTCCCTGCAAATTCCCAGGGGAAACTTAGCTAATTATCGTCCTGTCTGAGTGCTAATCTGGTGCTTCTCCTTGTTTGTTCTTTTTGACCCCGACTCGCCACATAGAATTCTTTTCTCGAGAAGGGGGGAGAGGCGCTGGGAAAAGCTTGTTCAAGGTCCGTTTTAATGGGCTCTTGGCAAGAATTGTCAACAACAGACATCTGGAATAACTCCGTCTCCTGCTGAGACGGCAAAAAACCCATGTTGTCGTCATCATGAGCCATAATGGCTCTGGGGTCAGAACTCCGAGGCCCATGGGACATCACACTATCCCTCCCCTCAAGCCCCCTCTCCTCCAAGGCTCCCCCTCGAGATCCACGGGGACGCGGCTTAGAAGGGTAAGCCCGGTGAAAGCGGCGGACTAAGTCAGGGGCATGCACTGTGGAAGCGTCTTCCCAGGAGCGTTCTTCAGGTCCGTAGCCCACCCAATCAATCAAATATTGAAGGCGGCGGCGATGAAGGCGTGAATCCAAAATGTCCTGGACCTCGAATTCCTCCTCTCCGTTCACTAATGCAGGGGGCGGAGGTGGGCGTCTCACATCTGGACGAACACCATCCGCCGGAAGGAGGAGGGAACGATGGAATACTGGATGTATGCGCATGGAACGCGTTAGTTGTAGTTTGAAAGTCACAGGGTTAAGTTGAGCCACCACTGGATAGGGACCAATGAACCGGGCATCTAACTTCCGGCAGGGGCGTTGGGAGGGCAGGTAGCGAGTGGATAACCACACCCGATCTCCTACCTTGATCTCGGGGCCAAGCTGGCGATGGCTGTCAGCCTGACGTTTGTAGTCCTCCTTGGCTTGATCGAGTTGCTGGTGTAGCAGATCCTGCACCGCCGTGAGTTCCTGAAGCCAATTCTCCGCTGCAGGAACTTCCGAAGTCTCCACGACGGGAGGGAAGAAGCGGGGGTGGAAACCGTAGTTTGCAAAGAAGGGGGCTTCCTTGGTTGAGTTTTGAACACCATTGTTAAAGGCAAACTCCGAGAGGGGTAACAGGGCTGCCCAATTGTCCTGTTGGTAATTGACATAACAATGGAGATAATGTTCTAAAGTGGCATTGGTGAGCTCAGTCTGCCCATCCGTTTGAGGGTGGTGGGCCGAGGATAAACGTGAGTCAATGCCCAATAGTTTTTGAAGAGCTTTCCAAAAGCGAGAGGTGAATTGAGTTCCCCGGTCTGTGACCAAACTCTTGGGCAGGTCATGTAATTGGAATACATGTTGAAGGAATAGGTCTGCGGTCTCCTTGGCTGTAGGAAGCTCCTCACAGGGGATAAAATGGGCCATTTTGGTGAATAGGTCCACCACTACTGGGATCATGGTAAATCCGAGAGACTGCGGCAGGTCTGTGATAAAGTCTGCGGAGATTATCTCCCACGGGCGAGATGGTGTGGGAAAGGGATGCAAAAGTCCTGCAGGCTTTTCCCTTCGTGTCTTGGAACGTTGACATGTTGGACAGGTGGTGACATAGTTCTCCACATCTTTACGGATTCTGGGCCACCAGAAATCTCGTAAGATCAAATGTATAGTTTTTAACATTCCGAAATGCCCAGCAGGCTTGCTGTCATGACACAATTTGAGGGCTTTCTCTCTCTCAGGCCCCGGAGGAATATAGACGTGGTTTCTGTAGCATAGTAGACCGTTCTTCAGTGAAAATGGGAATCGTAGTCCCTGTCGGATCTGTTCTCGGGCCCAAGTGTCTGTCTGCTGACTGGCCCTGATTTCTTGGGTAAAAGGGAAGTCTGCGGTCGTGGGTTCCGGAGTAGGTGAAGTTGGCTTAACTGGAGTAGATTTGGTATTTCCCACAGTGAGTGTGGCAAAGTTTTCTGGTTGTAGCAAATGGGTCTCTGGGATGTCCTTACGCCCTGCTGCATACTCCGGCTTCCGTGATAGGGCGTCTGCTTGCTTGGTCTGGGCAGGAGTCACATAGTGGATCCGGAAATCAAAACGCTCAAAGAACAAAGCCCAGCGCTGTTGTCTTTGATTTAACTTCCGTGCAGTCCTTAAGTGCTCCAAATTTCGATGATCAGTATGAACTTCTATAGGGAAATTAGCTCCTTCCAGCCAATGCCTCCATGTTTCAAAGGCTGTCTTTATGGCTAAGAGTTCTTTTTCCCAGATGGTATAGTTCCTCTCCGGAGCTGTTAGCTGGCAGGAATAATAAGCACATGGATGGAGATGTTCTCCCACTGGTTGCATTAACACAGCTCCCACAGCCACATCCGAAGCGTCTGCCTGAACTATAAAAGGAGTCTTGGGGTCAGGATGTTGCAGAATTGGCTGGGTCGTGAACAACTGTTTCAGTCTCTGGAATCCTTCCTCGGCTTGCTCAGTCCAGCGGAAAGGTTGCTTTCCCCGGATGCAGCTGGTGATTGGATCAGACCAACAGGCAAAATCTGGGATGAACTTTCGATAATAGTTCGCGAACCCCAAAAAGCATTGTACTTCTTTTTCGTTGGATGGCGCTCGCCATTCTAGTACGGCAGTTACCTTTGCCGGGTCCATGGTTAGCCCCACTGGCGAGATGCGGTATCCCAGGAAGTCTACTTCTTGCAAATCAAAAGCGCACTTTTCCAGCTTAGCATATAGTCCATGGTCCCGTAATCGCTGTAGCACCTGTCTGACGTGCTGGTCATGTTCTTCTTGGGATTTCGAGTACACCAAAAAATCGTCCAAGTACACCAGCAGAAAACGGTCTAGATAATCTTGGAAGATATCATTGACAAAATGTTGGAATGTGGCAGGGGTGCTGGACAAACCGAAGGTCATGACTAGTGACTCGTATAATCCATATTTGGTCTGAAAAGCGGTTTTCCATTCGTCCCCTTCCCTCATACGGATCAAGTTATAGGCCCCACGAAGATCCAGTTTAGTGAAGACTTTTGCTCCTCGGAGTCCGAGATCAATGGCAATGGGAAACGATTCCGTTTCGTGATGTTGTTCAGAACCCGATAGTCCACACAGAGGCGCAGTTCCCCTGACTTCTTTTTTACAAACAGTACAGGAGAGGCAGCCGGGGATTGAGAGGGTCTGATGAACCCCTTGCGGAGGTTTGTCTCTAAGAACTCCCTGAGAGCTTTTTGCTCTGGTTCGGACAGGGAGTAGAGGTGTCCTCAAGGAATTGGGGCCCCCTCTACAAGGTCGATGGCGCAATCATAGGGTCTGTGCGGAGGTAGTTTCTCGGCTTCCTTCTCGTTGAACACATCCCAAAAATCTGAATATTTCTTGGGCAAGGTGATGATGGGCTCTGAGTCCGTGGTATGGCAGACCTTGGCTACTAGACAGTGGTTATGGCAATACAAACTGGAGTTCTCTTCGGGACCAAGAAATGTTTGGGTCATGGAGTGTTAGCCAGGGAATTCCCAAGATCACAGGGAACTGAGGAACTTCGGTGACAAAGAAGGAGATCTCTTCCATATGCTCCCTAATCCACATTCGAGTGGGCTCGGTCCATTGGCTAACTGGTCCTGTCTTCAGCGGCCGCCCATCGATGGCCTGCACCACCCGGGCATTCTTGAAATCATGATATTGCAACCCCAACGAATTAGCATAGTCTCTGTCGATGAAGTTGTTGGTTGCTCCAGAATCTATCATGGCATGAATCATGACGGGCCCCTTTTTGACTGACCACAACGTGACCACCAAAAGGAATAGGACCCCTGTTTGCAGCTCTTGGGTGGAGGCATTGACCGGGTTGGCGAGCCCTTCTACACGCGGTCGTTCCCTTCCCCCACTGGCTTCGTCTCGACTGCCTCAGCGGCCTCCGCGTTCACGGAGGACGCCGCCGCCAAACGGGTGGGAACCCGCTTCTTCGCTGGGCACTCTTTGGCAAAATGTCCCCCATTTCCGCAGTACCAACACAAGTTCAGACGCTGTCGCCGGGCCTTCTCCGCAATATCCAGCTTGGGTCGCACGTGGCCGAGTTGCATCGGCTCATCCTCGCTCCCCATGGGAGTGGAGGCTGGTTGCGGGGGTCTCCAAACCGGCCGAGGCTGGGGATAGGCAGTGGAAGGGGTTTTTATCCCGGGCCTTCCACTCTGGCCCCGGACCCATTGTCTCTTGTTGGCGAGCAGGACTTCTGCCCGTAAACAGTGGGCGATGAGTCTCTCCAGGGTCTCTGGGGGGTCCACCTTGGAGATTTCTTCAGACCCTCACGAAACTGGCCCTTAAGGGCTACATCATTCCAGCCTGCATTTTGAGCCAGTACACGGAACTCGGCTATGTACTGTGACAGCGGTCTGTCCCCTTGGAATAGGCGCCGGAGCTTGTGACCAGCCGCTTCTTGATCGTCTTCAATTCCCCAAGTGTTCCGGAGATGGTTCAAGAACTGCTGTGCCGAGGCTAGGTACACGGATCCTGCATCATATAGCGCCGTCGCCCAGGTGGCCGCAGGTCCATCCAAAAGACTGTAGATCCAAGCTACCTTGAGGTCCTCCTGCGGAAACTCTGTTTGGCGGGCTTCTAGGTACGCCATACACTGGCGGCGGAATACGTGGACCTTTGAGGCTTCTCTGGAGAACTTGGTTGGCAGCGCCAGAGCTGGGAGCCGGGCCCCGCGTTCCTTTAAGCCGCGAATCTCTCCCTCTTGCTCCCGGATCTTGTCTCGAATCCTCCCACATCCTTCCATCACAGCTTCCTTCCACTCCCCCACTCCTTTTCCCTACCTCTTCCCCTCCTTCCTAAGGCTTTCTTTTCCTTTTCTTTCTTCTTTTCTTAAGTCTAGTCGAGTCTGACTATAGGGAGTGGTGCTCATCTCCATTTCTAAGCCGAAGAGCCGATGTTGTCCATAGGCACCTCCTAGGTCATGTGGCTGGCATGACTGCATGGAGCACCATTACCTTCTTGCCGGAGAGATACCTATTGATCTACTCACATTTGCATGTTTTCGAACTGCTAGGGTGGCAGAAGCTGGGGCTAACAACCGGAGCTCACTCTGCTCTGTGAATTCGAATCACCGACCTTTCGGTCAGCAAGTTCCGCAGCTCAGAGGTTTAACCTGCTGCGCCATAGCTTGCATAATATTTTAGATAACCTTTCTTTCTATTTAGGAAATAGTACATAATGTATTCATTGCCTATTCCGAACTGTGGGTGCTACATCAGTACATTAGGAATGTTAATTAAATAATTCACATAAATATAACAGCACTTAACTCTAAATCCAATTTTTTCAACTCAATTAGAATAAACCCACAGAATCAGTAGGATAAAGCAACGTGAATATAAATTCTACTGATGCAACACGTTGACTTCTGTTGGAGCTAACAGTTAGATTTTAACCCATAAACTAAATTTCAGCAGATACAGAGAGTTTATGGCTCTACTTAAAACATGTGTGCATATGGTATAACCTGTTTTACAACTGTAAGTAGCTTGTTTGGGGAGAGTCAGGGGACAGCAGTGGGGTGGTGGAAGATAGACTTTTGTCCCCTTTCTGGTTTTATTGTGAAAGGAGGTAAATCAGTAAAACCATCCCTTTGAGTTCTGGCCTATACAGGAAAAAAAAAAGTAATATAGAGGTACTTTTTCTACCACTAGAATCTTTCAAACTGGGCGCTGGACATATTTTAATGCCTTTAGAAAACTGCCAGTTTGAAAAATAAATTAACTAAGTAGATAAATTAAAGGCTATTACAGATGGAAAAGAATAGAGAATTCTGCTTTCACTGCTCCAATGTTGCCTCCTTCTCATAAGCCCCAACTGTTAGAGGGTGAATCTAACATATCTCAGCCATGGGGTATGATTGGTTACAAGATGACCAAACTATGCTGCAGAAACAAAAGGAAGACACACTCTGGGCAAGAATGGAATCCAGAAAAATCTTCAGGTGATTTTGCTCTAGGCTTGTCATTATATAAGGATGCACATGCAGAACAAGAGTCCATGAAGTAACACAGGAATTGTTCTCAAGGTACATGAATAATTCTTGTGTGCGTTATCAGGCAAGAAAAGCTTTCGGTAAAGAAGAATTATGATTTTACGTTAGAAAAGAAATGTCAGTATGTAAGGAGAGAATACTTCTAGAACATGGCCATACAGCCCGGAAAACATACAACAACCCTGTGATCCCGGCCATGAAAGCCTTCGACAACACAATGTCTGTACTCTCAAAATTATAATCACGCCTAGCAAAATTTGTTGTTAGATATTCAAGTTAAATGGGACACTAATAATAAAAACCTGGATCATTCCATGAAGGAATTTCCTGATCTAATCACCCAAGCTGAATTTTGTGTCCACTTTAAGAAGAAGCAAAAAAGAGTGGACAATATTTGACAAGAGACACTTGAGAGAGCAAAAAAAAGTTCCACTTTCTAGCTTTGATGAGCCAAAAGGAATATGCTCACCTTCGCACTTGCCTAGACTTTCCCAGTCAACACCCTTTCTAAAATCTCCTCTTGAGGAAACCTCATTGATCAAAATTCTGTAAGAGTAAGGGGAAAGACAGTGCTGAGCTGAGCCAGAGACTTCATTAAACATGCAGAACATAAACTGCTGACACAAAGCGACAGCGAATGTGCAGCACAGCAGAGGAGAAAAAAAAGAGTAAAGAAATAAGAGGAAGGAGAAGACGGAGCAGGGAGAAAACTGCCAAATGCTCACCTACTACAGTCTGTGCCTAATTTTTCCATTTGCTATATGGATAACAATACTTTAAAAAAAAACCATGTGTTGAAACTGATGTATCTAGTAGTCTTAGAATTTAAAATGATTTGTCAGATGGGCAGACTACAGTAAAAAGAGGATATGCTAGGATTGATTCTGAAACAAACTGGGCTTTTCTACTACTAAATGCCAATACCCAAATCATAATCATTCATTAGGCTCTTCCCTGACCCCGTCTGCACAAACCTTCATGAATGGAAGTCCAACTGTGCCTTCAAGTCAACTACGACTTAAGATGGCCATCTTAAGTTTTTTTTTTTTTTTTTTTTAGCAAGATTTATTCAGAGGAGTTTCACCACTGCCTTCCTCTAAGGTCACCCAACAGGTTTCCGCAGCTAGGAATGGCATCTGAACTCTGGACTCCTGAAGGCCTACTCAGACAACTGAACCATGACATCACAGCGTTATATGTATTACTCCTTTCCAAATAGCAGGTATTGCTAAATTATGCTGAAAGGTTATTATTGCCCTGAAATAAATTATTTCTTATCAGCTTCCAGTTGCTTATTCAGAAGAAAGGCTAACATTCACACAGAGTACTAGCACAGTTCTTCAGTTTAGAAAATAGGTTGAATCAACAAACAAAAAAGACAGCACAGGAGACCTGCCTCCTCTGCCTCCAATTGTGTTGCTCTCTGCACAGCAAAAATGACAGAACTGGAGACAGAGGAGAAGGAACTAGTATGCTCTCTTCTTCAAGGGTTGAATCAATCTGTTTCCAAAATATCTGAATAGGGCTAGAGGAGCAAAACATTGCTTTCAAAGATCAGCCATTGGCATCCATCTGACCTTAACCAGGGACGACCTGGATCTAAGAATTGCGCCAGAACTGAGGAATATACAAAAGCATATGTTAGTCAGGACAGGCATGTTGCTTTTCTGCAGCTTAGGCAAGATTCAAGCCCAAATAGGGAGCCCTTTGTCACTCCAGAAAGGCCCAATGGAGCCAGCTTGGAGAATACACAGTTAAGAAGATATGCCAAGCCATACTTCTGATGCTCAGGCACACTGAGACAAGAAGGTATCTGGTTCCAGCTTTGGCAGTTCCTGTCCCTGAATAGCACTGCTGCTGTAGTCTTCTTGTTCCAGCAACTGTCCCGGGCGCAGCTGAAAATCAGACAATAATTGGCACTAGAGAAGAGTGTTTGTCAAATAAAAATGTACACAAAACGGTGCATTTGAGAAAAATTATGGCAAACTGGCAACACATTTTAATCTATCCTCATGCAATTAAGCCCAGTTAAGTTCAGTGAATTTTAAACACAAATCTGAAATATTTTCCTGACTTCAGAGAGGATAGCCAAAGAGGCTCAGCTGTTACAGAATACCAATCTGCTCATGTTCCAAAATGCACAAAGACTGGGGTTGGCTTCAGATATTTCATGGAACACACTGAGAGAAAGAAAGAGGCAACCCAAGTATGGTTGTGCTTACTATTCTTGCATAGCTCCCAAGTTTATGCAGTTGCACAGTATGTGTAAGTAAAGGCACTCCTGTTTCCCTAATACCATCCCAAAGTATGAAAGACTACAATCCAGCACATGCAAGCTTAGCAGTAAATTCCAAGATTTACTTCTGAATATAGGACCAGTGCAAGCCTATCTTTTGGATCATTTTCTCCCGTTTTTAAAAACTCAGACTTTGGTTTCTCAAGAACATAATTGAAAAAGGGGTATCATCAGAAATATAATGAATGAATGAATTAATTGGGTGTTGCCTAGTAAAATAATGGGGGGGGGGGAAGAGAAATTATTTCCATACATGGAGAGAAACTTTTAGTCTTATTAATTTGCAGACTCCCAAGGAACAATTTTAACATATTGGAAATGTCTCTTCTCATGAATAAAACAATATTTTGCTGTCTTCAGCACTACACGAGATGTCTGTATATATCCTCCAAAATATATGGAAAAATAAACCTATACAACGAGAAGCATGCATGAACAAAGTAACATCAGAAGTGTCCTTGAAACTGAGTCTGCACAACCATATTTTAAAATTACATTTTTAAAATGTAATTTAGAAGCAGCACCTGACTTGGCTATTTTTTATATATAAACTATCATATTGGGTTCTACCAGAACATCCACACGTGTTTGAAGAGGGAAATCTCTGTGGGAAGAAATTAAAATGTGTGTGGCAAGTTTAGAGGTAGTGGTAAGTAGGAACCAAAATATATTTTTAAACTGACTATAGACCTATAGGGGAACCAAGTGTTTTCTTACATGTACGGTTTAGCTTTTGAATTTAAAATGCTTTCAAATTCAAAGACAGTTGTACAAAACTGCCTACAGTAGAGGCTTGAATTTAATAGGCACGAAGCTGAAGGTGTGCAGCATTTTCCTCTGATCACAAGGAATGAGCACTTAGCTATGAGAGAGATCCACAATGAATCACTGCAGGGTAGAATCAAACACATCACAGGAACATGCAAGCCTTTTTTATTATTACTGTAACAGCTGAAAAACACTTTACAACTTAAAGCCCTAGAAAAATGCATTTTCAACCACGCAGTCCCTTTACACTTATCAAACTACCCACAGTATCGTACATAATAGTGTATTCACACTCCATGGGTTGAGATTAGAAAGAGAGAGTGGGAGAAGATCAACATTTCCCAGAGAAATTACTTTGAAGTGCACATAAATAATACCAAAATAACCCTCCAAAGCAGGAACTAGGCATTACTGAATCATAAAACTAAAATAAAGTATTTTAATAGAATTTTAACATTTGGGCTGCAGTATATTTGTTATTACATGCCTCTGAATATTTTTAACAATTTCTTTCTGAATAGAATAAGTCCAATACATAGTTCTAAAAAGTAAAAATTATTTATGAACCTACTTCTGTGACATTTATCACATCACATTGCCTTCTCCCCAATACAATTCACATTGTTCTTTTGAGAGACAAAATTATTTGAAATGTTTCATTAACCTGTATACGAAAACAGTGAAGGCACAAGAGCAGGTTGCTTACCTATATGTGGTTCCTTGTGTGGGCCTCCTGTGAATTCACACCAATGGATTATCTATGTCTGGGCAGTACATCATTTGGAGCCTAATGAAGCTATTGCATGTGTTTGGTAGTACTCACCCCCTGAACCATATTGGCATGCTCCCACCAAGTTCCAGAGGCACTGAAGCAGCAGCCAAGAAGTTAAGGACAGGAAAGACATTATGAGAGGAGGATGGGCAGGGTTGTGTGGATCTACAGATGACCACTCAAAGTTATTTGTAAGCAACCTGTTCTTCCCTGTGGTCTTTGCAACTCATATAAATGGGAGACCAGCGAGTTATTAACCACAGAAGGAGAAAGTATTGTGCATAGAGGAGAAAAATATCACCCTCCAAAGTGAGGTCTCTGCTTGAGACGTAATGCCCAGACTGAAGTGATAGATGAACGTGGAAGGCTGGGACCATATAGCACTCCAACAGATGTCACACCCCTTAGAAAAACCTCAAACACTGCTATTGCCCTGGCTGAATGATTTCTCCAGTTCATTTTCCACAGAAATGAACTCTAAAGTCATAGCTCAATGTCCAGACTAGAACATCACAAGGCATTTGTCACAGGAATGCCATATGTCAAAAATTACACGAAATCATACAACAATTTGTTCTTTATCAGAATTAGGTACTGAAAGTGGGGGAAATGGTGAAGAAAGCTGCTCTGCATCTAAACAAATAAGCATTAATATTTCTTAGGAGGAATCTAAGACCATCAACAAGCCTGCTCCTAAGTCCATAATAGACACATGTAGTGATACCTCAACAATGGTAATATAAGGAACTATGTACATAACTGATGGAACTGTCTTGACATTTTGTGATTCACAGCCCTGCCAGTCATGCGAAGAGGTTAAGGAGAAGCTGCCAATCTCCCATAGCAATATATTTCCTTATTGAAGAATGTTTTATACTTCACTTGGAGAACACTTGAAAATCCATTCTAAAGGGATTTAAATAACATTTTTTCAAATAATTGTTCTTTCCAGAAATGCACCCAAAAATATGTTTATTTAAATAATTAAATAAAGCAATTCTTATTGTGCATTAACTGAATGCAATAGGAATTGCATAATGATACAGTAGAACCCCGCTTAACCGAGCTCCGGTTAACCGAGGCTCTATATTATCTGAGGTGCCGCAAGCGAAGGGATCTCACGAGAAGGAGAGGGAGGAGGAAGCGCCCCGGAAGCGCCCCGCCTCTCCCTCTCCTTCTCTCGCGTGAAGGTAGCTCGCGAGGAGAGGGAGCAGGAAGCGTCTCGGAAGCGGTCTGCTTCCCTGGGCTGGGGCGCCTGCTGAAGGGAGACGTTTCCTCCCTCAGGTAGGCGCTTGGGCCTTTAGAGAAGCGTGTCGCTAAGCAGCGGCACGCCTTGCATTTCCCTGGGCCGGGGCGCCTGCCTGAGGAAATTTCTCCCTTCAGCAGGCGCTTGGGCCCTTAGAGAAGCGCAAAGCGTGTTGCTAAGCAGCGGCACCCCTCACGCTTCCCTGAGCTGGGGCGCCTGCTGGAGGGAGGAAACTTCTCACTCCGGTAGGCGCTTGGGGCTTTAGAGAAGCGTGAAGCATGTCACTAAGCAGCAGTATGCCTCACACTTCCCTGGGCTGGGGCACCTGCTGGAGGGAGGAAACTTCTCACTCCGGTAGGCGCTTGGGGCTTTAGAGAAGCGCGAAGCATGTCACTAAGCAGCAGTATGCCTCACACTTCCCTGGGCTGGGGCACCTGCTGGAGGGAGGAAACTTCTCCCTTCAGCAGGCACCTGGGCCTTTAGAGAAGTGCGAAGCATGTCAGTAAGCAGTGGCATGCCTCGCGCTTCCCTGGGCTGGGGTGCCTGTTGGATGGAGAAGTTTCCTCCCTCGCTAGGCGCTTGGGCCTTTAAGAGAAGCACGGAGCGTGTCACTAAGCAGCAGCACACCCCGCGCTTCCCTTGGCCAGGGTGCCTGCTGGAGGGAGGAAACTTCTCCCTCCGAAAGGTGCTTGGGCCTTTAGAGAAGCATGGAGCGTGTTGCTAAGCGGCGGCATGCCTCGCACTCCCCTGGGATGGGGGAGCCTGCCGAAGGGAGAAGCAATGTGATGTAGTGATCTTTGGGATACCACTATACAATTACCAGCCTCCTATTAGCTAGATATATAAAATACTATATAGTTTTATATTACTACTACACACTGCTGAATATCTATACGATGGCACTGAGACTATCTGGAGATATCAGATAAAAGGCAGTACACATACTGTATATGTAAACATAAATATGGGTTTAGCTGTCACCATTGTTAGGAAATTACAGTAAGATACAGGAAACCTTTGTTTCTCATTTTCTGAGTAACAACATTAGAATTGCATTGCAACATTATTAAATCAACCCAGAGATTACCACCAATTTCCTTGGATGCAGACAGTGATTATGAAAAAAAAACCCCTCTTAGTTTGGTGCTTCTGAAACATTAAATACTAATACATGAACAACCTAAAGATGGCAGATCCTATATTTTCATGTTTCATAACTTTCCCCACAAACAGAACAGGTTCAAATCTACTCAATACAGGATGCAGCTGGTGTTTGTTTAGACCCAGTGTAAACATAACATTTGGCCCAAAATATAACTGAGTGTAGGCTACACAGGATCTGATGAAAAGACAGTCAAATCACGGACACAGCTCCTTCACTCTCTGGTTCAGGGCTCTGAACAACATTATCCTCTGTATGTCATTAACAGAAACACAACATACTCAATGCTGTCAGAATGGAATCCCTTGCCAATTATGAAGTTATCTGGATATGGACTGGTATGGGAACTTTAAATGTAATATTATTACCTGAATTCTTAATATATATAAAACAGACAGACTTTCTCACTGAAAGCTATTCTCTGATGGGCATCATACACATGAATATTATTAAAAATACAGAAAAAAACCCACACAAACTTATCATGTTTTCAAGTCTTGTCTGAGTACTTCAGATAAAAATACTGATTAATAATCAGAAATCTGTTTTCACACCTGTCTCAATATTCTTGAAGTCAGCAAAGGTTATATGCAAGGTTACTGCAAAGGCATAATTTAGGAGAGGGTATACATTAAATACACTCATCGACTAATCAATGGAGGCAATACTTAAGACACTCAATCTGATAAAGGTTAATTGGCTTTAATAAAACTTGAGTATCATTTTAAAATGTAACTGGTGTATATAGCCAGCAGATGGCAGAAACAGAGGCTGCTTTGAATAATCCTGAAATAAAGCAAAGTGAACATGTTAAATTTTAAAATACAGTGTATAATCACTCTTTCGCTTTCACCCTAATTTGCCTTTCACAAACATGAGCATAAAGTATCTATCAACTCACTGAACTAGTTCTTCACCCCATTTTCCTTTCTAAGCCTTTTAGACCTTAACCATTCTAACAAGGAGATGGGCAGAGATAGGAGCACAATTTAATAATACTTGTTTTCCACACAGAAAAATGGTCAGTCCTTGTCATCACCATAAAAGGCTTGCAAAGATCCAGCCAAGCCACTGCCAGCCAGTACAACCCCAATCTAGTGCCCTCTTAATGCTTTGGACTCCTACTATGATCAGTCCCAGCCAGTATTGCCAATTGTTAAAGCACAGAGAGAAAAAGCCAAAGAATCTAGAGATAAGTCAGATCTGGATTAAGATGTGTCCTGACCCAATATAAGGGAAGTACTTAAGCTTGCATATACTTCTATTAAACCCAATACTCCACTCACTAGGTGAACATATATACCATAAGGACAAAAAGGGAAAACAACTCCATAAAACCAGCTGCTGCATTAGTAAGCTGTTTAGTAGTGGGGTGGAAATATTCCTTTGGCTGTGGAGAGCAAAACCTTACGTCATAGCAAAACTATATACACCATATGGGAAAAAAGGATAAAGTGTCAATGAGCATGAATAAAGTGATTTCAGCTATGAATAGATATATTAAACATACAACTGAATGAATGAAGTGTACGATGGATGCTTGAGTAGCCTGGATTCTTTGATTGCCAGAGAAGGGAAGAGTGTTTTGTGGATGGCTTACCTAGAATATGAAGAGATGGGCTACATGGAAGCTTTGGCTGTGTTAGTGAATTCTACTTCTGAGGGCTTGTTCTTACTTATCTTCAATTTTTTTCAACCTAACAAACACAATTCCTTACTTTCAAGTTCTATGTATTTTATAATAAATAAAGATTTATTATTATTATGTATATTGT
Source organism: Anolis carolinensis (assembly GCF_035594765.1). NCBI lineage: Eukaryota > Metazoa > Chordata > Lepidosauria > Squamata > Anolidae > Anolis > Anolis carolinensis. The sequence continues at coordinate 72,780,533 of NC_085841.1, forward strand.
AGTTGTTTTTCTTAATTTGCTTATTTTATTATGCTTATATTTATTGTGATGTACTCTGATTGTTGTTTATATGATTTTAATATGTTGTAAGTCACCTTGTCTGTCTCCTGAGAAATCTGTATAAAGACCAAGTAGCCACAGTAAGAACAGATCACGGAACAACAGACTGGTTCAAGATTGGGAAAGGAGTACGGCAGGGCTGCATACTTTCAACCTCCCTATTCAACTTGTACGCAGAACACATCATGCGACATGCGGGGCTTGAGGAATCCAAGGCCGGAGTTAAAATTGCTGGAAGAAACATTAACAACCTTAGGTATGCAAATGATACCACTCTGATGGCCGAAAGTGAGAAAGAGCTGAGGAGCCTTATCACCAAGGTGAAAGAAGAAAGTGCAAAAGCTGGGTTGCAGTTAAATGTCAAGAAAACCAAGGTCATGGCAACTACACCTATTGATAACTGGCAAATAGAAGGACAAAACGTGGAGGCAGTGACAGACTTTATATTTCTAGGCGCGAAGATCACTGCAGATGCAGATTGTAGCCAGGAAATCAGAAGACATTTACTTCTTGGGAGGAGAGCAATGGCCAACCTTGACAAAATAGTGAAGAGCAGAGACATCACACTGGCAATGAAGGTCCGCATAGTCAAAGCAATGGTATTCCCCATAGTAACCTGTGGATGCGAGAGCTGAACCATAAGGAAGGCTGAGCGAAGGAAGATAGACGCTTTTGAACTCTGGTGCTGGAGGAAAATCCTGAGAGTGCCTTGGACCGCAAGAAGATCCTACCAGTCCATCCTCCAGGAAATAATGCCTGGCTGCTCACTGGAGGGAAGGATATTAGAGGCAAAGCTGAAGTATTTTGGCCACATCATGAGGAGACAGGAAAGCTTGGAAAAGATCATGATGCTGGGGGAAAAGGAAGGAAAAAGGAAGAGAGGCAAGATGGATGGACGGTATCCTTGAAGTGACTGGCTTGACCTTGAAGGAACTGGGGGCGGTGAAGGCCGACAGGGAGCTTTGGCGTGGACTGGTCCATGAGGTCACGAAGAGTCGGAGACGACTAAACGACTGAGCAGCAAGCCACTTTGGGTCCCGTGAGAGAGAAAAGTGGGATATAAATAAAGATTATTATTACTGACACAAAGACATAATATGACACAGCAAACAAGATATATATACTGGATTTTGTATCACAAAATCACAAGTCGAACACTTTCCAAGTATTTAGGACTGTGTGATGTATTTTTGGATGATGTGTGCAGATCCCACTAAGATGGCCTTTTGCAATTGACATATATTATTATTATTATTATTATTATTATTATTATTATTATTATTATTATTATTATTATTTTAGGTATCCTATTTGTACTTCACACATGACTATGTTATTATTTCTAAAATACCTAGTGGCCCTCCTTATTACTTGTTTAAATTTAATACTAAAATTTCCAAAATGGCATAGACAAATTAGCATTCAACTAATTACGATAACTATTCACAATTCATTGCCAATAATATCAATGGAAGTTTGGATGAAATATCATATGTATTTTTTCTCCACAATATAGAAAGTATACATGTATACATGGAACTCATAGTTCAGATACAATTTGACAACAAAGTTTTGAATATTTACTTCCCGTAGGTTCTTATCATTGCTAAAGCTGGGTGAGGCTAAAGGAATTGAAATCCAAAACATGCAGAGGGCTCAAGCTTCCCTATATTCTGATATATTAAATATACTTTGGTAGATATAACTTTGCTCTTTGTTTGTTTAGTATAATAGAAACATTTAATTTTTAATGTGTACAGCCTGATGATGCAACTAGAACTCTTCTTATTTAGGTCGAGAGGAACAGAGTAGTGGTCTCTCTGCGATAAAACATGAAGGAATGACTAAAAGAGGCAACAGTAGAATCTTTCTTTAAAAATTATGTTCAATGTATGGTCTGTCTCTAATCTCCATTTGGGATATGGAGATGGAGCATATGGTACAGCTTAACTCAGACATTTCTAAATGATGCGTAGCTATGGAAGACATATTGTTGACCACCACGACTGGGAACTGGATAGGAGGAGCCTGTCCCTGTTGCCTCTGCCAGATCTCTCAATAGTTTATCATATCATTGATCATGGTAATTTTCTTAATCACCAGTCCAAGGTTGGCCTAGAGAGATTTTCTCTTTTCTGCAAGAAAGATTTCAAAAGGTAATAATTACAGTAGTCTCACTTATCCAACATTCACTTATCCTACATTCTGGATTATCCAACGCAGCCTGCCTTTTAGTAGTCAATGTTTTTGTAGTCAATCTTTTCAATACATTGTGATGTTTTGGTGCTAAATTCGTAAATACAGTAATTACTACATAACATTGCTGTGTATTGAACTGCTTTTTCTGTCAAATTTGTTGTCAAACATGATGTTTTGGTGCTTAATTTGTAAAATCATAAAGTAATTTGATGTTTAATAGGCTTTTCCTTAATCCCTCCTTATTATCCAACATATTCGCTTATCCAACGTTCTGCTGGCCTGTTTATGTTGGATAAGTGAGACTCTACTGTAGTTGTTTCAGGGGGAAGAACTTAAAAAAACCTCACAAAATGATTTTAAGCAGTTCTACATATTTTAGACAAAATTGAAAACTTCTGGAGGCAAGTCACACGGGACATCCCAAAAATGATATATATTATCATTTTACATATATTTATATTTACATATTTCGTAATGTAAATATAAAGCCTTCTTTATTAATTTCAATATACTGTAGAGTAAGTTGCATACACACAATCTGTAAACTCTTAAGACACCGCCATAATGATAACTTTGCACATATAAGAGTGGACACTGTACCTCTTTGGATAAAAAGGAATTCTGAGTCTAGTTTGAAAATACATAAATACTTCGATTATGTGAGACTATGTTGGCTATCATGCTTAAGCTTATTTACACACTCTCTCAAATATAAAATAAACAGGGAATTATGGCGCTTATCCTAGTTAATACTATGGAACTATGACATTTAAAAACTATCTCCTGTTTTTAACAATATTTTTAAGTATTACATGATGATGATGAAACTGCCACTAGTACTGACATAGTGCCATCTATGTACTTGATACTCTGCGCAGAAAAACCGATCATGTTGCTCTTCCAAAAGGCTTACAATCTAGAAAAATAGATGCAAAGGAGCAAACTAAGTTAAAAGAAAGCAACCCATGAAAAAACAAGTACAGCATATTTGATGGCTGCAATTATAATGCCTTGGCTTAATTGCTCTGCTAAAGCAAAATTTGTCAAGTACTTCACAGAAAAAGTAGATTTTATGAAGTAATGATGGTATGTGATTAGTTTTTCTACACTACGCTAACTTCTACTTAACATTGTGGAAACATTGAGGTTTCTCTCAGGGTAGGTCTTTCATCTACCTAGGATTTTTCACATGTAATATGTAAAAATGTATTTCCAAGTGGGGGAATAAATTGTGTTTTTATGAACGGTGAAGCAGAATACTTAAAACACTGGAACAGTTCTCTTTATTTTTCATGAATTATTTCAAGTCAGCTTTTTAGTTATCAGAGCAACAACATTCAGTTACTATGCTATACATCCATGCGTTCTTATCAGTCACTCCACCACTCACACTTCTTCATAATAAGGGGAAAGGCTACTGATTAAGAATTGTGGAGAAGTAGGATACCACTTATGGAAATATCTTGGGATCAGTTCTCTTTCTTGATTACAAAGAGTACCACCACTCCATACTGGCTGGAAGGATAATTTGAATGGAAGTAGTTAATTGTCCATTTGCAACCTTCAAGGTGATTTAAAACAAATAAGGCAGTTCATTCACAAAAAGTTTTAAAATTCAGCTAAAATTTATTAATATGATTAATACTTCAAACTGAATATTTCTACACCAAATGATATATGCCTGTTTTATGTATATCAGAAATGGGCAACTATTGCAGGGCTGGGGACAGAACAAATACCCCAATGCAGTTGTGAAGCCCTTTTTGCTTCACTTCTCATTCTTTTATGTTCTTGTTGTTTATTTGTTCAGTCACTTCCGACCTCATGGACCAGCCCATGCCAGAGCTCCCTGTCAACTGTCACTACCCCCAGCTCCTTCAAAGTCAAGCCAGTCACTTCAAGGATACCATCTTGCCCTTGGTTGGCCCCTCTTCCTTTTTCCTTCCTTTTTCCCCAGAATCATTCTCGTTCTCCAAGCTCTCCTGTCTTCTCATTATGTGGCCACATTCTTTTATAGATCGTCTATTCCGTCACTGTAGGCACCATGGGAGAAAATTTTGCTAGGTTTGGTAGCATTTCCTGCCCTTATACATTTAAGCAGAGGCTGGATTGTCCAAAGTGCTTTGATTGTTTTGTTCCTCCATAGTAGGGAGTTGGAGTGGATGGTCCTTGGTGCCTCTTCCAATTCTATGATTACATGATTCTATGTTCTAGGCCCAAAAGAGGTCATTTTCAGGAATAGAGAAAAACCTGTTCTGTTTTGGGGAACAAGACAGTTCACAGCCTAAAAGATCTGGAGGGCCAAAAACCTGGAGAAACTGTCTCCACTTTTGTTATGTCCAAGGCTGGTGCAAAATATTTTTTTTTAATTCCTAACACTTACACTGAAAAGTAAATACCCGAACTCATTTTTGTTACTAAAACATTTCATGTTTTGGATAAACACATATCTTACTTAGTAAATCAGAAGATGTTTACTTCTTGGGAGGAGAGCAATGGCCAACCTTGACAAAATAGTGAAGAGCAGAGACATCACACTGTCAACGAAGGTCTGCACAGTCAAAGCAATAGAATTCCCCATAGTAACCTATGGATGTGAGAGCTGGACCATAAGGAAGGCTGAGCGAAGGAAGATAGACGCTTTTGAACTCTGGTGCTGGAGGAAAATCCTGAGAGTGCCTTGGACTGCAAGAAGATCCAACCAGTCCATCCTCTAGGAAATAATGCCCGGCTGCTCACTGGAGGGAAGGATATTAGAGGCAAAGCTGAAGTATTTTGGCCACATCATGAGGAGACAGGAAAGCTTGGAAAAGATCATGATGCTGGGGAAAATGGAAGGAAAAAGGAAGAGAGGCCGACCAAGGGTGAGATGGATGGACGGTATCCTTGAAGTGACTGGCTTGACCTTGAAGGAACTGGGGGCTGTGACGGCCGACAGGGAGCTTTGGCGTGGACTGGTCCATGAGGTCACGAAGAATCGGAGACGACTAAACGACTGAGTAGTAGCAGCATGTGCTAGCCCAGTGTTTCTCAAACTCTACTCCTCCAGGTGTTTTGGACTTTAGCTCCCAGAAATCCCAGCCATCTTACCAGCTGTTAGAAATTGTGGGAGCTGAAGTCCAAAATATCTGGAGGAGCAAAGTTTGAGAAACACTGTGCTAGCTCTTTGCTTCCACATTCAGACCTGCTGCTTTTTCCTTTGTGGTGAGCCATGATTAAGACAAGCTGTTTCTGAAGTCCAGTTATTTCTAAAAAGATGCAAAGAGGTATCTGGCACAAAGAAGGGGGGCTTTATGGCTAAGTGGGGATTCAATTACTGGCCTCAAGAGTCATCATCCAATGCTCAGACCACTATACCACACTGGTGATTTGCATATGTAGTAGGATATATGAATAATTATTTTAATTAATAAATAAATTGTTTGGGCAGTCAATGTAACTGAAGTACAACCTGGTTGGGTTTTATAAATTGACGTCTGCATTTGGGTGAGAGGAAAAGAACAGTGAGGAGAAGGGAAGAGTCACTGAGGGTTAGGATACTTAGGGAATTTTCTGAGCTAAATCATTTGATCTATGAAGAGATATAGGATATAGCCAGAACAACCTAAGAAAGAAGTGAGAATGACAAAGAATAATAGGAGGAAAGCCACTGGATCACTTTGCATCAAACTTCTTTCACTCTGGGCCCAGATGAGCAAATTCCTCTACGGATTTCACATTGATTTAATTAATGAACTCCACAATAAACTGAGTGACAAAAGAAAAAAAAAACCCAGTAACACTGTAATACAGGTAATTCATATTAGGATTATACTGGAGGCCAGAAAAAAGGGCCACATTTCTTATTAGTTATTTTGCTGTTGATTTGTCAAAACCAGAAAACTATGGCTGTTCATTTTGAAACAATGAGAGGTGATCAATGCAGAGCAGCTTTATGTGCAAGGTTTATGCAGAGTGCAGACGAAATGGCCCATATGTTTACACGCATACACAAGGAGAATAGCCCAAGAGAAGAAATCTAGGGGATGTCATTGCTTTTGGAAGGTGGTCTGCCATCACATAATGAAATTTCCAAACATCCAGATAATTTTAATATTGTCTTGGATTTGGTTTTCTCTTCTAACACTGTAACCATTAGTTTGCAGACTACAGCTGATAAATTTTTGGTGTGTTACATTATGCATACAATGCAAGCTTTCAGTACAAATATTAAAGTCACATGGAAGGAAACAGTAGAAAATGAGAAGTGATTCATAGTATTGTCATTATTTAGGAAGCATGGAGCTGCAATCTATGCAAAGTTAATGCTAAACCCAATTTATGTGCGTGGCATTGGTGCTTGCCCATGCAAGCAATCCACACGTGCTTCTTTCCTTTCAAAAGCACTTACCATGTGCATTGGCTCATTTGTGTGCAATGTCAGCTTGCCAGCAGCATGCCCTCCTGGGTCAGTGAATTACTAATACTAAACATAGATGTGTTGATGCATGTGCTAAGTGCATTTAGATGTGATGGAACACAAGTGAAACAGTAAGTATTTTAGTCATGGCCAGCGTCACATATAAATTAGTCCTAACACCACTGCCAACTTGCAACTTTAACCATAAAACAATAGTCTGGCCTTTTCCAGAATGGGTCAGGCAATGAGAGCTATTGGCTACAGTAATCTTCAGTAATACTTCTGTTTACTCAGCTAGCATGAAGGATTATGGAGATGAGTTCGTAAGAGTTGACCCTCCAGGTTTATTAAATATTCAGTGAATATTCTGTATGCATGCTGCGTATTAAATAAACACTAGAAAATGTTACAGAATACCATATGTTAAATACTTCAAATAACACTGGAATGGCTCTATTTCTTTTTAATAATTTATTTTAAATCAGTTTATCAGGTATCACAACACCACACTGGGAACAATAGTAAATCATGCTGTCATAAATATTTAGTAACTTATAAAGTGTTAATTTGGACTTTTCACAGAGTTACCAGAGTTAATTTTGTGCATGGCTTTTCCTTTAGAATTTTAAGGCTTGTTCCTATCCTACTGCTTGTTCTACCTTAGTGATTATGCCACTGCTATGCTTTTCAGAAATATCATACCATATGGATATTCAACAGCAGGAAACTCATGGCTTAGCCTCATGTTCTCAAATTCCTACTCTCCTCCCATTCACCATTCTCTCTTGCAGTATAGCCTACACACAATCTGCTTGCCTAGAATCATCTGCCACTACATACCCGTACGAATGAGATCAATATCATAATGTTCATTAGCAATAGTTTCACAAATAAATTAAATCAATGTCTGTCAGAGTATGTCTAGAGCTATCATAGGAACTCTAGACCAGCCTAAGATTTAGTACAATCCAAAATAACAATTAGAAAATTGCTCAACTATCAACCATTTTACAAACTAAAATGACTACTAGTCTAGAAATTTAATGGTAGAAATTGGAAGACTCTAAAACAATATCAAAATTTCTTCTTGAATCTGATTATTAGTACCATGAAATAACACAATTAGAAGTTGATACTTCAGTTTTCGGTAAGCTTTCAAATTTTCCAACTCCTTACCAAAAATCTTATCATTTAGCGGCTATAATGGAAACTAATAGCAAACTATATGACTATCATACTTAGAATATTAAACTTAAGATATTGTTGACCTCAACTTTGCTAAGTTTAGTGATACCAAGTTCTTTGCATAAGATTTCATACTACTAACTACAAACAAAATCAACCTCCCTAAATCGATGGCACCTAGAAAAATAAAACTTCATCATCTACAGACCTTGAGTCCAAATGAAGTATCTTCGGAAGCCAAGACTTCAACCTGAAATTATAAAGAGAAAAAACATTTCAAATGTCATCACTTAAGATCTTCTGATCACAACCACAAAATCCATTGAGGAAAACATATACTAAAATAAAAAGATAATTCTACAATCTAAGAGGTTAAGATATAGAATGGGCAGTGAATACTATCTGCAGAAGAACGAACAGACTGCATTTGGGAGAAGTCAACAAGGTGAGTTCTTACACCATCATAACGTGAAGTTGAAAATAATGTAATACATTGCCCCTCCCCACAAAAAATTGTGAGCTGTATATACTCTAGAATGATATGCTTGATCTTAGCACATCAGGAACATGGACAATTTTCTGGAGAGTATAGTAAACTCCTGAGAGAATACCAAAATTAACTATCTTAGAACAGTTACAATAATAACATGGAAAAAATGCATGCACATGTGAACATCTGACACTGAGATATCCAGAAATTGGATTTAAATTTATTAACTGAAATGATAAACCAAGCAAAACCTTTATTTTGGGGGAAAGTTCTGATTTGGCCTTCCTATGACTATATGATGACATCTCTGCTTCACAGACAAACAATTCTGGTTACTTCAATTGTAAAGCATATGTTTTGGTTAGTATGTCTTGCTCATTTGGGTTGCGCTTTATATTCCTGACAACAGCTTACTCTTGGAAAGAAGAGCCAAGGCCTCATTTGGGAAACAACTGCTGTAACACAATTATGACGTAAGCTTCTCTCAGTCATTTGTATTCTGGAAGGAGCTATTCTTTCAACATGAGAATACTCTGTAGATTTATTTAGACAACTTTCCCAAGAAATATAGCAACAATATTTGATACACCTTTGCCAGAAATCTAGAACAGCAACTTAACAACATATACAAATGTAAATAACATTGTTTGACCCAAGGGGAAACTTGGGTCGGCTTTGGATTGGAGTGCAAGGTAATTTTCCCATTTTTCCATCAGCAAGACCCCATCTACACTACCATACAATCCAGTTTTTGAAGCCAGAATATCTGATTTGAACTGGATAATATGGCAGTGTAGACTAATATATATCAGTTCAAAGCAGATAATCTGGATTCATAAACTGGATTATATGGCAATATAGATCCAGCCTGAGAGAACAAATGATTTACTGATCTGTAACTATACATTACAAATGATTAACTGCAATACCAAATACTAGCTCCTGATATTTCTGATGAATTCCAACTGCAATTCAATCCTGAAAAATCCCAATGTGATCGAAGAGCATTAATGCCTCAATCTCTATCTCAGCAAAAGGACATTGGAAGAACCACAAGAGGTAGGATCCTGTCCACTGTCAGAGATAGAAGTATGGTCATGGGACAATGCTCATGTCACCATTGATTACTCTGCATGATGGCAGAAATATCCACTATTACAGACCTTTCACCTCCTGTTCCAGTAGGAAATCAGAAATCAGAAAAAAGGGACATGGTGGGCTGTGTTGGTTGCAGGTACAGGTGACTATATTCAAAGTCTGTTTCTTTGATATCATAGCACACCCTAGAAACAATGAAACCCTGAGGCACTTAAATTTCTTTGATTCTAGTCAAAGAGAGAGAACAAGAAAAAATGGTTCACCTCCTACTCTTGCTGCAGAACAACCGGAAAAAACAAATGTGATGGATATTTTGCAAATGGATCCCTTATCCTAATGTAAATATTCAGCCAGAAGGCCGTGCGATTGATATTTTCTATCTTCTTGTAACATTTCAAGCACATAGCCATGCTTCATAGATAATTCTCTGCTTTTATTCCACCCACCAACCAAGAACCTCCTGTTTCAAAATAAGTAAAGTTAGTTAACTAAAGCAAAAAAAAGAGGAAGTATCCAAATATTAGATCACCTAGGGCAAAAGATATTTCAACAGTAGCAGGATATTGGCTTAGAGGACACTAGGGGTTCCTTCTGACTCTGTACATCTTTCAGTCTGATAAACATTTCAGCATAGTTATGAAGTAACCCTAAAATCAATTACCATGAAAAGTAATGGTGAATGCAGAGCTCAACTTTCCCCAGTCACTATTTTGATCTTAAAAAACATTGTTCAGCTTCAGTTTATCTGTACCAACATTGTGAAAAAGGAACTACAGTAATTGGAAAACACACAGTGCAAAGTCTCTCAGAATCCAACCCTGTTTTGAGCACAGCAGATTTTCCTGACACATCTATAGGCAGAGAGTTAAGGCTCCTGGGGAAAGACGGCACAACTGTTTGACTGCAACACACAATACACACTCAAAAGCATGTTGTTAAATCTAGCACTGGCAATAGGATGGTTGTTGGAGACCTACTGCTCTTAAGGTCTGTGTGTTTCTTAATTTTTCAAAATTTTCCATCTCTTTATCATAATTCACAATTAAGGGAATGAAACAGCTGGTCTAAATAAGTTTGCTCCTGCTGTAAAAACATACAACTTATTTACAGGAGGAATGACTTGTAAGAAATATTTTGGGGCTGTAGCCATATGTCCACAACTGTGTTCTAAGTGATATACTATCACTGAATGACAATTTACTATTAAGATATTAAGAAATCATGACACATTCCTTTAATGGTAAATAATGAAATAAGTCTTCAAGGATGGTTGGAAAACTCATACCTCCTGGAAATGTTGCATGAATCCCACATTTGTCTCCCATCACAAAAGAATGACACAGTGGCATTAAAGTTGATAGAGTTGGCAAGGAAATAAAATTAACTTCTCCAGGAGCACAGAAGCAAACAGTATAAATGTTTCCATGTACCAGTAATGGTAGCAAATAATCTGGAATTTCTGGGAGCAGAAGGAGGTTGACATTAAAGCTTCTTTCTCCCCAATTTGACACAATACTTAAGCATCAAAATCATGGGGAAGAACAAAGCTTTAGTTTCCCCATCCTTTGACAACTTCAAAGTACCCTCTCCACTCAATATCAATTCATGAAACCTATGAACTAATACCAAATGCTTTCCTCACACTTTAAACATTGCATAATCCCCACACCTACCCAAGGGAAACATGAACAGGTAACATCAGCAAGTGTGGATACACACTTGAATGAAAATGTTGAAACAAATCCAATGGAATGAAATACATTTATTTGCAGAAAACAGAGCACTTCTTTTCTTTTTTTGGAATATTTTTTATTACATTACTATTAATTTTGTTACAAAGAAAAGAAAAATCTTTACAATTCATATAATTAAGTCTTTGCCTCCCCCCAGTGCTCTACCCGTTGTGCTCCCCATCACCAGAGTCCTTTTCTTTATAGTCCCACCAGAACTTCATTTCTTCTGGTGGAGGGTGATTCCCATCTTCTCTCCTTAATGTTTCTTCAATAAATTTCTTCCATATACTTTCAAAATCATTTTTCTTCCTTAGGCCTTTTTTGACATTTAAATTGCATGTTAATTTATCATTTATTGGTAATTTCCAAATTTCCTTGTACCAATCTTCTATTTTAATTTCCACATCCCCTTTCCAATTTCTTGCTATTAATAACCTTGCAGCCGTTAGCAACATTGTTACCAAATTCTTTTCATTTTCTTTCCATTCATCTGTATTATAAATAGATAACAGTATAGTCGCTGGGTTTGTATTGATTTTTTTCCTTCATGATACTCTCTATTTCTACTATGACCTTTCCCCAAAAACTCTGTACATACTTACATTCCCACCACATATAAATATATGTCCCCCTTTCTTGACAACCCCTCCAACATTTTTCTGAACAGCTCTTATTCATATTATGTATCTTTATTGGGGTCAAATACCACTTCCATACTATCTTGTAGTAGTTTTCTTTTATTCTAATTGATAAATTTTTGAGATGCCTTGCTTTCCATAATTTTTCCCAATTTCTTTCTCCTACTTTTATTCCCAGTTCTTCCTTCCATATTTCCCTTGTTAATATCCCTTTCCTCCCACCTTTAATCTCTATTAATATTTTATATATCATACTGGTTATCCCTTTCGGATATTCATTTCCTTCTTTAGTCTGTTCTTTTAATACTATATTTTCACATTTTGTTGGTTCTCTTTCCTCCCAGTTCTTTCTTTGCCAATTTTGGAACCATTAATCTAGTTGGACCCAATGAAGCCATGATTTATTTAAATCACCTAGGATTCCCTTTATGTTGTTTTCCTCCTTTATTTGTTCCCTCCAACTTCCAATTTTGTCTAATTTCTTCCTTTTCAATTCCTTATCCATAACATTTTTTAAGTTTTTAGGAAATTTCTTCTCCATTATCACTGGCATTATTTTAGAATTCTCTTTAATGAGGTGGCTTTTATATTTATTCCATATTATTAATACGTTTTTAATTATACATTTCCCATATGGTTGATTTCCTTTTTTGAATATTCCTTAAAAATATATATTTTCTAATCTCATTTCTATATCTTTAGTAATTATTTCCATCCAGTCTATTTCTACTTTATTTAGCATCCCTTCTACCACATGTCTCAACTGGTTTGCTTCATAATAACTTTTGATTTCAGGTAATCCTAGTCCTCCTTCCTTTTGTGGTTTGTACCAATAGCATTTGTTTATTCTGGGTTTTTTTCCCATTATTACACAATTTGTTTGTTAATTGTTGCCATTTGTTCAATTCAATTTCTGATATTTTTAGGGGTATCATTCTAAATAATAAATTTACTTTAGGTAGTATTTCCATTTTGAATAAGACAATTCTACCAAACCAGGACAAGTGTATGTTGTTATATTCATTTAATCTTTTTTTGTCTCTTTCCTCAATGCCTTTAAGTTTTTCCTTTCCATTTCACTTAGGTCCTTAGTTACTACTATTCCTAGATATTTTATGTTTTCTTTTAAAGTCATTTTTATGTCCCTCCGATTTTTGAATTCTTCCTCTTCTTGTTTTGTGTAATTAAATAGTATCATTTCTGATTTTTTCCAATTTATTTTCAGCCCTGTTATTTCTCCAAACTTCCTTATATGCTCCCCTATTATTTACATTTTATCTGCTATTCCTTTTAAAGTCAAAATTGTTACTTTTATTCTATCAGTTATCCCATCATTTACTAATACCTGAATGTAACTGTCTGAGTATAGTTGGTTCACTAATCCCATTGTTCTGCTTCCCAATCCAAATTTATTCAAAGTGCATTTTAATGTTGGCCACTCCACGCAATCGAATGCTTTAAATATGTCTAAGGCTATAATTCCTGCTTTATCTGTTGATTTTTTTATTATCTGAATTTTATTTATTAATTTCCCTAGTAAACGTGACATTTGTCTTACTTTTATGAAGCCACACTGGCCATTATTAATATATTTACATATCCAATTATTCATTCTATTTGCTATAATTGCTGACAATATTTTGGCGTCCTGATTTATTAATGAAATTGGTCTGTAAGACCCTGGGTCTGTTTCATCTCTATTGATTTTAGGGATAAATACTACTAATGCCTGTTTCCAAGATTCCGGAATTTTTTCTCCATTTACTATTGCGTCATATAATTCTGCCAATTTCGGGATTAGCTTTTTCCCAAATATTTTATAATACTCTGGTCCAAATCCATCCCACCCCTGGGCTTTCCCATTTTTCAGTTTCATTATTATTTTCTCTATTTCTTCCTCTTTTCTTGGGGAGCATTTCCTTTCTTTAACAAATATGAAGAAGATATAACATCAGAAAGGAAAATAAGAAATCACAAGGAAAATTAGAATCAATAAGTATGTTTGACATTTTAAACAACTCATTTATGAAGCGCAAAGAGAGACATTAACAATAGGGCCTAAAGGCAGACATCCAATGGCAATACATTGTGGTGAAAGGACACCACAAAAATAAAGTCATACTTTTATTTACGTTATAGGTACCCTTCATTTGAAATGTTATAAAACCAACTACAGGCAGTCCCCAGGATACGAACAATAGAGGTTCTGGGTTGTTGTATGTTTTCCAGGCTGTATGGCCATGTTCTAGAAGTATTCTCTCCTGACGTTTCGCCCACATCTATGGCAGGCATCCTCAGAGGTTGTGAGGTATGGAGTAACTAAGCAAGGAAGGTTTATATATATCTATGGAAAGTCCAGGGTGAGAGAAGAACTCTTTGTCAGTTGGAGGCCAGTGTGAATGTTGTAGTTAATCTATCTACAGACCCACAAAGAAAATCCAACAAATGCTACGGTCAGCGAAGGATAAGAGGGATCTTCTCACCTCTGCGGGAGTCTGCCATACACCATGCAGCTGCAGACAAGTCTACATAGGGAACACCAAACGCAGCGCCCAAACACGAGTCAAAGAACATGAAAGGCACTGCAAACTAACTCAATCAGAGAAATCAGCCATAGCAGAGCACTTGATGAACCAACCTGGACACAGTATATTATTTGAGAACACAGAAATGCTTGACCACTCCAACAACTATCATGTCAGACTACACAGAGAAGCAACTGAAATTCACAAGCATGTGGACAACTTCAACAGAAAGGAGGAAACCATGAAAATGAACAAAATCTGGCCACCAGTATTTAAAAACTCAAAAATCAGAACAGTAAATAAGAAGCAACACTCTGAAAACAGAGGAGTTCCAGACATGGGAACCAGGGGCAGCTAACGACTCTGAACAAAGGATGCCCCCAGGCAGGAAGAAGCTAGGAGATGAAGCTATTCATGCTAATTAAGGTGATTAACTACAACATACACACTGGCCTCCAACTGACAAACAGTTCTTCTCTCCCCTGGACTTTCCACAGATATATATAATCCTTCCTTGCTTAGTTTCTCCATACCTCACAACCTCTGAGTATGCCTGCCATAGATTTGGGTGAAACATCAGGAGAGAATACTGCCAGAACATGGCTATACAGCCCGGAAAACATACAACAACCCTGTGATCCTGGCCATGAAAGCCTTCGACAACACAATATAGGTTCTGTGGATATTTCACCTCACTTTCTGTCTCTGTGATAACTGAATTCTGGAAAAAAAATGGCTTGTTGTCGAAACAAGAATGGGAGAGAATTTCCCTTCCACAGGGTAGATTTCTTCTCACTTCTTGTTCTTAACTCTGAGTCATTTGTAAGTCAGGTGTTTGTAATTCGAGACCTGTCTGTATACTAAAACGATCAGTTTCATTTCTTTCCTATCAGATGATAAAAGCAAACAGAAACAAGAAATGTTTAATCAAACAACATTTTCTATGAGATTTTTAAAATCTCCATGGAGCTATCAGAGTAAATACAAATTGTGTACTGTGTAACACTAATACAGTAATTTCAATTCTATTTCTGGAAAAAATCAAAATGCAACTATCAAGCATGTCCCACCAAATTGGAAACATACCTAACAATCAATCAGTTCACAATGGAAATCTTTGAAAGACACTTGCAACCACCTTTTATATAATGCTATCAGATACACCGATGATTGGTATGTGGAATTTGATATATGTGTTTGTTTGTGTTATACCCTGCCTTGATTTGTAAGGGAGAGACAGGTAAGAAATAAAAGTTGTTGTTGTTATTGTTGTCTTTCTAGAGAAAGCAATCAGAGGACTATTACTACTGCTATTATGTTTATTTATCCCCTGCTTTTTCTCTCTACAAGGAGACTCAAAGTGGCTTACACTAAAATAATTTCAGCACAATTTAAAATCTACAAATATATAAAAATTAAAATTGAATTAAATATCATTGGTATTAATTTTTTTAGTTAAAATCAATAAATATATATTAAAACTAAAACAAAAGCAACCCTTAACTTACCATATATACTCGAAGACAAGCTGAGTTTTTCAGCCCTTTTTTAAGCTGAAAAAGCCTCCCTCAGTTTATAATTGGGTCAAGGTCAAGGCCGGCAACGGAGCCTGCAGGCTATTGCTTGCAATATATGATATATTTCTCTCTTACTTTCCCTTATCAGTGTGTTTTCTTTTGCAAAGCCTCCCTCGCTCTTAATCAAGGGAATGTTTTGAAAAGGGAAATAAGCCGTTGCAAGTCAGGAAGAAGAAAAATATATATTCATTAATCTTATGAAAGCATTTTCCCCTGAAATATTTGTTAAAACTCCCCTACAGATATATAGGCATTAACCTCTTGCAAGCTTTTGCAATCCTTATGTACCTATATATTTCTATCTATCTATCTACATTAATTTTATATATGAATTTTCCCCTCATATGTTTGCAAGTCTTTGCAAATCCTATATACATATAGATCCATGTACCTGTATATCTGTAGCCATACATATACATTATTTTTATGTATGAATTTACCCTCATATGTTTGCAAGTCTCTGCAAATCTTATATAGATATAATTATCTATATAAAGAGAGATGTCTGGATAGATATGAATATATTCTTACCTACCTATATATAGGGCTTGCAAATATTACGGGGGGGGGGAATGAACACACAAATATATATAGACATGTCTAGATAGGCATGAATATATGGCTTGCAAATATTGTAGAGAGGATTTGCAAACGTTTCAGGGGGAAATGCATATATGAAATTAGTATCTATAATTATAGATCTATATCTAGCTCTGCATTGTTTATATAAGCATTAAATGTTTGCCTGTTACTATGTTGGCAGCTGGCCTGAACCCCCATGGGGAGATAGGGTGGACTCCAAATGAAATTTATTATTATTATTATTATTATTATTATTATTATTATTATTATTATTAGGTTATTGTTGATACCATATTGTTTTTGCTGTCCCTACTTTTCCACTTATAGAGCTAGTTTATTGTTTTTCTTTGAAATACAGTAAATATGCAAAAACATTTAACCTACTGATGCGTCGATTAATGAAATTTTATTGGTATCTATTTTTATTTTGAAATTTACCAATAGCTGCTGCATTTCCCACCCTCGGCTTATCATTGAGTCAATAAGTTATACCATTTTTTGTGGTAAAATTAGGTGCCTTGGCTTATATTCGAGTACATACGGTAATCTTAAAAACCGTCTTTTAAAAAAGCAAGTATAACAAAAGCTATATTAGAACTTACTTTTTAGTTTTCACCCTACATTTCTAACAGCTGCTACAATTTCTGGTGTTTTTGGATAGACCACTGTGATTTTTAATTATTGAAAAAGTCAGTAACTTATTGCCCCCTCTCCCCAAAAAAAATATCTTCCAAAAAGAGTTTGTGTTTTTCAACCTCAATGTGACTTTAACTACCAAAAACCCTTTACAGAAAACAAATAATTTTGAACACATTCAATCAATGCCTTTTGGCCTGCAGAATTTATCATTGTTTAGACAATTTCTGTTTAGCTCTTTCTATGCAAAGATAAGGTCAGAAAACTGAGGGCCAGACCATTTCAGATGAAACCAATGGGAAGAACAATGTACCTCCAGAGAAATGAGAAGTGAGTGCTCATGCTGTTCAGTTGGCAATTTAATTACAAAAAAATTACACAATAATAAATGCAAATACATGCTCTTCCATTTCATGTTGAGCTTTGTCCAGTTTGTTCTTTTACATTAAAAAATGCTGTGGGCCAAACTAGATACGACAGCTGGTGACCCAAGCAGCAAATCTAGGTTACTGCTTTTGAAGTACAAGGTGGGGATGCTGCAAAAATTCATTACACATGGGAAAGGAGAACCCTTCAAAAAACCAAAACTGCTTCTTCCTAGCCATTTGTTTTTATGGTGATGTTATTTTAATATTTGACATTACACAAATATTTATATATTTAACATCACTTTAAATATTTTGTGTAATGTCAAATACAACCCGGATTACAGTTAAAATATAATTTAATACAAATACTTTGAAGTCTACAAATTGGTCTACAAATTGTCCTACTTGAGACAATGGTTCATGATGTATCAATTCAGGAATGAATGATTAAGCAGAACCTTGGTCTTCCACTGTCAATCCATAATTGTTGTACCAGGTTCATTGCGGTATGCCTGGTTAACATTAAGCTTGAACTTTCCATAATGCTGAAACCACAGAATTAACACTAGTTACCAAGTCAGAATCTGTTGAACTTGGCCATCATCACAGTTGAGATGCAATAGCAAATTATGGTCTGTAAAGTTTAAACATGACTTTGTATGATATCCCTGGTTTGTTCTTGATTGATTAGTATACAAGGTTGTACTGAGTATGATTTTGCTGTGACATTCAAACTGGGAAACCTCAACTATTACTATCATTTTACATTGAGACTGATGCATCACAATAAGAGAAGTGCAGAGCATCGAAGTGACTTTTACATGTAACTACCGTGTTTCCCTGAAAATAAGACAGTGTCTTATATTGATTTTTGCTCCCAAAGATGCTCTAGGTCTTATTTTCAGGGGATGTCTTATTTTTCCATGAAGAAGAATTCACATTTATTGTTGAACAAAAACAAAAACAAAAAAAACCCCAAAAAACATTTATTATATACTGTACAGTAGTTGTCATCACAAACCAGCATAACCAGACAAACTGTGAATTCTATCAAGAATTTCTTGTTACTACCATTATTTCCATGTACAACACTCTATGGTACATACGTTTACTGATCCTGCATGCTCTGCTGTTCTGTTCGGCGGGCATGCTTCCAAACAAAACCTTTGCTAGGTCTTACTTTCGGGGGAAGCCTTATATTTAGCAATTCAGCAAAATTTCTACTAGGTCTTATTTTCTGGGGATGTCTTATTTTAGGGGAAACAGAGTAGCAACACTCCTTGTTTGTACCCCATATGCCCAAAGGCCACACACCCCAAACATCCTTGGCACCTGTGTCTCAGTTACGTCGCATTGTAGCAGCCATTGCTTTCTTGGAATCAATTTCAATAAGAATATTATTAAGAAAGATAAATGCATCCATAAGTTTACCACCCATATGTCGTAGAAGTATAAACACCACACACAATAGTTCCCAGTCCAGTGCTTTTACCACATTCCAGGGCTTATCACTGAATGTATTCCTCCCAGAACAATGATTCCCTGGAAACACCACCTCATTAACATAATAGTATTATTTATTCAATGTGCATTTAGGTAGAAGGTGAAATCTTATCTTTACAATCAATATATCGCTGAAAAGACACAAATGTGTGTCGTTGTCAGTGCAGGTGTCTAAGTACATGTGCTCCATCTATATATATAAAAGAGTGATGGAATCGCGGCACCGAGCAAAACAACTAAACTACGGGGCCCCCAACCTTGAAATTGGACAACACAACCCATCATCCACGCCTCTAGGTTGATACAATAAAAAAATCCTGTCCAAAACCTCCATGGCACCTTAAAACCCCAGCCGTCAGCCTGGCTGGAAGGCCCCATGGTTGTCGGAGGAGGAGGGGCCGCCACGCGGTTGGGCCGCGGAGTAAACATTGTCAGGCTGTGGCGGGGCCCCAGCAGGCGTGGAACAACCCCCCCCAAGCGCCACCTCCTCCATGCGCCACAGGCCGGAGGGAGGGCCCCCCCCCGACCCACCTCAGCCTCCCGAGGCCGCGAGGCCTGAAGGTTTCTTTTCTTTTCTTTTTTTTGGGATGTGGAGGCCTGCAGAGCCGAAGGTGGGGGGGGGGCTTCCAGAAAGGCCCCCCCCCCATGAAGACCATCGCAGCCTCCTCTGTGCCCCACAAGCCTCAGGGCGGCCCCGGATACGAGAGAGCCAGAGCCCGAACCTTCCCCCCCAAGATCCACCTCCGCCTCCCGCCAGGCCGGAGGGAGGCCGCAAGGACCAAGGTTTCGTTTCTTTTAACTATTTTCTTTTGGAGATAAATGCCTCAAGGCAGGGAAGCGCCCTGGCCCTAAGGAGGGAGGCCCCCAGGCCGCAATGTTTGGGTTTAGGTTTTTTTTGGATGGAGGCCTCTAAATTCCAGAAAGGAAACAACTGGGCCAGCTAACATCTCCCAACAAAGGATTCCCCCAGGCAGGAAGCAACAATATAATCTCTAAAATCAGGACATTACATAAAGAAAACACTCTGAAAATGGGAATTCCAGAAAGGAAACCAACAGGGCCAGCTAACACCTCCCAACAAAGGATTCCCCCAGGCAGGAAGCAACAATAGAATCTCTAAAATCAGGACATTACATAAAGAAAACACTCTGAAAATGGGAATTCCAGAAAGGAAACCAACAGGGCCAGCTAACACCTCCCAACAAAGGATTCCCCCAGGCAGGAAGCAATAATAGAATCTCTAAAATCAGGACATTACATAAAGAAAACACTCTGAAAATGGGAATTCCAGAAAGGAAACCAACAGGGCCAGCTAACACCTCCCAACAAAGGATTCCCCCAGGCAGGAAACTACCAGGCTTCCAAACAGCAAGGCTATTCAGTGCTGTTCAGCCTAACCAAGCAAAATTTCCCCTTCATACCCTGTTTCCCTGAAAATAAGACAGGGTCTTATATTAATTTTTGCTCCCAAAGATGCACTAGGTCTTATTTTCAGGGGATGTCTTATTTTTCCATGAAGAAGAGCTCACATTTATTGTTGAACAACAAAATGAACATTTATTATATACTGTAAAGTAGTTGTCATCACAAACCAGCATAACCAGACAAACTATGAATCCTATCAAGAAGTTCTTGTTACTACCCTTATTTACATGTACAACAATCTATGGTACCTCTTGCAATTTAGGTTTCACAAGGTTTCCACGCTGATTTCTCTCTATTCTAGTTTCAATGTAGTCATGAATGATGAATAATATAATGTACTATAATAATAATATGATAATATAATAATAATATAATTATATACAATATATTAATGAGATAATATAATATAGGATATAATAATAACAGAAAATGATAATAATATGGTATTAATAGGATAATATAATAATGGGATATAATAACAGAATAGCATAATAATATAATAATAATAGGATAATATAATAGAATAATAGAATAGAATAGAATGATATAAAATATATTAATAGGATAACATAAAATGGAATATAATAATAATAACAGAATATGCTAATAATAATAAAATAATAATATGATAATATAATAGAATAATAGTATAGAATATAATGATATAAAATGGAATTTAATAATAACAGAATAAGAATATAATAATATGAAAATATAATAGAATAATAATAGAATAATAATATAATGATATAATAATAATAATAGAAAAATATAATATAATGATTTAAAATATATTAATAGGATAATATAATAATGGGATATAATAATAGTAACAGAATATGATGATAATAATATGGCAATAGAATAATAGTATAAAATAATCAGTTTCATGGCATAGGATAGGAAGGTGAGAGGAGAATCCCAATGCGTCCTGTACCTTTAAGGAGCAAAAGCAGCAGGATGAAAGCCCTCTTCCTTCCCTCCCTCCCACCCTCCCTTGCCCTGGCTCCAGGAGCCAATCAGAAGCCTCTGGGAAGCAAGGGAGCATGGTCAGCATGGCCTTGTCTCCGAAGGAAGAAACGGTAGCGCAGTAGCAGCCACGGAAGGTTTTTCAAGCCTCGGCTGGGGGACAGGCAAGGCAAGGCAGGCAGGGAGGGAGGCACAGAAAGCAAGCACTTTCCCTCCCTCCCTCCGGTGTATGAATGAGTGCTGCTTCTGCCCTGCAGCCATGCTTCCCAATGGAACTCTGCTGCAGCCTTAGTTGCTAGGTCTTGCTTTCAGGGGAGGCCTTATATTTGGCAATCCCCCCAAACTCCTGCTAGGTTTTATTCTTTGGGGAGGTCTTATTTTCGGGGAAACACGGTAGTACACCCTCAGGGTTTCAAGCCATGAGGCTACTTCGTCTCATTCAGCCTGCCCAAGAAAGGATGCCCCTATGTAGAAAGCAGTCAGTCTTTGAAACAGCAAGGCTATTCAGTGCCATTCAAATTGGCTAAAAAACCATTTCCCTACAACGCAAGTACCCAGACTTCCAAGCAGCAAACCTATTCCATTGTATTCCAGCTCACCAAACAAGGATTCACGTAAGGAGAAAACACCCAGACTTTAAGACTGCAAGGCTATTCACTGCTATTCCAACTGGTCAACAAATGATTCCCATCAGCCACAGCAACGCATGGCCGGGCACAGCTAGTTGTGTATATAATTGAATATTCTGATAAAGAAACTCCCCAAATTATTCATACAATGTATATGCATCTACCAAACATGTGAATGTATATACAATGTATACAATGTATATGCATCTACCAAACATGCCCAGGCAATTCCATACAAATATGTCCATGGCACATAGTTCTCACTCCCATATGTTTAGGTTGTTGTTGTTTTTTTTTAATTTGGCAAATGTGTAGCCTGGTTTTCACAATAGATTTAACACTTATATTCAGGCATGAGTGAAAAAAGAACTGTTAGGAAAAAGTGAGGAGGGGGAAATGGTATTTATATCTGTTATATAGTAGCTTATACAAATATTATCTCTGAGACTTGTGTGTTTTTTCACCATACATCAGGGATTTGTTGGAGCTTTTGAAAAAGAGTTCTTTCTCTGGAAACACCTTTTCTTTCTCAATATAAGCAATTATCACCTCTTCACAGTGTTTCATGCACTTGATATATCTGTTACCTTTGACAGATCTTCCTGTATTTGCTACTCCAACCATATACCTACAGTATTTGCAGTGCAAAGCAACTTAGCATCTTAGATGTTGTCTTATGTAAATGAAGCAGAACTTCCAAAATGTTCTGGAAAGTGATACATAACTCAACGTTTCTATTCTTTTCCATAATCTTTTAAAAAATAATGTACTGAAATTGCTCTGACTAAGATGGATATTTCACCTAACCCTGAGAGCAATTTATTTTTCAATGTAAGCAAGTCATGAGAGAGGGGATAGCTTTACCTTCAACACTTCCACTGAAAGGGAATTAATAACAGCAGATCTGTGGCATTTCTCTGAATTTGTCAGGAAAACAAAGGCTTTGGATGTGGACTATCCACAGGTAAACTACACGGTTCATTTCTCTTTGTGCAACTTGGAAGAGTGATGTAACATTTCTGAAATAGGAGTCACGGTGGCGCAATGGGTTAAACCCTTGTGCTGGCTGGACTGCTTACCTAAAGGTTGGGTTGCTGACCTGAAGGTTGCCCGTTTAAATCCGCAAGATGGGGCGAGCTCCCATGTGTTAGCTCTAGCTTGCGGAGACATGAGAGAAGCTTCCCAGAAGGATGGTAACATATCTGGGTAATGTCTCTGTAGATGGCCCATTCTCTCACACCAGAAGCAACTTGCAGTGTGTTCTCAAGTCACTTCTGACACTATTTTTTTAAAACAATTTGAAGTGCATCAGCTAATGAATTGATAAAAGTAGTTGACTCATTATGAGCTTCCTACGTTCCTGAGTCAGGTTACTCATCCATCTAGCATAGCTTTGACTGGCAGCAGCTCTACAGGTATTCATACTGAAGTATTTGGAGTCCTACCTGGAGATGTCAAGGACTGAACATGGCACCTTTTGCATTAAAATAAGTGCCTTATCCCTGGAGATAAGATCCCTGTCAAATCATTTTTTCAAATTAACTTGAGGGATGGGAATATCCAGTTATCAATCCAATCCAGCCCTTTTCTCTTTCCCCATGCTTTACATTGGAAGGTAATGTGAAGAGCATCCTTCACTATCTTCAACCACTTACTGTATATACAAACAAGAAAGCAACCAATTCTGGTGTCCATGCTGCGAACAGCTCTGGAGTAAAGTCCACCCATGCTGTTGGATGGTATTTACAAGTGACGGCTCAAAGCGTATTACTCCTTCCCTTTCACAATCAGCTGTTTTGATTCTGGAATATATTTTACCTATTCCTTCACAGAAACATTCCTGTGGTGAGTGGAATAATCCTTTCTCAGCCATATCTAAACTGATCATTTACACTTATGCAGATTCAAAGAAGCCTGACTGCACACAATGTTTAGATGATGCATGCTACAAACATGAATGAAAGGTTTTAAACTGGGATAAGAAAGTTGGGGTAATTAAAAATAGAGTCTATAATGTGCATCCGCACGTTTAAGTAAAACCAATTAATGGATAGGTGATCCCTCCTACACATGCATTACAGTAGGGGAAGGTTAAAAAAAGTTGATGGTAATAGTCTCTAACTGGAATGTTCTATTTTAGACCCTAAACTTTGCTCAGTCAGGGAATTCCCTGAATTGCATAAAGTGAATTATTATGTCATGATTTATAGTGATGGCAAAGGGTCTTTAATACTCCCTACCACCAATAAATATTCTGCTCTAATAATAATTGTCTCATATTTATGGTTGTGTTGCAAGTTTGAAAATAGCTATTGTATCTTTTATCATTTGTCTTCATTAAATATGAGCACCATGGTTTACAGATATGCTGCCTAGAATAGTGCTATGTATATGTCTTCAACTCACCTGTCAACTTATAGTGACTCCATTAATTGTACAGTTTTTTCTTCTGCAAGGAAACCTCAAAGGTGGTTTTGCCCGTTTTTTCCTCTGAGCATTGTGCTACTTGAACAGTATATTCCAGCAACAAACACAAGATTCTAGTGTATACTAGACTTTCCTCAGATGATGAAATTAATCCAGAGGACTAGATTGTTCTAATTTTAGATCACTCGTGTTTTCTATCTGGAAGGAAAGCAACTGTAATGTTTTGATGTCCAAATATCCATTGCCTCTTTAAACTCTTCCCATTTGAACCAGCATGCTAGAATTAGTAGGTTTTCCACCCTATTGATCACAATTGCTTTCAGTTATACAATATCTGCTTGGTCATTTTTTTTTTTGTCGGAAGTACTCACTGTTTAATAAGCTATATAAAATGTGTTCAAAATAATTGTGTTTAAATTTATCTTAAAATATAGGTAAATGCAATATTTTTTAATGATTTCCTCAATTTGTAAGTAATTGTAGATGTTTCTAGATGTCAGCAGGAGAGATCTGATCTACTACAGAGAATGTAAATACAAGGTATAAGCAAGTGGAGACCTGTTTCAGTTCACTGTGTCCTTGAGCTGTTGTGTTCTCTGCATATGCTAATAAGAGGAATGAGGAGAATATAGAAGGAACTCTTGGATGCAGGCAAGGAGAGCAGAGCAGAACAATTTAAAATCAAGGTGATTTAAATAATCCAAGAAAAAGACTTGATTTAAATAATTGATTTTCATCATTTTCAATATTCTAATTACTGTAATATAGTTCCTGAATAAAGATTCATACTAATTAGTTGCTAATTAATACGTATTCTTTTTGTACCCTAATAACATGATGGCTCTAATCAAGCAGTCTTCAAAACAATTGAATATTGGTAGAGATAGATGAGAAATTGTGAAATTCAGGATATCCAGATTTCTTTTTATACATATGTGAACACTGAGTGACAGATCATGTATGTGAAGATTTACAGAACAATCACTGAGAAGTAACATCAGTCAACTTTAATGGGATCCCTAAGACAGTGTATAGAGGACTTCAGCACTACTTGAAGATTTCTATAAACAAA
Source organism: Anolis carolinensis (assembly GCF_035594765.1). Lineage (NCBI taxonomy): Eukaryota > Metazoa > Chordata > Lepidosauria > Squamata > Anolidae > Anolis > Anolis carolinensis. Next base: position 72,806,048 of record NC_085841.1, read on the forward strand.
GCTTAGCATTTACTGCATAGAATACTGTTTCACCATAAGATCTAAATAAATAACACTAATGTTTGCATGTTGACTCAAAACATTCACCATTTGTGCAAATTATCATGTCATAAACAGTTATTGTATGGTATTTCTGTTTCTAATGTTTTTGGGTCTCTATAGCAGCAATGAGAAAAGTCTTCACATGTAGCCCCCACATTACAACACCCTGTATTTTACAGCCCCTAGGAGATTCTGTCCCTCTCAATCTGCCTCCAAAATTGAAAGTATCACCTCCTCAAAATGGCCAAATTGTGAAGGTGCTTTTGCATTTTTCTCCTTTTCCTATGCCTGGAAAGGTAAATCCTGTCTGGGCCTTAAATAATGGCGTCTGTATATGTGCATGCACAAGAAAAAGAGGCTTTTGAACATTCACAAATTTCCTGCAGCAACCACCTAGAAGCTTAAGGAAATGCCACTATTTGGGGAATAAAAGGAATTACTCCAAAAGTGAGTGCATCAGAATTAGAGTAGACCTTCTGGGTTTCAAAGGTATCATGCACCCTCTCCAATCATCAGCAGTTGTCCATCCAAATTTACCCTGAAAAAAATCTCCCAGTAACCAAATTGAGATATCATGATAAATAATGGCTTGCTTGCTAAACATCTTTTTAAGCCTATTATCTTAAGTCATGCTTCCAATCTGTAGTGGAGTAGATAAGGGAGTGGGGGCAGAAGCCAATTTTCTTTCTTTTATTCCTCAACTGGGTTCACCAGTATGTTGTCAGTGGACTAGAAGGCATGTCGTATCATTGTTGGTTCCTACTGGACCATTTTCCAGCCAATGGGAGATGAATGGTTAAAAAACAAGACAAAAGATTTGGGGGATTTTTTTCAGGGTTATTCTGGGTAAGATCAGGACTTCCTGCAATGGCTAGCCATAATTTGAAGGAATGACATTTTTTCAAATGGTTCCTGGGGGCTTGGTGATGTCAGCATACTATGTATTGTATGTGTTTTTAACTTGTTTTATTCTGTTTGTTTTATTGCTTGTTTTGTACTGTTGATGACTGGGTTTGGCCCCATGTAAGCCGCCCCGAGTCCCTTCGGGGAGATGGGGCGGGAGTATAAGAATAAAATTATTATTATTTATTATTATTATTATAGTGCATTTTTCTAATAAGTGTAGCTTTACTCAATTTTTAAACTCCTGTATCATTTAACCATAGCAATTATTAGAAAAATGTAATTCCTTTCAAATTGTGGCTGGCCGCTGCCGGAAGTGATGGCCTTGCATGATTAAACAGTCATGCTATCACTCTTTGAAATAACAGCTGAGTTTATGCCTCTCAATGTAAAGGGACTCTTGAAGGCCAAGTATGTAAAAGCTGAGGGCAGTACTGGAACCAGGTCTCAGCAGCGGCTGCCAGGAGGCCTTATAGGGTTCTAAAGCTGCTATCACCGATGATCCTGTTGAAACCCTGCTTAATAAGTGGAAACAAAATCTAACCAGGGCTATTAATACAATCGCTCCCAAACATCCTCTCCGATCTGTTACTAACCAGGCTCCCTGGTATACAGAGAGCCTTAGGGAAATGAAACAGACGACTAGAGCAGGGATGGCAGAAAACTTGACTTTTATTTGACAAGACACTATAGATAGGGCACCTTTGCTCTTATAAGGTAGCAATACGTGCAGCAAAAGCTTTCTTCTCTGTAGGCATTGCGTCTGCAGAGTCACAACCAGCTAAACTGTGGTGAGAGGTTTAACTCAGGTATCAGCCCCTCTGAACCCATTAGTAGAACCTTCAGTAGCTCACTGATGCCTTTAACAACCACTTCATAGATAAAACCTCTCGCACAAGAGCTGACTTAGACATAGTAATTGGAACAGAGGCCAACAATGAGGTGTCCAGCAACTCTGTGAGATTACACTGAATTAGTTTCAACTGGTGAGTACTGTTGATGTGGACAGGCTGCTGGGGCAAGTAGGGAAGACAAGCTGCTTTCTTGATCTCTGCCCCTCTTGGCTGGTCGCCCAGGGAAGAAATGCAATTAGATAACAAATACAACAAATTATCAATACATATCTCTCGGAGGGGAATTTTTCATCCTGTTTAAAAGAAGTAGTTAGACCACTGCTGGAAAAACCCTCCCTTGGTCCCTTGAACCTTAATAACTACAGACCAGTCTCTAACCTTCCTTTTGGGGCACTCCAATTCTAGGCAGTTTTGAATGACACACTTCCTCGAGCCATTTCAAACCGGCTTCAGAGCAGGATATGGAGTGGAGACTGCCATGGTCGCCTTACTGAATGATCTCCCTCTCAACACGGACGAGGAGTGTGTCCCTGTTGGTCCTTCTAGATCTCTCAGCCGCTTTCAATACTATCGACCATGGTATCCTTTTGGAATGTCTAGAGGGGCTGGGAATCAGAGTCACTGTGTTGTACCTTTCAGCCAGTTCCAGATAGAAGATTGAATAACTTTATTGTCAACTCTGGTCTCCCAGTGTCCTAGTGCAGTCTCGTCTCTCATCATCCGAATCCTAATTCCATCTGCCACTATAATTCTCAATTGTATCAAATCACTCTAATACCAACCTCCTACTCTCAGTCATTTCCCATGTAAATTAATTCCTGCTACTATTATATCTATACACACTTTTAGCCACCTTCATCTTATATGGCATTCTAATACAATAAATGAGCACAAACTGACTTTTCAAACTAAATAATGCCACATATCCCTTGAAATTGATGTTTGTAATGTTGGACCTGCCCTGTAATTGTTAAGACTCCCAAAAGTTCCCATTTGAAAGACTTTGTAGGAGAAGAATATGGGAGGAAAAATTGAACCTAGAATTCTTTAATACAAAGCTAGTGACAACAAGTCCCGGAATAAACCTTGAAGGAATCTGAAAATGGGAAGAAACGTTTCAGTGTACATACATTTAAAATATTGCCTAAAACAGAATTTCATTTCCAATTTAAAATACATTAATGTAAATCCCACTTCTAAACCTTTTCATTTTTTTTAGAATGTTAAGTACATTATGTAAAAGAGTCATTTTAAACATTCTTTTTAAATTTTACTTCAACCACATGCCCTTTCAGTCAAGACATACATTGCAATGTTTATTATCCTGAAGCCTAAGCCCTGAATATGATCTGGAAAGAGTCCTTAACTGAGGGAGAATTGTGCCTAGTTTGAATGTATTTCACAAGATTGAAGAATCTTTCACAATCACAGTCAAAATGGTACACTGTTTTGAATCTAATTAAGAACCATTATTTCCTGTGAACATGCATTACTCTAGCAACATGCAATTATAACCACATACAAAGCAACTGCAAATAAAGCATACCAAAATGGAGATATGATTCCCATATGCCTTTTGACAGTTCTACTCTGAAATTCATCCAAATAAAAAAGGAAATAATTCAAGTACCCTACTTGTTTAAGTATCCGATGATTAATTCATTATTGTAATAAAAGGACAGGACTTTGTTTTAATTATGTAGATATGATTTCTGCTCTTAAATTTGGTAATCACAAATAATGTTCATTGATGTTTGTTGATTGCCATTTCCTGATATTGTAAAACATTTCTATTAAGGTTTACCTATTTGAGATATCAGTACTCATAATTAAATATTATATAATAAACAACATAGATTAAATTCAATGTACTAAAATATATTATGTTATTCACTGCTGACCACACCTGGATGGGAATAGAAGCACACAAACTATGATATGCTTTAGATCGCAAATGTTATCCCTCTGTGAGTCTGCATATACAAGGTTAAGAATTCATTATTTGAAAGCTTGGGATGAGAAGTGTTCCATATTTCGGATTTTTCCATATTTTGGAATACATGCATATAGATAATGGGATACCTTGGAGATGGGACTCAGTTCTAAAAATTAAATTTATGTATGGTTATATTATTATTATTATTATTATTATTATCATTATCATTATTATTATTATTATTATTATTATTATTATTATTATTATTATCTATACCTCACTTTTTCTCTCCACAAGGAGGCTCAAACCGGCTACATTGCATACATAGCCTGAAGGTAATTTTATACACAATATTTTAATTGGACCATCAAAATGCACTATCTCTGCCACTCGCAATGACAATTTTGAATTTTGTTGCATTTTGAATTTTAGCCAATCTGTACTATATTTTCTATACCACTGTACTAGGAATGTAGTACAGAAAGCAATAAAAGACAGCTGAACTTCAACAACAAAACCTTTCAGTCTTTATTTACTTTTGTTCACTCATAATTAAATCCGTTGACTAATGGCTTCTTCTAACATGCAAGGTAAAAAAGGCAAGGCTGAAGAGTTCACCTGACAGGAAGTTTTAGTAAGTTCAGACTCTTCAAGAAGGGAAAGGTTTATTATAAGCATAGTCTACAGTTTTAGGTCTATGCCTTTTTCCTAGTCTCATCTTTCCCACTAAAGTAGGCTTTTCCATGTCAGAGGTCCCTAAGGATTTGTACTGAAATTCAGGCTTCAACCAAAGCTCCAATTTTAGGTACATTAAGCTTCAAACTGCATTGCCCTTTCCTGGGCTACAATAAACTTCATTTATCCTTTCTTTCATTCTCTTTTACCAAGCAAGGACAAATAAATTATAGTATATGAAATCCAAGCATGCTACACACCCTGATCTGGAGTTCACTGCAGTCTCTTTCCCTAATAGTGCCACTTCTTACTGGAAGATCAGGCCTTGGGGCTTATGGGTTTTATGGCATGACTGCTATTACGTTGATCAGAGTGTGGGCTTATCTCTTCTGTTAGACGAAAATATAGAGCAGATAATAGTGACATTTAATTAAAAGAAAAGTAAAAAGGGAATCAGAGGATAACATTAACGTTTTTCTTCCCTGCAACCTAAAGGCTGAGGATCTGATTTTGAATAACTGTTAAGTTATGACATGGGTCTCAAAAGACATCATATGCTTTCATTTAAAATAGATATAAACTTTTTTCTAATGTGACACATCCATGTACAATAGAGTCTCACTTATCCAACATAAACAGGCCGGCAGAACATTGGATAAGCCAAAAAGTCGGATAATAAGGAGGGATTAATTTAATAGGAAAAACCTATTAAATGTCAAATTATGTTATGATTTTACAAATTAAGCACCAAAATATCATGTTTTACAACAAATCGACCAAAAAAAGCAGTTCAATACACAGTAACGTTATGTAGTAATTACTGTATTTAGGAATTTAACACCAGAACATTGCAATGTATTGAAAACATTGACTACAAAAACACTGACTACTAACAAATTGACTACAAATAAAGATAGAATTGCATAAAATGAACTTACAGTAACAACATAGTCGAAAATTAAATCCTTGCTGCCTAGAGAGAGAGAGCTGTAGTTGGATAAGTGAATGCTGGATAAGTGAGACTCCACTGTAGTGCTGGGTCTATAATGTGGCCCGTTCAGAAGGCATATTTGTGCTGAAGTCGATCAGTTCAAGAGATGAAAATTATGGCAGTCAGTTATGAAATATCATACTTAGGTAATTACAGTAGATGTGTGTTTAGAATGTGAGACGATTTAAGAAACTGGTCACAGCCTCCTACTTTCTGTAATGAGGACTGGATAGGGTATTAAATGCAAATAGTCATCATCAGAAAATTGAACAGCCAGTGTTAGAGTTTCTAAGAAAAGTGCATATCTAAGATAGAACAACATGAATGCTATTTGGATCTCCCCATCAGTGACTGAAAAAAGGAATGTTCTGCCCTTAAATCTAAGGAAGATCCAGAAACATTATGGCTTGAAAAAGATTTTTCAATGTCTTCTCTCCCTTTGCACATATAAAAAACTGCAAATGCAACCTTTAATGATACACTCTAGATAGCGTCTAAATGCCATACATAACTCTATATTCCTCAATTACAGAGCTTTGGAGAGAAATGTCATATGAAATATAAATCGATTTCAGCAGAATAAACAACTTTCAATGACAAAAGACGGGCCAATCATATACTATTACAGAAGGGTTAAAAAACTAAACCAATTAACAGAAAAATCCTTCCTAAACCCAAATTTAACAGTCTGACCATGTTAGTGAAACTACCAAATGAAATAGTTCAATTAAACAAATTGTTAAGGCCCGGTCATCTCAGAATAATCAGCTTTTTACTAAAAGTGTGTGATGATCACCTTTTACACACACAGACAATTTAAGCAAACCGAGAGCAAAAGAATGTGTGTGTTCATATTTACAGCACTAAAACACAGGTGCATGCATGTACATGAAATCATTCAATGTGAAAAGCAGCATTTTTGTAGTCCCTATAGAAAGAAATTACTTTATTTCTCTACATATGTAAAAATTCATAAAGGTAATGGAAGTGTAAACACTTCACATTTTAACCTAGAACTTCTAAAACCTTATAACTGAATGTATATTTTCCAATTATGAAGTCTGCATCAGTTCTATGCTCTTAAGTAGGAGCAGTGAAGACTGAGACCATGCAGCTCATTTTACACGGGCTTTGAGGAAAGACTCAAAGTGCATGCTGAAAGGTGAAAGGCTACTGCTTTAATCTCTAGAATATCTATCCTTGGCAGATCTTTTCAACACTTTCATGTTTTCTAGAGTTCACTTCATGCATACAAATATACTGAACATACTTTTTTAAAAAACAAAAAGGTAGTTCTTGCAAATGAAGACTGTATAGTTGAAAGTTAAAGGAAGCCAGTCATGGATAACTTTTACTATAATTATTATTCCAAGGAGTTTACAAATTCCAGTCTAATTTTGAAGATTTTCATAGCAAACAGTTTCATTCTAAATATGGGACACTTCAAAACATGAATAGTTACAATTTTACTTCATTCACAAGTCTGTACCTAAACAGTTTGGAAGTAACACATTACAAGTAATAATGGGAGCAAGCACAATTTTTTAAGCAAAATAATGTAAAATTAGCAGAGTTATTAACTGTTTATGTACATGCATTCAAATGATTAACGTTTACGTATTGTTTCTAAATATTTGGGATGAGATTATGTAACACATATGTAACATACTAGTAGCATTACTAGAAAAGTAATATGTAATAATCAACATCCAAAGCATACTTTTTAATAAGATTCCACGTTCTAAATCTAACATACTGCAATTAACAATCTTGGAAATAAGTCTGACAGCTGGAACAGAGCAATCGATCACTATATGGTGTTGTTCATGGACTGTTTCAGTACTGTGTACTAAATCCCTGGTTTTAGAGAACTTTGGCAAAATAAGCCTTTTTACCTCAATATAAAATGACCTATCCAAGTAGAATGAATCCCTTTGCCTTCATTTTACGGAAAACGTATCAATCCTACCTTTCTTCATACAATGTAAAATATTACTTGTAAAACATACATAGTAAATGTTGTTCAAAGAGCTGGTACACATAGAACCTATTCTCCCAATAAAAGAACAGCCAAAGGTCTGTTGGCCAAAACATACACCTATACAAAATATAAAATACAGTTTTGTCACTTTTTCTTCTGAAATTAATTTTAAATTCTTCTGCAATTTAAATCCATCCTTCCCTCAAAACGCTTATTTTTTCCTCAGGAGACCTATGTGCAGAAGTGAACTCAGACTGTTGCCAGTGGGTGTCAGTCTAGCAGTACAATAATAGCATGGGGGAAGGGAAGAACAAATTTCGAAGTTCTCTTAAGAATAAAATCCTCAGACTACACTCTGCATCCAATGAAGTGACAAATGTGTTTACTTCTTCCGTTGTCATTACACTATTCTGTTGTCATTACATTTTTAGAGGTATTTAACCCACACATAATATACACACACGGAAACATCTATTTCAAAAAAAGAATATGACTTTACCTGTTTAATTAAACATTCCCAAAAGTAAGTCTCTGCAGAGTTTCACTTATTCACCTATGTCAATTTACTTGGTATCACTACAGAAATTCAAATGAACATGCATTCTTCTGAGCACACTGACAGCACCTAAGCATTCACTGCCCTGTCACAACATTTGTCCCTCCTACACATCACAGTGGGAGGGAAAGGGGTATAAGAATACTGTTTAGTAATTTCCCAAAGATATTAAAAGTAGCTCTGATTTAAAATTAAGCTCATCAGGCAGGAAATAAAATGTGAAAACAAAAAACAAACACGTGTCTATCAAAGTGTGCTGTCAATGTGATAAAATCCTTCTTGGTTTTTGTTATGAATAAAACAAACAAAAAATAGCCTAGTTTCACAGCCTAGTTTCAGCTTCAGTATTTGATGTGCAATAGACATTTTGGACGTTTAATACTCCTCTCTCTGTCCCTCCCAAAGTTACATTAGAAGAGATATAAAAACAGGACAGTCTTGCACACATATGCAACTCACATTATCCAGTGACAAATATAAAGCTATTGCTTTTCCTTCAGCAGTTTTCTCCCAATATACCCAGTAAACAGTGCAAACAGTGACATTGCATTAATAGAGATGAAATATATAGAAGTATTTTATTTATGTCACAAAATAACACTGATACTCAAAGTTAATATGTTGCCTTGTTATAGTTTCTCACACCTGCCCTTTCAGAAAGATCATTAGGGACAGAATACAGTACTGTACTGTATAGGAAATGGTCGCAAGCCTCATTCTAGCTTGAAATTGGAACTAAGCCTCCTAAATCCATAATCAACACAACTATAGACCACACATTCCACTTCAATGGTAATTTACAGCAGTATGACATTACATTAGCTGCCATGGCCCAATGCTATGGAATTCAGGGATTTGAAGTTTTATGAGATATTTGTCAAAGGTCACAACACACTACAAATTCCAGGATTTCATAGAATGGAACTATAGAAGTTGTGTCAAATTGATATAATTCTGAACGTTGATGGCTGTTCAGTTATTTTTAAGGTGCTCCAAGATCTCTTTGGAAACTGATTCAGGTTGTGCATCCCTTATCTGGAATTTGAAAATACTCTAAAATTATCTACATGGGTGGCTGAGTCAGTTCTGTTGGTTCAATGTACACAAAATTTGTTTAATGCACAACATTATTTTAAAATATTATGTGTAAAATTACCTTCAGGCTATGTGCGTATGAAAAATAATATGAATGTCATGTTTAGGCGTGGGTCTCATCTCCATGTTATCTTGTTATGTATGTAACCCAAACGAATCCCAAACCCAAACACTTCTGGCCCTGGGCACCAAGGGTTTGAACTCAAAGAACGGTCAAAGTGCATTCGTTCTACATTATGGAAGCACCCTGAGTGCATCTACAATGTAGAATGAATGTGCTCTGGCATCACTTTACCTCCCATGGCACAATGCTATGGATTCATGAAAGTTGTAGTTTGGTAAGGCACAAGAGCCCTATGACAGAGACGGCTAAAGACATGGAAAACCGTAAGTCCCAGGATTCCACACCATTGAGCCTCTGGCAGTTAAAGTGGTGTCAAACTGCTTTCATTCTACAGTGCAGATGCATCTTTCATTAGCTATCATGCTTAAGCCTGTTTCTTCACACACATTCCAGAACATGCATGGGCAAACTTTAGCCCTTTGGGTGTTTTGGACTTCAACTCCTATAGTTCATAACAGCAGGTAGGCTGCTATGGATTATGGGAGTTGAAGTCCAAAACACCTAGAGGGCTGAAGTTTGCCCATGTCTGCTCTAGAATATAAAAATAATATGGAGTTATGGTGCTTATTCTCACAAATACTAAGGAATGGTGTCAAGCTGCATTCAATCTACAGAGTCCTACCTAACCTGTGGCCCTGCAGGTGTTTTAGACTTCAGGTCCCAGAATTTCTGGCCATTGGACAAGCTTCCTGGGACTTGGAAGCCCAAACACCTGGAGGGCCACAGATTATGCAGACCTGTTTTGCAGTACCCTAAAAAACAACAAAAAACAACAGAGGAACAAAAATGGAAAGGAAAAGGAAAGGACAAAGTCTGCAGGCCTAGACTAAAGAGTGCTCTGCTTTAAAAGACACTGAAATGCACTAAGTCGTTTTTCCCGCCAGTCAAGGTTGATGAGTCTGCCTTTGGCTCCGAGGAGCAGCTATTAAACAAATGGAGCCAAAGTGCCTCAGCGAAAGCAAAAAAAGCAGCAGCAACGGCCATCCTGCTCCGCTCCCACAGCTGCTCTGGAGCCTAGAAATCAGCCAATGGCAGTGCACCCTCCCCGCACCCCCCCCCCCTCCGCCCCAGATCCACCAGGCCTGTTTTTGTCTGCTTCAGCAGTGGCGCTCAGGCTCTCTGTCAGCTTGCTTGCTTGCTTCCTCCCTCAGCCAGCCAGGCAGCCAGCCTCCCTCCCCCATCATATTTTCCATCCTCTTCTAACTATCATCCACTCATTTTAATTACGCAGAACGAGTTGCAACTCATCCGGCTGGAAGTTATATTAAAAGAGGGGAGGGAAGGAGAAGGAAAGAGACTCAAAAAGAGGGGTTGGAAAGAGCTAGAGAAAGATAATGTGCGCAAGGAAGCAAAGCACATGAGGGTGGATTTGTGTGTGCTTAAAATATAATTTTAAAAAGAGGGCATGATAAACAAACAACGCTCCTCCTCGTTTGGCAGTCAATCTGGAAGCAACATTTTATTTTCAGGATCCTCTCCTGTCAGCAGAAAACTTCCAAAACAAATGCCTTCCTCCCTTTCTCTCCCCTACGAAACTGCCTTCAGTTGCCTGTTTCTGGGGAGAATTCATTTTCAAATGTCCATCTGTGTGTGTGCACAAACACACAAAGAATACACACACACACACACACACACACACACACACAGATGGATAAATAGGCAGGCCCAAAAAGAAAGGAGAGGAAGAAAAGTGGAAAAAACACCTATGTGAAAGAAGAACAAAGCTAGACATGGAGGGAGAGGGGAGCATGAGTTGCCTCAGCATTATCCATGTGACTCCCACATTGACGGAGGGGAAAGGGGGGGGGGAAACAAAACCCAAGCCCTACCCCTAATGCAAGAAACAAACAACTACAGAAAAGAGGAAGGGGGGAGACTGGGATGGGTGCCTTTAAGACAAGAGAAAGGGCCTGCCATTTGCATGATGGGCCACATCCTTCGAGGGGAGGATATTTGTCCTCAGCACGCAATCCCTCTCAGCATTTATATGGATTTACAAAGGCACATCTGTGTGTGTTGGAGGGCCAGCCTGACGTGTTTTCTGCTAGCAGCAGCTGCGGTTTCTGAGGAAACAAGGCTGATTTTCTAGTCAGGCTGGAGGATTTTGTTCCCCCCTTCTCTCTCCCCGCCCAAAAGCAGCCTGCCTGTGGGGGTGGGTTGGGAAGGGAGGCAGAAAGAGGAGGAAAAAGAGGGAAGGGAGAGAAAGCACAGCCATAAAAACCTCCAGAGCTCAGAATGGGGAGGGGGGGGGAAGAGTCAGGAGAGAGACTGCTGGGAATGTTCCTGCGCTGCCTTTCTCAACAGGGCTTTTTCAGTGTTGCAATCCTCATGACTTCTAGGGAAAAGATCTAATGCTCAACTTTTTGTGAGGGTGTGCACATTTATGATTCCAAACTGGGGTCCTGACAAGGAGAGGAAGCCTCGCATTTTATACCAAATGCATGCACACAACCACCCCCACAACATCTCAAAAGTTCAATTCTACTTTCCTCCTCCCTCCCACATATCTCATTTTCCCCTGCCATTCTTATGATATAGTATTTCATTGACTTGGGTCACCCACTTGAAAAATATATATTTCATCTATAATACACAGGGTAGATGAGTCTGTTACATGGAAACATTTGCATCCATCTCCAGGGGAAAGTGGATTCAAGACAGAAAGATGTTTTCTTTTCTACTTCACATTTCAAAGGGGTTTTTTTGGGGGGGGGGGGGTCTCCTTTCAAAACCAGATCCTAGCAACCAATAAAAATAGGTAAGTTATCATGCTGATGAATGATTAACTCTGGAGCTGACATGCAGGCCAACATGGAAAGAGAGAGGGAGGGAAAGTCTGGGCAAGGAAGGAGGAAAGGATAGCCAGTCGCTGAGGCAGAAGGGCTCCTCTGAAGGAGGTTCTGGTGCAACAACAGCTAGTGACATTTCCAACTCCCAAGCATAGCTGCTCAGACTTCTAACTAGAAACCAGGGTGCTTACATTTAAACTTTGCAATGGTTATCCATGCTTGAAAAGCAAATCAAGACATATGGGTGGAGCCTACAGAAAGAGAAAAGGAACTTCAAATGGTATCCCTTAATAAAGAACTCATTTGTTTCACAGCAACTCTATGATGTATCAATATTTTCATTAAGGCATTATTACTGCCAAGAATTATTTTGATTTTCAATTACCTTCACAGTGTACTTGTGAAGTCAGGATTTATTCTCAATCTGTATTTCTTTCTGTTGCTTTCCTTCAAGTAATTTCCAATTTATTGAGACTCTCTAAGGCAGCGGTTCTCAACCTGTTGGTCCCCAGATATTTTGGCCTTCAACCCCCAGAAATCCTAACAGCTGGTAAATTGACTGGAATTTCTGGGAGTTGTCCGCCAAAATACCTGGGGACCCACAGGTTGAGATCCACTGCTCTAAGGTGACCCTATTACTAGGGTTTCTGGATAAAACTTATTCAGAGGATGTCTGTTTTTGCCTTCGTCTGAGAAAGTGTGACTTGCCAAAGGTCCCTTAGTTAGTTTCAAAGCAATCTTCAATGCATTCACAGGCTGCATTTTTTAAGCAGATGGGGAAAACTTGTTTTTAAGCTTCGGAAGATGTTTCACAAGTGTGTTCAAAGTGTCTTGAGATGGTCTAATTTCAAAGTACTGTTGCAGCAGGCTTTAGAGCAGCAACAAGAAATTGGGGGAATGTTGCCCAATTTTTTTAAATCAAGTAATTATGCAGTTTTACAGGTAATTCCAGACAGTGATAGGAGTTTTCCTTCTTGATTAAGCATTTTCTTATTGTTTGCAAGTTCTTTTATCTGTTTTGCAAAAATTCCAACTTGTGCATGTTCCTGCAGCCCTAAACTTGGTTTGTCAATCAAAAGTACACCTCTTCTTGCAGAATAGACAAAATAGAGAGAGACTTGTCATTGCAAAATGCATTTTTATTTTTTTACCAACTTTTTTAGAGGCTATGCTTGTGATCTTGGAAAATGCAGAAATAATTTGCTGCAATGCCCCCATCTCCTGATATTTTGAATTCTTGGAACTGTGCAATTATTTCGGGGGGGGGGGGGGGGATTAAAAGAGGGCATGGAAGGAGTCACATCCCAAAACCTGCAATGAACAAAAAACACTTCCAGGTTTCTGAACAAACTTGTAGATAGGATTGATGTGATAGAGGGTTATGCAAGCATGTCTCAAAGCAAGATGGGTTTGCTATGCCAGGGTCCATTTATAGAGCCCCTTGTTGTGAAGTCCTTAGGGCTTAAATGAAATTAGTGTTGGCACAAACTGGAACGCCAGGGGGGGGGGCACTGCACAGTTGGGAGTGGCCCAACCCTGTCCCATGTTCCAAAATAGTGTGCTGAAGTTATAAATGAGACATGGAGGTGAACAGCCTCACATCAATACCAGGCAAAATTCTGGAAAAGATCATTAAGGAAGTGGTCTGCGAACACTTAGAAACAAATGCGGTCATTGCAAATTGCCAGACTAATCTGATCTCTTTTTTCGATAGAGTTACGAGTTGGGTCGATACAGGGAATGCTGTGGATGTAGCGTACCTGGATTTCAGTAAGGCCTTCGACAAAGTCCCCCACGACCTTCTGGCAAACAAACTAGTGAAATGTGGGCTAGACAAAACTACGGTTAGGTGGATCTGTAATTGGCTAAGCGAACGAACCCAAACGGTGCTCACCAATGCGTCGTCTTCATCATGGAAAGAAGTGACAAGTGGAGTGCCGCAGGGCTCCGTCCTGGGCCCGGTTCTGTTCAACATCTTTATTAACGACTTAGACAAAGGGTTAGAAGGCACGATCATCAAGTTTGCAGACGACACAAAACTGGGAGGGATAGCTAACACTCCAGAAGACAGGAGCAGAATTCAAAACGATCTTGACAGACTAGAGAGATGGGCCAAAACTAACAAAATGAAGTTCAACAGGGACAAATGCAAGATACTTCATTTCGGCAGAAAAAATGGAAATCAAAGATACAGAATGGGGGACGCCTGGCTTGACAGCAGTGTGTGCGAAAAAGACCTTGGAGTCCTCGTGGACAACAAGTTAAACATGAGCCAACAATGTGATGCGGCTGCTAAAAAAGCCAATGGGATTCTGGCCTGCATCAATAGGGGAATAGCGTCTAGATCCAGGGAAGTTATGCTCCCCCTCTATTCTGCCTTGGTCAGACCACACCTGGAATACTGTGTCCAATTTTGGGCACCACAGTTGAAGGGAAATGTTGACAAGCTGGAAAGCGTCCAGAGGAGGGCGACTAAAATGATTAAGGGTCTGGAGAACAAGCCCTATGAGGAGCGGCTTAAAGAGCTGGGCATGTTTAGCCTGCAGAAGAGAAGGCTGAGAGGAGACATGATAGCCATGTACAAATATGTGAAGGGAAGTCATAGGGAAGAGGGAGCAAGCTTGTTTTCTGCTGCCCTGCAGACTAGGACAGGGAACAATGGCTTCAAACTACAGGAAAGGAGAATCCACCTGAACATCAGGAAGAACTTCCTCACTGTGAGAGCTGTTCGACAGTGGAACTCTCTCCCCGGGGCCGTGGTGGAGGCTCCTTCCTTGGAGGCTTTTAAGCAGAGGCTGGATGGCCATCTGTCGGGGGTGCTTTGAATGCGATTTCCTGCTTCTTAGCAGGGGGTTGGACTAGATGGCCCATGTGGTCTCTTCCAACTCTACTATTCTATGATTCTATGATTCTATGAACACAGGTACATGTCACACAAGTACTGCACTCTCTCAAATATGTGTCATACAAAGCTTATTTATATAGGTTACAACTGTTACAACATGGTACATACTTTTCATAAGCCCACACACCTATATTTCTAACTAATGCATTGTCAGTGACTCTATCCACAAAGGTATATACTTCATGTAATAAGTAAAGATATATGGTATCTGTTTGCCATGGCCTCATTTAAGAGAAAAAACTGGCAACTCAATCTCTGAGTCTAATGAAATCCTATAAAATTTCTTTGTCTAATGAAATCCTATAAAATTCATGGGGGAAAACACACACACACACACACACACACTTATGTCTTCTCTTACTATCCGTCTTTCTAATTTATAAAGCCCCAAATATTGCAACATTTCCTCACAATTGAGGTGTTACAGCCCCTCAGTTATTTTGGTTTCCCATTTCTGCACTTTTTCTTCACTATTCCAGGACAATTTTTAAGTGGGGTTACATCACAGGGTTTATGATACTGGCAGTTTTATCTTCTACACTTTTGATGAACAGCTTTTCAGAGAACTATGCAAATAATATTAAACCTAATTCTAAAAATTACTGGCTTTTCTGCATTAAACAGCATATATGAGACAGTGGAGCTAAACAAAACAAGCATTTGAGTTCAGTATTATAGTTTCAACATTACCAAAATATTTTCTAAACATTCCAAGGTGTTGATGAATCTAATTACAATTATGTTTAGAGGATCATGTGATCAATATTTGGAAATGTTGAAACAATATGTTGTATATTTTAAGTTTCAACATTATCTTGGATCAAACCATGAGTATTTACATTGCATTTTAACCCCTTTAGTGTCACATTTCTGAAACATGCATAGGCATGAATTTACTTCTATTTACTCAGCTGAAAAAAACTGTGGAGGATCTCACGTTAAGCATATATCCATGAAACATGGTTTCTACTTAAACCACAGAGGTCTGCCACATCCATTTGATGACACTGCAGCATACCTAAGTGCTGAGTTACTGTTTTACAACTTTATATATACAAGGCGAAAAGTATACCAGGTTTTTTGGAGGTGGGAACTTCTATCATAGCAGTTCAAAAAAGTGAAACTACATCTATTTCTGCAAAAATAAACTAGTATTTCCTCAATCTTTAAAACTGAAAATATTAAAACAAAATCCCTCTTCAAGGGCAGCCTCTGTGAATTGTGGCAGCTCATATTGTAGCCACTTCTGATGTCCATATTAATTTGTGAGAAAGGAATGGAAAAGACAAATGCATAACCAATTTCAATATAATTTGTGGAACATGTAGGCATCCTCAATTCTTTCTCTGGTTTGTTGAGCAGGGACAAATTAGAAAACAGAGGCTGCCTGGTGCCAGGCAGCACAATAACAAATTACAGAATGAGGCTGTATGTATTGCACACTGCTTTATGAAGAAAACTGGGTGCCTACTTACTGTGTCATGCAAATGCAAGCAATGTACAGTGCAACTTGAGTTTCTTAATTATGGAAAGTAGACTATACATAGAGAAAAAAAACATATCCAAGTTTATAAAAACCCAAGTTTGTTATTTTATTACATTTTTAGAATAATAACAATAGAACAATGAAGTATTTTAAAGATCACTAATTAAGGCTCCTTTGGTATTATTTCATATCTAATGTTGAAATAGTAAGAACATACAGTGTTGGTTCAAGAATCAGCCACCTTAATGTGATCCATGTACTCAGACAAATTCTACCTATCACTGTAGCTCTCTCATCACTAAATGAATGTGCCAATGCTAGAGTGCCCATGCTAATATGATCACTTGATAATACACAGCATAAATAGGAGATTAATCCTGTTAATGGAGACGTCTAAACAGTGAAAAGTGGAATGAACAAACATGACGTTTCATCCTTGGGGAAAATGAATTCTACAAAAAATACAGTTGGTCCTCTGTATCCATGGATTTTGCATCCACACATTCTACCATACACAGTTTGAATTTTTTTAAAAGTTCAAAAGGCAAACCTTGATTTTCTTATTTTATATAACAAATGCCATTTTATTAGTTCATTGTGTATAATGAGAACTGAGCATCCATTGCTTTTGGTATCGATTGGGAGAGGGGGGTGTCCTAGAATCAAACCCCAATGGGTATCAATGGTACACTGTACACAGAAAATCTTTTTGGTAAAAAAAACAACAATTTATTCGCTTTTGAGGAGAGCTAATTAGAGAAAAGGTTAGTGTGCATAATTTACATAATGCTCCGTATTTGTCCAGGTGTTCAAGCAGTTTGTTGTTAACTATAATTTCTACACATCTGCCCATAACTGACGTATGCCTTGTAATTTCCAGGATTACTAGTGACTGGTATAAGCAAACAAAATACCAGTTTTGTCTGTGTTTTTAGACCATGTGGAATAAATGGTTAGACATCTTGCCAAAGTATTAGTGGTTATGTATTTTCTCTAAACCTCTTACATGTTATTTCAGTGTTTTTGGATCAGACAGCTGGCTTCTCTGCAATAGCTCTGGATTTCAGAAGTGCTTTCTTACAAGTTGAAGCTTACAAGTTGAAAGCATCCTCATCTGATATATTTCAAAACATCTAAAAGCATTTTCTTGAGTACTATGGAATTTCAATAAAATTATCTTCTCAAGGGGAAAAAAAGAGGCAGGTACAGGCAGATCCCAGCAGGACAAGGATACAGTAAACCAAATTCTTGATGCCAAATAACAGAGTCATGGAATTATGGAATCCACAGGATCATGATTAAGATGAATCAGTCAGTTGAAACCTCCTACTGCTACTGTGTGAAAATGATTTCATTCGAAGATAAGCATCAGTGCACTGGTTATGCACAGCTTTTACAATATTCACGTCATAATCCTCCTCTCCTCTCCTTTTAAGTTGAGACTCTCATCTTAGATTCAAGAACTATCCTGGGCATTACAAATTTTAAAAAGATCTGTATCTAAACTTGCAGATGCAAACAATATAGGTTGAATGATACAATCATGCCATATTCCAGGATGTTATTCACAGTGCCTCTTTCTCCAACCCCATCTCTGAAGATGTAATAAAATCACAACACTATCATTGCCCCATCAAACTTGTGCCTTGTCTTGTTTTCTTTTGGAATGCTGGTTATCATTACAAGACAATCTCACACTCTACCTTTTTTGTCAACTTGGTGCAAAACATTTATAATGTTTCTAAAAACATAATCACTTCCTCTTTGGGCTAGGCGTGTCTCAATCTCATTTTCTTGGGAAATCTGGAAGAAAGTATATATTTTGCTTGCTACCTTCCCCATTTCTAGGAAGACAGTTCCAAAAGACCTTCCTTTGGAGTCTTCTAACCATCATGATCAATGTGACAAACTTCAAATTAAGGTAATTGGGGGCTGCTGGAGCTCTAGGGCTATGCTTCATTTCCAGTGTAAGGATAAGTTGTACAAATGATTCAGACTGTCCTAGAAATACTATTACTTCTTGTAACAGAATTCAGCTTATAGAATCATAGAATAGTAGAGTTGGAAGAGACCTCATGGGCCACCCAGTCCAACCCCCTGCCAAGAAGCAGGAATTCACATTCAAAGCACCCCCGACAGATGGCCATCCAGCCTCTGCTTAAAAGTCTCCTAAGAAGGAGCCTCCACCACAGTCCGGGGGAGAGAGTTCCACTGCCGAACAGCTCTCACAGTGAGGAAGTTCTTCCTGATGTTCAGGTGGAATCTCCTTTCCTGTAGTTTGAAGCCATTGTTCCGCGTCCTAGTCTGCAGGGCAGCAGAAAACAAGCTTGCTCCCTCCTCCCTATGACTTCCCCTCACATATTTATACATGGCTATCATGTCTCCTTTCAGCCTTCTCTTCTGCAGGCTAAACATGCCCAGTTCTTTAAGCCACTCTTCAAAGGGCTTGTTCTCCAGACCCTTGATCATTTTAGTTGCCCTCCTCTGGACGTTTTCCAGCTTGTCAACATCTCTCTTCAATTGCGGTGCCCAGAATTGGACACAGTATTCCAGATGTGGTCTGACCAAGGCAGAATAGAAGGGTAGTATGACTTCCCTGGATCTAGATGCTATACCCCTATTTATGCAGGCCAGAATCCCATTGGCTTTCTTAGCAGCAGCATCACATTGTAGGCTCATGTTTAAATTGTTGTCCACGAGGACTCCAAGATCTCTTTCACACGTACTGCTATCGATCCAGGCGTCCCCCATTCTGTATCTTTGCATTCCATTTTTTCTGCCGAAGTGAAGTATCTTGCAATTGTCCCTGTTGAACTTCATTTTGTTAGTTTTGGCCCATCTCTCTAGTCTGTTAAGATTGTTTTGAATTCTGCTCCTGTCTTCTGGAGTGTTAGCTATCTCTCCCAGTTTGGTGTCATCTGCAAACCATGATCGTGCCTTATAACCCTTCGTCTAAGTCGATAAAGATGCTGAACAGAACTGGGCCCAGGACAGAACCCTGAGGCACTCCACTCATCACTTCTTTCCAAGATGAAGAAGACGCATTGGTGAGCACCCTTTGGGTTCGTTCGCTTAGCCAATTAAAGATTCACCTAACCGTAGTTTTGTCTAGCCCACATTTTAGTAGTTTGTTTGCCAGAAGGTCGTGGGGGACTTTGTTGAAGGCCTTACTGAAATCCAGGTACGCTACATCCACAGCGTTCCCTGTATTGACCCCAACTCGTAACTCTATCGAAAAAAGAGATCAGATTAGTCTGGCATGACTTGTTTTTGGTAAATCCGTAAAGCTTCATAGATATCATGGTAATAGTTTTACTGAGTCTATGTTTTTGAAGAAAAATGTAAAAACCCTTAAAACTTTTTTTGCTGTTATTATTATGCAATCTTGGACTCCAAATATACCAATATTCAGTGGTCT
Organism: Anolis carolinensis; assembly: GCF_035594765.1. NCBI lineage: Eukaryota > Metazoa > Chordata > Lepidosauria > Squamata > Anolidae > Anolis > Anolis carolinensis. Next base: position 72,825,803 of record NC_085841.1, read on the forward strand.
ACAGTTGCACAGATTTCTATAGATGGCTCTAAAAGCTGAACAATGAAGAACGCTGACATAATGAAAATATTGTATTAACTACATATGTGGTGCGAGAGGAGATTTTGGGGATGCTGTGGACTGCCAAAAAGACAATGGGTCTAAGATCAAATAAATTCCAGAGAAACCAAGATGAAAGAGATCTCATCACAGGTAGATCGACTAAATCAAAGATGCCATTGCTCTGAATTTTAAAGATCTGAGTAGGTCAGTTTATGATAAGGGATCTCAGAGGTCTTCCACTCTTAGAGATGCCATAACATTACGTTGATTTTACAGCAATTAACAACAACATGTATTTAGAGTATGATAAAATTTTACAAAACCGAATAAACATATAAACTTCAGCGGTGGTTTCAAAGAAATACAATGTGGTATTGTTCAGTTTTGTATTAGGCTTTCGTTTTCACATAACTTACGCCTACAAAACATAAATAAGCACCAACATATATCCAGCCATTAAATGTATTAGGTTTGTTCTGTTTTATGCAAAGAAGGAAGAAAATCATTAACATTTACAACACTGCTGCAGTTCATTTACTACATGTGGGAGAAATGCTGTAGTTAAATATGCTCAAACAAATATGCTGTGGGTTGTAATTTACCTTATTTCAAACTTGAGGTACAAGACATCTAGAGAATTATTTGTAACATGCATAAATTCTTCCTAAGGTAATATATCACCAGCATTTTGAATGATTGCTAGTATTCTATGCCCTTCAGGAAACAAAATGTTAGTTTTCCAAATAAGATGTGTTAGCACCAAAAATTTTGAATACATGTTTCAACAGCAGTAATCCCCAAGATTATTTTAGTCCAAAAATATTAAAACAATTTAGTTAAAATATTATTAAAATGGATAAGTTAAAAATGCTAATATCATGCAACACTGCATGGGCCTTTCTCAAAAACTGTTTTAAACGTCTTGCTGAATAAAGGGATTTTAGCCTGTTGCTAGAAAGACAGCAGGGAAGGGGCATGTCTGGCCTCTGTGAGGAAGGAGTTCAGAGTAGAGGAGCAGCCACCAAGAAGGCCATCTCTTGCATCCCACCAACTGTGCTTGTCATGGTGCTGGGACTGAGAAAAGCACCTCTCTTGAGGATCCAAGAGCCTAGGCAGGTTCATACAGGGAGATTCAGTCTGCCAAACAGCTAGGACCTGAGCTATATACAGCTCTATAAGGCATAATCAGAATGATGAATTGTGCCCAGAAACACACTGGCAGCCAGTGGAGCTGATCCAAAGAATAAGAGCCAGAGGAAGATGGGAAAACTTGGCAAGCTTCAACACCATTCTGTTCCCATGTAAGAAAGAAGGGTGAGAACGGTGGACCATTGATCTATGGTAATTATTTAGGGCCAATAAACATTTGAGAAGCATAATTCTTGGAGACAGAAGACTATGATGTTCCACTCGCTATGTAGGACACAGAAAATGTCACATACCTAAATTTAAAAAATAGTTAACTCCGTTATAATGCTGTGTCTTTACATGATTCATACAATATTCCTTAATACTCCTGCGCCACAAACAGAAAGGAAGAAGATTGGAAGCAATCCAAAGTTCCTTGCGCCATTAAATATGTACATCACTGTAGTAAGACAGGAACTCCAAACTTCTCAGCTCAAAGCTCTCACATTTTAAGGTAGTACAGTAGAGTCCCGGTTAACCGAGCCCCGGTTAACTGAGCCTCCGTATTATCTGAGGGGCTGCCGGGGGCACCCCTCCCTCTCCTTCTCTCAAGCGAAAGGAGCTCGAGAGAAGGAGAGAGAGGAGGAAATGCCCCGGAAGCACCCTGTGATTGGCAAGGGCTTGGCCCAGAAAAGCACCCCGCAATCGCTGCAGCAGTGCTTGTGGGGTGCTTCCCAAGAGGCGAGGGCTTGCCGAGGAACGTCTCCCCGGATCTCCCTCGGCCAGGGCCTTGCTGGAGGAAAATGCTTCCTCCAGCAAGGGCCTAGCCGAGGGAGATCTAGGGCGCGCTTCGCATTTCTCCGAGGGACAGGCCCTTGCTCCAGTAAGGGCCTGTCCCTCCGAGAAATGCGGAGCGTGCCGCAGGTTTTTCTCGGCCAGGCCCTTGCTGGAGGAAACTTTTTCCTCCAGCAAGGGTCTGGCCGAGGGAGACGGGGCTGTGTTAAGCAAGAACTACTCAGAAGCAGTTTTGCCAATTCCTTTGGGCGCAATTATAATTCTAAGCCAGAGTCGTCCTCTTTGTCTGCAAATTCCTGGATACATAGAATGGAACAATGGCAGTTAAAGTTAAATATAGCCTTATAACTGGGTAATGTGAACAGGCCCTTAGTTACCTTTCAATAATGGATATCCCATAATCCCATATCATGGAATACTGAAATGTCCCTTTGCAAGGTACCATTTGTATGCTTCTGAATATGAAAAACTCCCACATCGAAACCAGGCCTTTCTGATGTTTTGAAAAACATAGAATCATAGAATCATAGAATCATAGAATAGTAGAGTTGGAAGAGACCTCAAGGGCCATCTAGTCCAACCCCCCGCTAAGAAGCAGGAAATCGCATTCAAAGCACCCCCGACAGATGGCCATCCAGCCTCTGCTTAAAAGCCTCCAAAGAAGGAGCCTCCACCACGGCCCGGGGGAGAGAGTTCCACTGCCGAACAGCCCTCACAGTGAGGAAGTTCTTCCTGATGTTCAGGTGGAATCTCCTTTCCTGTAGTTTGAAGCCATTGTTCCGTGTCCTAGTCTGCAGGGCAGCAGAAAATAAGCTTGCTCCCTCCTCCCTATGACTTCCCCTCACATATTTGTACATGGCTATCATGTCTCCTCTCAGCCTTCTCTTCTGCAGGCTAAACATGCCCAGCTCTTTAAGCCTCTCCTCATAGGGCTTGTTCTCCAGACCCTTAATCATTTTAGTTGCCCTCCTCTGGACGCTTTCCAGCTTGTCAGCATCTCCCTTCATCTGCGGTGCCCAAAACTGGACACAGTATTCCAGGTGTGGTCTGACCAAGGCAGAATAGAGGGGGAGCATGACTTCCCTGGATCTAGACGTTATTCCCCTATTGATGCAGGCCAAAATCCCATTGGCTTTTTTAGCTGCCGCATCACATTGTAGGCTCATGTTTAACTTGTTGTCCACGAGGACTCCAAGATCTTTTTCGCACACACTGCTGTCAAGCCAGGCGTCCCCCATTCTGTATCTTTGATTTCCATTTTTTCTGCCGAAGTGAAGTATCTTGCATTTGTCCCTGTTGAACTTCATTTTGTTAGTTTCGGCCCATCTCTCTAGTCTGTCAAGATCGTTTTGAATTCTGCTCCTGTCTTCTGGAGTGTTAGCTATCCCTCCGAGTTTGGTGTCATCTGCAAACTTGATGATCGTGCCTTCTAACCCTTCGTCTAAGTCGTTAATAAAGATGTAATAAACACATGTATAAGAGAGAAGTTAAAAGTCACTATTTTTCAATGGCAATATGAAATCTGGAGATTCAGAGATCATTTAGTACAAAAGAGTGTGGGGAGGGAGGGCACTGCTCTTGGAGTCAGGGATATTGTCTGCTCTGTCTCTAGACATTCCACAGTCAAGCAGCACCTACCGTGTTTCCCCCAAAATAAGACAGTGTCTTATATTAATTTTTGCTCCCAAAGATGCGCTAGGTCTTATTTTCAGGTGATGTCTTATTTTTCCATGAAGAAGAATTCACATTTATTGTTGAACAAAAAAATGAACATTTATTATATACTGTACAGCAGTTGTCATCACAAACCAGCATAACCAAACAAAGTGTGAATCCTATCAAGAATTTCTTGTTACTACCATTATTTCCATGTACAACGATCTATGGTACGTACATTTACCGATCCTGAATGCTGTGGTGTTCTGTTTGGCAGGCGCTGGGCATGCTTCCAAACAAAAACTTTGATAGGACTTACTTTCAGGGGAGGCCTTATATTTAGCAATTCAGCAAAACCTCTACTAGGTCTTATTTTCTGGGGCTGTCTTATTTTCGGGGAAACAGGGTATGACCTAATGCTTCCACACTTGGAGTAAGGTGTGATGAAATAAGAGTTTCTATTTAACTTGGCCTTAATTAAAATAATTGTCTCTCTACATTTGTGGATTTGATTCTCTGGGAATCTCTAGGTCTTCCAGAGTGATTCTAGGGTTAACTTCTGGTAGAATTTGACCACAGAGTTTCACTAAAGGATCTAGACATTTCTAGACAGGCATTCTTTTGGGGAATTTTTTTCAATTCATGGTTTTTCCACTTCCACGGGGGTCTTGCACTCTCAACTCTAGTGAATGTGTGGGGGCTTACTGTAAATTAATTTCTCGTTCCTGCCCTCATTTTAATTATGGAATGCCCTCCCCAGTGAAGTCAGGCAGGCTCCCTCCCTCCTATCCTTCCGTAGGAAGGTTAAAACTTAGTTGTGGGGCCAGGCTTTCAAATAACAATTAGCAGCATTAATTACTATTATGCACGCTGGAACTCAATTGACAGACCCAGTCTTTTAAACTTGAACACGCCTATCTGTATTTTATAATGCATTTTATGTATGTCTTATGTAAGTTATTTTTTTTACTGATTTATAGTGTATTGTACAGTTTTTAATATGTGTTTTTTATTGTAAGCTGCCCTGAGTCCCCTGTTGGGTGAGAAGGGCGGGATATAAATATTGTAATAAATAAATATAAATAAATTACTTTTCTTACAGGTGTCTACATATTATGAATACAACTAGGGAAGTAAGTATGAACTAGTAAGCTACAATTGCAGGGTGCATGTCCAGTATTCCTCTCATCTCCCTAAGGCTTCATTAATTATTATCTAGCTTCCTTCAGTTTGATTAACATAATCACAGACATTGAAAGTCACCTTCTGCTTTCATAGTGACCCAAGTTTATTTAAAGACTTGCACCTGGACCCTATCAAAGTGTACATCAAAACAAAGAAAAGGGTATGAATTTAAAAATGCAGTTAGAGATCACTCATCTCTCCAGTGACTGCGCTCTGGCACCACATGATGCAGAGCTAACCTTAAGAAATGGGGCTACAAAGTGGAGTCCACAACATGCAACTGTGGAGAACAGCAAACCACAAACCACCTACTGCAATGCATTCTGAGCCCTGCTACATGCACAATGGAGAACCTTCTTACAGCAACACCAGAGGCACTCCAAGTGGCCAGCTACTGGGCAAAAGGCATTTAGTATTAATGCAAAGTTGTTGTTTTTTCTTTAAAAAACCTCTATGTTTAGAAATCCATTACAACTTGTACCTTCGGTTCGCTTCTGACACGAGAAATAAATAAATCTCTCCAGTGACTCTGAAATAACATACTTAATTTGAAATAGGGAAGAAAACTTCTCCCTATTTTTCATCCTTTTCTTCTTTCAGTAGTAAATGCCCAATCATTATTCAGAAAAGGAATTATAATGTGTGTACAAGTCAGTGCTACACTTAAATGTCTATAGCTGTCTCTATTTGCATGTGTATGCCAATGTCCTTATTGAAATGTTTTCAATACTACTATCTGATCCAACATTATCTCCTCAACATTGTGAGGGAAAGATGACCTCAGTTAACATTTTGGGGGCTTAAGCCTATTACAATTACTAAACACTCAGCAAACATATAATTTACCAGGCAGCATTCAGCAGAGTTCAAGCATTCTCTTGGCATACATTTAGTATACTTAGCGTGTGACATTTAATGCAAAATGGGTTTCCTGGAAAGTAGACTAATGCTGATCAATAGATCTGACTCAGTGAAAAGTCTTGGACTGATAAAAGGAAGCATCAAACACAAAGACAAATCATTACCTCCTCTAGCAGCTGTCTATCATTTATATAGAAATGAAAAACTATTTCTTTAAAGCATCAGCAACTCAGTTCGGACTCAAACACTATTTCAGAAATAAGCTCTGTAGGTGTGGTGTCACTTTTTTTTTTTTACTAAAATTGGTCAGATCCCATTTTAAAATTGCTAGGAGCTATTGTTATTAGCACTGTTCAAATGTACTCCTACAAAGACTCTTTTAAATTCCAACACTGAGATATTCAACTAACCTGTTTTAAGTCAGAAGCTTCAATGGTAAAATGGATTGGGGGGAAAAAAGGAAAAGACTGGTTCTCTGTGTGAAAGACTATAGTGAAAATTGATCACGTTTTCCTCATTGCTACATTTAATATGGATGTTAGTAAAAAGGGTGTTTAAACCTTCAAGCTAAATTCGGCTCCTATTCGTTTTATGGATATTCTGGAATCCAGTATTAATTTGTTCCTCTTGGTGATTTTTAGGAATTCAACAGAAATTAGTAGAAGAAATAGAAATGTTTAAATAAAAATGAAGAGAGACATGTTACTACTGACTGTGCTGAGATGCAGGTAGAAGCCTCAATATGTATGTCTGCATGCAATTTAAATGTCTCCTACCAGTAGTACTTAAAAAGTTAAGGGGTTAAAGGCGCTTCTTTACAGATTTGATTTAAACATCTTAGGCTGTGAACTCAAATGAAGTCTTACCTAGAAACATGTTAATGATTTCAGAAGACTCACTATGGCTATTAATTGTTTTTAATTAGTGTGTATGTATGTGTATGTGTATGTGTGTATGTATGTATGTGTGTGTGTGTGTGTGTGTGTGTGTGTGTGTGTGTGTGTGTGTATATATATATATATATATATATATATATATATATATGGTTTAAACGTATAATTTATTGGATTTATTGTAAGCCACTTTACATCTCTTTTTAAAGAGATAAATTCGGATACTACTACTACTACTACTACTACTACTAATACACCTTAATTTGGATTAGTGCAGTGAAAGTACCACAGAGAATGTTGGAAATTGCAACCTTCTTCAAGCTTCCACAAGTAATTTGTATATCTATATCTGTTGCTTGCTTATTGTAGGTACGTTCTGTATGCAGCTTTCTTTCCTTGCTCTATGTTTTCCTGCAAAGTTGTGAGAGGGGCTGCAGACCACATGATCCACTCTGGGATAAGCACAGAGCACAGACTTCTTTAGACTTTGTGACTGCTCAGATGCAGATTTGCAAACACTTGCCTACTGTTCATTGTGAGAGAGATGTTCTGACCAGACAGCACAGAAACTATCTCAAAATATCTGTAACTGACTGATATTGTACCTGTGTATGCTGAACACATGATGGTCGAGAGTAAACCAAATATGTTATTTTTACCAAAGTCTACTTGATTTTGTCTCTTGAGTGCATAACATAAAACAAAATATTTAATGGGAGAGTAGATATATTTTGGGGACTGAAAAACACTTCTGAAGAACTACTATTTTATGCACGGACATATTCTCTGTTTTCCTAACAGATCAGAGACAATAGGTTGTTCAGCCTAACAACTGAAGCCAACTGCCTTGCATAGTTACATTAGTTTATAAATCACTTAAGAAGATTCCACTCAAACGGGCTTTTGGCTCTTCTCTAAAAAGTTATGATCTCTAAAAGGTTTTTTTAAAAAAAAATTCTAAAAGGTCATGCTTTCCTAAAAGGGAACCCTAAGCAGTTCTAGACTAGTAGACAATACCACTCCATAATACAACATTTATGGAGAAAATTCTCATGCAGAGCAGCCCTAAAAATAGTTTCACTCCGAAGTAAGTCACACTAATTTTGCATGTTTGAATTAAATGCAATTAAATGCTCCAGAAAATTATTTTTAAATATGTACTTGGATATGTAGTTTATAGCCTAAACTACATCCCAGGTATTTTGTCACCTAAACTACATTTTTGAGTAGGTATAACAGCTCAAGAAACATTAAAGAAATGTGAAGGAAAATGGTTGCTTGCACTAGTAACACCTGTATCTTAACAACAAATTCTGGGGGTACAGGTGAAGGTGGCTATTGTTCTTTCACTAGTTGCACCCTTTCCTAGAATGGGAGGACCTAAAGATGGTAGTGTATGTACTGGTAACCTCAAAGTTGGATTTCTGCAATGCACTTTACATTGGGCTACCTCTGTACTGGGTTCAGAAGCTCCAATTAGTTCAAAACATGGCAACCAGACTAGTTACAGGAACATCTAGGAGTGAACATATTACCCTCACACTGAAGTCATTCCACTGGTTGCCAATTATTTTCCGTGGAAAATTACGTGTTGTTTTTTAATCTTTAAGGGACCACATGGTTTGAGTCCAGGTTACTGACAGGATGGCCTTCTCCTGTACAATTTGCCCTGGATACTTAGGTCCTCTGGGGGCATCTACTGCTGCCAGCCAGAACCCAGCTGGCAAATGTCAATCAGAGGACCTTTTTGACAGCTGCCCCAAGAATGTAGAATAACCTGCTGGGAGAAATTAGACTGCTAAATCAACTGTCAGAATTTAAGACATATCTGAAGATCTATCTCTTCCAGCAGGCCTAACCAATAAACTCTAAATAACGATTTTTGAATTTACATTCTATTATCACTATATATTGTTTTTGTACTATGTTTGGTTTTTATAATGATGTGTCTTTACCTATGTATTTTATTGTATGTATTTTGTGTTCATATGTTTTGACTGTGTTGTCAATCAATGAGCAAAAGCTAATTTTAAATTCGAATGTATATCAACGCAAATCTGCAGGTATACTAAATCAACCTCTACTGACTTTGAGCTATCTTCTCAGGGAAAGAGAGTAACACAGTTTGAATTGTGTTCTCAGCCCTATACTGCCTTTTCTTTCCTAGGTCCAACTCTCTCACTTATTTTCTCCCTCTCTTCAGCTACTAGTACCTACTTCTTACTACACATGTCTCTCTGGCACTTCTGTTTGTTTTTTTCCACGAGAAGAGACAGTCTACCAAGGTGACTCTCGTATTAGTTCATAAACTGTGACTACAGAATAAGCCAACAGCAGTGACACTGCAAATACCAGTATAAGCTCTGCACACTTTGGTTCAAGTTTCTGAACTCACCAGTGTGCTTTCTCCGCATCCCGATGTCCTCTTCCTTGTCCAATGATAACTCAACTACTAAGAAAGGTACAGGAAACACTGAGGGAATGTACTGTAAGCCTAAGGATCACACATGACTTTTAGTTTGTGGGATGCTTTCTTAAGGTATAAGTCTAACCACAAATTTCTTTTTCTCAGCAGAGGCAAGGAGAAGGGTAATATGAACCCAGTTCTCTGGATCCTATCTAAGCTAAGCCTCTCTGTCCTCTCAACTACAGGCAGTCCCTGAGTTACAAATATCCGACTTACAAATGACTCATGGCTAAGGACGGGGCGAGACAACAGGAAGTGAGAGAAATCGGCCCCTTGGAAGGGGAATTCACCCCTGAAAGTTATCATAGGGAAAAGGGGTCTCCACTGAAGCTTTAGTACCAATCCTTGTTTCCACGACAAGCTTTTTTTTTCTTTTTTCAAAATCCAATCATCACAGGAAAAAGAGGTGAGGTGAAATCTTCTGAACAGGGACATAGTCAGCAAAACAAACAACACAGGGGTGTTAAACCTTCCCTATGCTACTTGAAGCATATATTTATATGTAGCTGGATCTACTTTTAAAATATACCTGTTCTGACCTACATACAAATTCAACTTATGAACAAGCCTACAGAACCTATCTTGTTTGTAACTTGGGGACTGCCTGTATAAGTATATTCCTAGAAGCTGTACTGAAAGTAGCAAAAATATGTAACACAGTTCCTGTACACAAATTTAATGGACCCTATACAAACTAGGGGTAAATACAGGGAAGGAAAGAAGAACAAGCAAAATCAAATACTTAAATCTTCATGAAATTACATAAATTTTTAATGGTGAGATAGAATGTCTACTGAAAGAGGAAGAGCTAAGGAGCAGCTGGTGGGAGTGGGCCATGTTAAAATTGTTTTTTTTTTTTGTTCCATGATTGATTTGTTATTTTAGATCATTCTCTAAACAATCCTCAAGGAAGCTTATATTGTTTACAATGACACAAGTACACTAAAAAACATGGAAGAAGTAGTCTATATGGAAAAGATGGAGAAAAATGAAGAAAAAAGAAATGTGGCAGCCTTTTTAAGATTAACAGGTTTTTATTTCAGCATGAGATTTTCTGGATATATAAGCCCAATTCTTTACATACAGTACTGATTGTTATTAAGAATTAAAGTATAAAGCATATTTATACCACTGTGGGAGTGAGATAGACTGCAATAATTTCTGAAAAGATGGAAATCATGTCCCTTGCCCTAAGCAAGGTGATACAGATCTTTCAAATCTTTACAGTGGTCAGTTAATGCTAATATATATCTCCCTACCAAGAATTAGTTTTCATGGGTTCAAAGCTCTCTATGAAAAGATTCCTTTTATTATATGTGCTGTAGCAAGAACTATTAATACATGTAGTGTGCCATGAAGACATTGTCTTTATTCATAGCTCATGGATTGGGATTTGTAATTATAATTCACTTCGGCGGTTTCTCTTTCTAGTCTTCCTTTGTAATTTCCTTGCTCAAGGACTATGACCTGTAAGTCCAAAAGGGTTGAAATGTTCATGGTTCTGTTAAGTAGATTCGAGAAGAAACTGTGCCACTGTATGTTGCCAACATCACTCTGCTTAAAACCTCAGGGGTTTTATTAAGTAAGTGGCTTATGTGTGTGGTAGAGAATGCCCTACTTTACAAAACTAGCTCTGACATTGCTTGAACAGACATAAGGAAAGCTGGAAAAGTATCACTGATGACATCACAAACTGTAAAATCCCCAAATGCCTCTAATAGAAAGCTAATTTTAGAGTATCCTTCCAAATATAAGTGTGATGCCTTTTTGTTTGCTCCTTCAGCTCACTCAAAAACTGAGCTATTCACTCCCCACATGTTTGATTAACAACTCAACATTCTTGCTGCAGCCGAGTGTATTTTCCTTCCTTCCTCATCACATCATTCCTTATTCACTCCACACGCCTGAAGAGAGAACTTTGTTGCTTTGAACTTTTCTCTACAACTTTCAAAGGAGGGAGACAGAAAGGGTGGGGGAGAGAGACAGGGACATAAGAAAAAGACAGAAAGGACACATCAAGGTGAATTAGATTTCCACATCATTTATCCTACAGAAAAGCACATGCTTTAATCTACTCTGAACCAGACAGAAGCATCGTTAGGACTGCATTTTGTCTACCAAGCTGAAGAAATAGCAAATGTAATCTCATGCTTCTATGTTGTTCTAGTTTGACCAGTTCCACAAGTTTACTTGAAAAAGAAGTAAATGTAAGTACTTAAAACAAAATATTCAATTATACACAGGGAAAAAAAATCAAAATTGTTGCTATACCAATACCCCACGATGAGTTACAATTTAGAATTCTGGAAAGTTTTATTTATACATCAAAATTTTAAATATTTGCATAAATGGGGGGGGGGGAGTCATACGATACTGGTCAAGTTGCTCCACAACTGCAAATCCAAATGGGGAATGAAATACAGGG